>NC_036842.1:34952153-35038854 GCF_002910315.2 Salvelinus sp. IW2-2015 | reverse complement strand
TCTGGTCTGGTCTGGTCCGCTCTGGTCCGGTCTGGTCTGCTTTGGTCCGGTCTGCTCTGGTCCGGTCTGCTATGGTCTGCTCTGGTCAGGTCTGCTTTGTTCCTCATACCTATCCTCCTCACTCATGCCTCATGTTCCCTAGCATAACAACCCAAGTCCATGGGCATGGTGAGATCAGATGCCAGGCGGCATGGCGCTCAAGCGGCCTCTCAGGCTGATTCTGTCGGTACGCAGGAGGCTCCGGACGGCTGCGGTGGCCCTATCTGACATGACAGCTCCCAGCGCTCGCAGCCATTCTGCTACATACAGCTGACACAAAATGGAGGATGTGCGAGGGAGAGCATGTGCAGAGGGAAGATGTTGTGCTGGTGTGGCAGGGACAGAATTAGGAATGTCCTACTCACTATAATGAGAGAAATTAAAAGTTGGTTTCTTTTACTTAAAAAAAAATAAAAAAAAATCTGCGCTAAGGGATGCAAATACTCAGACCATTTATTTGAACCGTAGGTTTTTGACAATATGGTTTTATGTTCAAGCAAAAGTCTTGCAAGAACAATGGTAGTCACCAAATGTTATTGGTCACATACACATGGTTAGCAGATGTTATTGCGAGTGTAGCGAAATGCTTGTGCTTCTAGTTCCGACAGTTCAGCAATATCTAACCAGTAATCTAACAATTCCACAACAACTACCTTATACACACAAATCTAAGTAAAGGAATGGAATAAGAATATATGGATGAGCAATCACCAAGAGGGCTTTGGACTGTAATGACTATACATTCATGTCTCTAAGATATGTAACTTTATTTGCTCAGTACAAGATTGGGGATGTAGCAGTGATCCCATGGAGTGAATGATTGACCTTGCATTTACATAATTGACATTATGCATGACTGATACGGAACTGTGAATAAATCTTTCCCCCTTATGTTCTATATCTCTCCTTTTTTTTCTTTCTTTCATCCTTTCTTTTTTTAATCTATTTTCTTTCCTTTTCTTCTTTGCTCTCTTTCTGTCTTTTCTGTCTCTCAGATGATCAGGCTGACCCGCGCTTGTGCCTCATCTGTGGCGACCGTGCGACAGGCCTGCACTATGGCATCATCTCCTGCGAGGGCTGCAAGGGGTTCTTCAAGCGCAGCATCTGCAACAAGCGCGTCTACCGCTGCAGCCGTGACAAAAACTGTGAGATGTCGCGCAAGCAACGCAACCGCTGCCAGTACTGCCGCCTGCTCAAGTGCCTACAGATGGGCATGAACCGCAAAGGTACGTGTGGAAGAGTAGGAAAATGGCCAAAAGTTACTGAAGGTTTCAGGAAAGGTGAAATCACTATACGGTGCTAAGCTAGTTTAAACTAGCTGACCTCTGCTAAGGTTATACAGTATTCATACTTATTATCACTGTGACTGTCATCGAAGTATTCCTCATAGCTTCTGAGTTATGACTCCAATTCCAACTACCTCCAGAACCACTCTGCTTCTGCAATGAATATACCGCATTGAACATCTTTCAGCACAAATCCCTCTCAAATGAGTGTTTAGCCCCACATCCTGAGGGCTTTATCCTTATCCCACGTAGCGCTCTGTCAGCTGTAGTTCAAACGGCCGAGGGCTACAGCTGCTGTGCAGGGAGCAGCTGTAGCCCTCGCGAAACATTCTCCTCATCAAACGCCAAAGAGAAAGACAGCGTGCCAGTATCGATGAGTGACAGGCCCCAAAACCACAGAGAGATTAAGATAAAGAGATCGTCGGAGAGGTAGAGGTAAATGGAGAGAGACAGTTACAGAGAGGTAACAACAGGGAGGAGAGGAGTTTGGAATTGGACCTCACATGGAGATTACACCTGGGTGCTGTTCATTAGGCACCAAACTAAAGAAAACAGACTGAAACACAGAGGGACGACCTGACTTTCTCCAATAAGAAACAATCTTTTCGTGTTCCTTTCCGTGTGCACTAATGAATATGACACTGGATACCTTCTCAAAGAGGGAAGATTGGAGGGTTGGAGAGGATGATGATGACGATGATTAAGGTTGGCAGTTACCTCTGATAGATCTAGCCCCAATGCATTCTGGTAGAGCCGTTGTTGTCAGTTCTGGTCAGAGTCTATTTGGGTGATTGGATGGATCTGGACCCTTGTGACCCCATCTTGCCTCACCCTACTGTCTTATCTCCCCTGTAACTTAAGATGACATCACGTTCATAGTTAGACACTGCTTGTCATACCGCCCTCTTTATTCTCTCTCTCTCTCTCTCTCTCTCTCCATTTTGATTGTTACGGCGCTCTTCATTTTTATGATACACTTACTGTTCAGATAATGTCAATGCTCCCAAAAAGATGAAACAAGGCAGATTTCCATTCAGATTTTCAAGTGGTTGTGATGGTTCAGTTAGTTGGAGCATGGTGCTTAAACACCAGGCTTGTGAGTTTGATTTCCATATGGGCCACATGTACTGAATATTTGATTTAACCGTAAGTCGCGTTGGATAAATGTGTCTGCTAAAACTGCATATTATTAAAGAGAATGAACCATGCACATGCATTCCATTCTTCATCCAGAGGACACTGAAGAAAGTCACTGGTGTCATCAGTGACTTTAGCCATCAGTTAGTGTGATGCTGCATTAATATGACAGCGTTGTCTGGGTTAGGGTTTGGCCGGGGTAGGCCGTCACTGTAAATAAGAATTTGTTCTTAACTGACTTGCCTAGTTAAATAAAGGTTAAAAAAATTATAATAATGGGGCAGCAGAGAAGATATGACACACCGCTGTCCCGAATCACAATTTCACCCTCGCCGCGCCATGAAACAACTTACTTTCCCATTCCGATAAGCTCCCTGGGGAAACACGAGTACTCTCTCCCGTTCCATGTTCTACCTCTACTTACACTCTCTGATCCTCGATATTCCAAAAGATAAGAACGTGCTGTGCCGAAACCCGAGAAGAGGAGGAGAAATCCTTTGCTTTGATGTCTCGATATGCAAAGTCATTGATAAATATCGCCTTTCGATATGCCACACCTAAGTGGAGAAGGAAAGGAGGGAGGCCTGAAACAGCTGGTTAATCAATGGCCCCCAGGCAGAGGCTGGAGGAATTGGACGGTGAGAAACGACAAGCGTTATCTGATTTGTGAGACCAGGAGGTGTACACTTCCAAGCATGGTGAAGCACCTTAAGCAATATGCAGATAATCCAATTAGAGTGTGTAGTCACTGCCAAATATGTGTCTATGACCTTGAAGTACACAGATATGTCATTTTCTGTTGGTCTAACCGTAAACTAATGGGTTTATTTGATGAGGGGTGACGGGTAGCAAGTCCACCCCCTTGTGGTACACCATCCTCGTAGTGCACCCCCCTCGTAGCTATTCTCTTTAGTGTGCACTTCGGCGAAGGAATGGTCCCCCATTAATTCCCCAAAGAATGAATTTGAACCAATAGCATGGCTGGTCTGCACAACAGTGTCAAACAACTGCAGCATTTCACGTGCAAAATGCTTAGTGGCCTGAGCTGAGCTCGAGAGTGTGCCTCCACTGCCTCCCTGTGGCAGCCTCTGAGAACACAAATCAAATCAAATCAAGTTTATTTTATATAGCCCTTCGTACATCAGCTAATATCTCGAAGTGCTGTACAGAAACCCAGCCTAAAACCCCAAACAGCAAGCAAAGCTAGGTGTAGAGCACGGTGGCTAGGAAAAACGCCCTAGAAAGGCAAAACTCAGGAAGAAACCTAGAGAGGAACCAGGCTATGAGGGGTGGCAGTCCTCTTCTGGCTGTGCCGGGTGGAGATTATAACAGAAACATGGCCAAGATGTTCAAAATGTTCAAAACACACCCGCCAATGCTCCATGTGTTTATGTGACGTGTTTATGTGTGACGCAATAACAATGTAGGGAGGAGGGCAACAGAAAGACGGAGAAATAGAAAGACAGAACAGAGGAGAAGAGAGGGCTTCTGTGTTCTATGTTTTCAAATTCAAATGTTTAGACGCATGTACAAACACCACACACCACACCCACACACACACACACACACACACACACACACACACACAACACACACACACACACACACACACACACACACACACACACACACACACACACACACACACAGCACACACACACCACACACACACACACATACACACACCATTCAACTGTTAATTCATCACGCAACTCAATTTCTCTACTATCTATTCAGTTATTTTACATTCTAGAGACTTTCTTTTTAAGTATTGATGTCAATCATATGCTCTTTAGAGTATCCTTCTATTTCTGTTTAATCCAGTTCAGACCAGTTAAAACGCTGATGCCTTTTCTCACCGTTAGAGGGTGCCAGGTCCCTTCCACAAACCTCACAGCTTAGATTCTACAGCCTTCCACATATCTCCCTCAACAGTAAAAAACTTCCAGTCATCCTGTGTTGAGTCGCTGAACCCAACTCCAACCCTCCTGTCACCATCTCTTTTCTTTCAACTAGTCTATTTTAAAATGGTTATGTAAGGTGTGAAATGCATTTACAGTTTTTCAGAATGGGCTTTCTAAGTTCTGTCTGTGTGTCTTTCCACAGCAATCAGAGAGGATGGAATGCCAGGGGGAAGGAATAAGAGCATTGGACCCGTCGAGGTATGTCGCAATTTATTACTGTTTCCGTTCTGGTCCAGTCTTAGGTCTTTTACCTCTGTCCTACCCATATATCGTTTGACTCCAGGGCCTGCTGGATTACATTTTTCCGGTTTAATACAGTTTCTCTCTGTCCAATTAATGGCATGATAAACTGATCAAATAAGTGCCAAGGGCATTAACGAAACCAGGGATGTGTTTAGTAAGTCACACGTCCCACCGTAGTAAAATGTTAAGCAAAAGAAAACAAGAAATCTGTGTTCTTATTGGACAAGTTCAAGTAGTCCCTCCCTTTTTCTCTCGGTTTCAAAAAGTTTTCTCCATACTGAAAACTGCAGACACTGTTGCCCTCAATGACTTCGGTTGTGCACTGTGGTGTTAGTGTTTTCTATGTTCCTCCCAGTGGAGGCTGGTGAGGGGAGGACGACTCATAATAATGGCCGGAACGGAGCAAATGGAATGACATCAAACACCTGGAAACCATGTGTTTGATGTATTTGATACCATTCCACCGATTCCGCTACATTCATTACCACGAGCCCGTTCTCCCCAATTAAGGTGCCACCAACCTCCTGTGGTTCCTCCCAGTGTGAGACTGTTTTTTACAAAGCAACCAACCTCAATAGAATAAACTTTCAGTTCCATCATTCTGTTTGTAAAGCGTATTCAGAGAATATGTTTCTCACATTCCAAGCAATACAACTCCAAAATGGACATGATTCTCTCTCCAATTGATTCAGAGCCCACGTTTGTGTACGACATGGACTTGAAGTGCTTTCATTTTAAAACAAATCTATTATTTTCAGACTATTTATTTTGTTTATGTTTTGCGACTCAACTAAAAAAAGAGGCTATTTTCCAGGTGTACTTTTAAAGAGAAGCCCCTGAAAGCAGCTGAGTAGCCGAACGCAAAGATTGATTGATGAGATTTGATTCATGTTCCATTGATGGTGAAAACCAGACCATTTTAACAGTAGCTTGCATTTCCAAATGTTATAACAGGTCAAAAAATGTAGTTTAATATGTTTAAATGTTGGCTATTGTGGCTTGTTGTGAATTAGTAAGGTAGGCTTTCATTTTCACCAACTTTATTCTTATTGTCATCTCAAAATGTTCAAAACCACACAATAATGGCAGCAAAAGTCAGTCTTTACTAGATTACTGTACCTGCATGATATTTTGCAATACTTGAAATACCTCGTTTTTTTTTTTTTTTTGCCTGGAAAGTATCTGCAGAATGGTTTTAGATAACATTCTCTGCCTAGCATCTTTCAAGGAGCAAAATCATTCAGTTGATTCCAGCGATTGCCTCGATATCGGTGTCCTTGCTCCAAAGCTGGATTCAGGCCCTGCGAGACAGTCAAGTCTGTCCCTCATTATTGCAGATAGGGTTAACTCATTAGGCTTAAATCACCCTTCTGCTCAGATGTGAACGATAGCGCTGCAACGGAGTAATCAGACGCCTTTCAAACACAGATAATGGGAAGGCACCGCTTCTGCGGCGGAGAAAAAGTTCACCCGCTTCCCGAGGCAAAGAGTGCAAGAGTGAGTGCGAGATATATCCGTGGGTGCTTGTTTTGTTCTCCAATCTAAGAAGCTCCTGCCATCTTAAATCCACTCATAGCCACATATTGATTCCACTGTTCACGGGTATACTGACAATATGTGAAAGAAAAGCTGCCCGCCACCGTCTCGGGAACATTCTTAAAATATTTCTATGAAACCTTTGTTATTTCTCATGAGCAGGGTTTAGTATGCTACATAGCTGAATAAAAAAACTTAACAATGACCAATGTATAACATTTTTCTAATCGTCAGACAAACAGGCTTTTGTTTGTACAGAGACTAATGCACCTGAATCAATAACCCTATGACATACTGATTGACAAGAGAAAATGAACAGAGGCTTTCTCTTCTCTTACCTCTTTCCTTGTTGCCCTCCCTCCTTTTTTCCCTCGCTTCTCTGCTATAGATTTCGAATGAAGAAATGGAGCGCATTATGACAGGCCAGGAGTTCAAGGAGGATGCTGGTTTGCCAGAGCACACCTGGGGAAACAACGGGGACAGTGACCACAGTTCCCCCGACAATGGTGTCTCCGAGGGCAACCAACCCTCGCCGGTCTCCACCCTGTCGTCCAGGTGAGCTGTTGCTGTAGAGGTACAGACCATTACCTCAAAAGTTAAAGGTCGGCGCACTGATCGAGAAACACCACTGACTGAGTAACTATGACTTCCCCCGGAGTGAAATGCATCAACATTTTGTGGCCAAATTCAATAACTTTAAATTAATTTCTCAATAAAATGACCTATATCTGGCAGTCGTATGTCCTATGAACGGATACGGATACATTTTAGTTTGTCCCCTCAGCTTCATGACACCTTTTGAATTTTCCATTGCATGCCTACCAGTACCAGTAATGTTTTTTTTCAAATGTTGTTGTTATGCGATTGAGTGAAAGTTCCTCTCATGTTAAAATGTAAGGTCACCCACATTTCACTTCTAAGCACATTTATGGGAGAATTTGAAGCTCCTCACAACTGGATTCTCTCTGGGTTTGTTGCCGCGGAAACAGCGGACACTGTTTTCATTCCTCTGCTTTTGCTGAAGTCTTGCCATTCCACAATGATAAATACTGTCCTTAACATGGTTGTCTCAGGGTCGATGCTCTCTGTCTGCAACCCTCTCTGGCYCTGTCTCCATGATAAAGCGTAGAGTTCTTTCATGATTTTTTCATGCTTGCCTGTGTCCAGAAAAATATACATTTGGTAGAAAACTGTCACACTTCACATTATGGTGCCATTATTCTTTTGTAATTATTTCTGTAAGCACAGTGTAGTAAGTATTTATAGTAGAGCAGTTCTTTACTCCGTAATGGTTTCCTGTGTCTTTGCAGCAGGTCCCTGGAAATGAATGGCTACACTGCTACCTACCGGGAACAGTACGTGGGCACGCCCGTGTCCTCACACTACCAGTTCCTGCCGCACCTTTTTGGTTATGCCCAGTCAGTCCTTAGGCCCACCCTGGCCCGCAGCCTGTACTCCCAATCACAGACCCTCGTCTCCCAACTGGTGGCAGCTGAGGACCTGGCCCCCCTGGGGACCCCCATGCTCATAGAAGATGGGTGAGTTCCCACGGTGTACACATCTGTGTCGGGAACTGTGCTTTTGATGGGCTGAGTTGTTTTCTTTTGGTAGACTTTTAAGGTTTGGGGTCTTGACCCCAGATGTCTTGTTTTGTCTGATCTTTACTAAAAATGTTCTATCAATCACTCTTTTTATTCATTATCTTTGGTTCTAGAGTGTGAAGAAAGTGTGTTATGCCTAACCTTCACACCTCCCTGTCTGCCATGTGTCCCCCAGGTACAGGGTGACCCAGGGGGAGCTGTTCGCCTTACTCTGTCGGCTGGCAGACGAGCTGCTGTTTCGGCAGATCTCCTGGATCAAGCGGCTGCCCTTCTTCTGCGAGCTGTCCATCGAGGACTACACCCTGCTGCTCAGTGCCACTTGGCAGGAGCTCATCCTGCTCTCCAGCCTCACCATCTACAGTGGCCAGATGTTCGGGGACCTGGCCAACGTCACCACCAAGTACTCGCCCTCTGACTACGAGCTGCAAGGGTAAGAGAAGCCCCGGGATCTTAGGTCTCTAGGTTCTTGAGTCTGGTAACATGGATCTGGGGTTGGGTTGCATTGCCATAGCCTTGGCTCAAGGTTGGCCTTTTTGGGAGAATATTAGAAAGGGTGGTTTCCCAGAGCCAGATTAAGCCTCGCCTGTAGCTTAATCTGGCTGAGGGATATCGGTCCTGGGATACATCATTAATTAAGTATTTTAAATGCAATTTAAGCCGTTCTTTCAAATGATTTTAATTGATTATCCCTCATCTGCCAGGTTTAGTGAAGATGGAATGGATGTGATGGAGAGACTGATATACCTGTTCCGCAAATTTAATCAGCTGAAGGTTAGCAATGAGGAGTATGCCTGTATGAAAGCCATCAACTTCCTCACCCAAGGTATTACTCTATGTCAATTCTACATACGGTACTTTTTAAAAAATATGTTGGAAATTACAACAAAAAAAGGCTGGGATGATACAATGCCTGCTGGGATATTTTTACACTGATAAAACTTTTTTTTTTACCTATGAAATATAATCTGAAATGTCAGTAGATACTGTGCATATTATTGTGTGTGTGTATCTATTTAATTCATATTTTATTAAAAACCAAGTCCTGGCAATGAAGGCAGCACAACTTTATTGTTTTAAAGGGACTGTATTAGTCGTCATCGTAATCCGTAACCCTCTCCTCTGTGCAGATATCCAAGGGCTTACCAACGTTTCTCAGCTGGAGAAGCTGAACAAGCGCTACTGGTATGTGTGCCAGGACCTAGCTGAGTACAAGTACCCTCACCAGCCCAAACGCTTCCCCGAGATCATGATGTGCCTCCCTGAGATCCGCCACATCGCCGGTGAGTACATACAGTTCATTCAATTGTCACCTTATAATGCAAACCCTTTTCAGCTCCGACTGATAGCCATTTTCATTGTAAGGTGTGCAATATGTATTATGCATATGGCTATACGAAACGTGTACAGTGTGTATGACATGGGTAATGTGCAATGTGTGTACTATGTTATGTGCAGTGTTTATTTTGTATGCAGCACAGTGTGTCTAAGGTTAAAGTTCATCCTATCCTATTTTAGGATGGCATCAAGGGAAAACATTATACACCCCAATGTATGGTAAATAATGTACTGTAATAGATCTGTGGTTGTGAATACTGTGCACGTCAATGTCCATTGGATTTGTTTGGGGGATAGATGGGGATTAAGAGAGGTTGTTGTTTTCTGTGCTTACTGTCTTTGATGGTACAGTACAAAAATAAAACAAATTGTATGGAAAATGTATGCACTCACTACTGTGAATTGCACTGGATAAGAGCATATGCTAAATGACTAATGTGTAAAATGTAATGTAAATGGCGGCCCTTCCAGGGAAGCTGGTGAACGTTCCGTTGGAACAGCTCCCCCTGCTGTTTAAGGCCGTCCTACACTCCTGCAAGTTCAACCCCAACACCCTCCGAGCAGGCACCACCACCTGCCTGACAACAGGCCTCAACCCCGGCAACTGAGCCACGCCTCTCAAAACCCACCGTTCACCTGAAGGAGGGGGGGACCCCCTTCTTTCTTTTGTGAATGTGACAGAATGTGACATAATTGTTTTTCTAAATGTATTTATTACACGACAGATCTGAATGTATTCTCATCTACGCAGAGCACACGCCTCTGCAACAAGAAATGCACAACCAATGCATTGTTCAGACGTGTAAGTGCAGTTTACAAGTATGTGAAGTGTTAACATGGTAGCTATTTTTCGTATAGATTTCCAGGAAGTTTTTTTTTGCTTGGGGATCCACTAGAAAACGCTATTGTAACTGAAAGACTACCTCAGGAAGTATTTGTTGTGTTTTCAGTGGACATATGCCTGTGTCAATGAAAAGATAACTTCAGCAGTCTTTGGTATGTTTGTACTATCCTCAGCTACAGTAAAGTACATGAGATATACTTCCCCAATGTGTTTAAAAAAAATCTATGTGGCGTTAATGATTGTTACCAAAGGTCTCTAAAGATACACTCAGTTACTAAGTGTAGTTGAATTGAGTTTTAATATATACTACATGCTATACATTTAGCTTTTTAAGATTAGTTACATTTATCATGGTGGGGGTGGTGTGGTTTCTCAGGTGGTATTGGTATATCTACTCAAACACGTCTGCCAATAGTGACAGATGAGATGTCCCAAGCTGCCTTCACTGATTACTAGTGATGGGAAACAAGGCATGTCAACATAAAGTGGCGGCAAATTCAAGCCTCTTTTTCATTTACATTTCTACTCAAGCCTTTTAGCGAGTAGAAATAAAAATTTGTCAAAATTGATACGGGTATTTTTAAGGCAAATGGTATATAAGTAAGTGGAAGTGAAGGCGATTCTTTCATGTTTCCAACTACAGTTGAAAGATTTTCCGATGGAAGATGGCATTTCTTGATCAATCAATGAATTAACTGAAGGACCACTCTGGGATTGGTGATGATAGTCCAGTAAAGTGTTACTGTCCCAGTCAACCTTCTCCTGAGATGTACCAGGTACTCCAGATGCCTGGGAGGACGAGAAGTGCAATATGCACACTGTTGAAAACCCAGGGTGTGGGTGTGTTTTTTTAAATAGATGTGAAATGCTGCCAATAGTGGCAAGCTCAGCCATAGTTCAAGAGTATTGTTGTTGTGCACTCTACTCTTTCAAGAGACATGTTCAAAGCAAAATCCCACCTGTGACCTCTAGGGTCACAGGGATTGTTATGTCTTTATGTGCGTCAACAAAAATGTTGCAGCTGCCAGTTAATGTTTTCTGTGATATTTTCTCACTCGAGTTCGGGAGAAGTTGAGTTCTAAACAGGGTAAGGCGGAAGTTTGGTGTACTGCACTCAGAAGTTACTCAGGATCACTTTGTTGAATTGCGCGTTTAGTATTAGTAGTTGTAGGTTTTGGGGGACGTCGTAAGTAGCCGTCTTGTCTTTTGGGGTCTTTTTGTCTGTAGGGGAGTTGTTGTATTTGTGTGGGTGTTTGGACTATATGGAATAGAATACCATTTTAATGGACTAATAAGGACACAATTTGGGTTCTGAATTGATGTAAGGCTCTGTGACTGGTTAGACTCATATTCACTTGTATTCTCAGGTGTGTTACAAACAAGGCAAAAAAAGGACTATATGTGTTTTGAGCAAAGTGCAGCATTGACCAGACTCAATCAGTTGGAAGTGTTACATCAGAACTGTACTGTAAGGAAATACATGTTGTTGTAAGGGAAAACTGGCAGTCAAATCCACGGAGTGCACCCCTCCCCTTCAAAGCATTCCAAATCAAACTGAATATATGTTTTATATCTATTGAATGTTTACATATTTGCACCAGACAATGATTTAAGTGGAGGGACTGTGCCAGAGTTGATGGTTTTGCTATAGGTCCTCAGTCGGAGCCAGTTGTGGCATTTTGACGAGGCCTAGAAGTGCCTCTATCGTAGCCATTCTGTCAACCTCTTGGAAACACACATCTTTGAACAAACTGGGAATTGATGCGTATTCGTAAATGAATTAATCACATCTATTCAATGTCCCGCTTTTGTCTGTTTTTATTCAACTTTTAACATTTGTCATTTACTTGGAATGTATTTTGTTGTTTTACAAGAATGTTTTGCATATCAATTAGATTTGATTGTTTGAAGTGAAGGGGACTAGGATTTTTCATTTTTTTAAGTCAGTGGCTGAATCCCAAATCACTCTCTTTACCGCACCCCCCTGGCCCGCCATTTGCACATACACGTGTGCCTCTGCCATATGCATGTGTTCCAAAGCTGAGGGAGTGAAAATTATCAAGGGTGTTGGGGATAATTAGACCCTTCTATAGCCACTTCGACCAAGCCAGAAAGGCTGCAGGCTCCAGAGGAAAGTGCTATCCGGGGAGGGGGACAGGAGTCTATCACTGGCTGGGCTGAATGCGTCGACACCTAGAGGTAATACGACGTCAGGAAGAACTACGCCCTCTAGTGGTCTAGGCGCCAACTTGAAGCACCGCGATATGTTAAGGAGTTTGCACATTTTCATACAAAAGAATGGACAGGTGTTCCTAATTATATATGTGCATTTGTTTGTTTCTGATGCTTGACACGTAAAATATGAAACATCTTCAAAATTGAATGTTTGACTGTTATTGAGTTTATTATATTGTAAAACAACGAGGAATTTTATCATTTAGAATTTCATGCTCGTTTTATTATTTAAATGTAGATCTGGAATTGCATCGTTCAAGTTAACGCCGAGACCCTTAGTAGTTCTTCCTGACGTCTTATTACCTCTAGGTGTCGACGCAGTAATCCCAGCCGGTGTTACACTCGTGTCACCCCGCGATGAGCAGCTACATAAAGCATCCTCCATTCATGCTGCAAAGGCATCGGTTTCCTCCTTAAATAGCTTTAATGGCGAGCAGCCCTAAAATACCTGGGAAAATATGCGTACTGTCTTAATAAAACACAATTTTCTACCACCATGATGCTACTTCCGGACGTTGCAGGCAGCCTTCAGACAGGGGCAAACAACAGACTGGTGCAACCTAGCATGGTGGAGGGAAATTGTTTCATTAAGACAGTACGCATATATTCCCATAAGCATATTTTCTTTAGGGCTGCTCGCCATTAAAGTTAGTCTAGGAGGAAACTGTCACATTTGCAGCCTAAACGGAGGATGTTTATGTAGTTTCTAGTCAAGGGGGGACACAAGCGAATTACCGGCTGGGCAGATCACCTTGGGACGTCAGAGGACAAACTACGTCAAAAATAATATTGCCCTCTGACGGACCTTGGGGCTGCATTCAAGTCACGAGTGTGTCCCAAAGTTGATGGGTTTATTGATCCCCTCTTTACTCTCGTTTGGTCAGCAACATGTGACAATTGAGGGTCCTCCGAGTGAGTTGCTGGGGATGAGGAGCTGGTTTGGGATACACCTAGTATTCTGTCCCAGTCATTTACCAGAAACAAGGTAGACATCTTGGAGATGCATGGTTTGGCCTGTAGGTAGGCACTATCTGTCAGTGGTGCCCAGTTTTCAAGTGGCATCCTGCAGCTCAGGGATTAAAATTGACAGGGAAGCTCCTCTTTGGTTCATGGTTGACATGTTAGATGTTTGTTGACCTATGTGTGTACCTTTTAATCTTGCTCAATTGAAGTGGTAAAGGTCCCTAACCACTAAGTGCCAAAAAGAATAGGGCCAGATCATCACAACACCTTTGCCTCGACACAAACAATTACATTTACGTTCATAACTCTTTACTCTGCTGTGTTACAATCAACACTTTATTTTATTCAAGGGAACACTGTTGGGGTCTTATGCATAAAGCCATTATACACTTTATTGAAATGGTGACTTAACAACCTCTCGCTTATTTTCAATACGTATTTGTCAACATCGATTTTCTCATTCTCTTTGATAGAATGTATCAATCAAAAGAGAGGCTTTTGAATTGCAGTGATATCAGGTGTCATATAATGATTTAGGGGGGCACAGTGCTTTGTTTGTTTATGTTGGTGTTCTGGGTGTAAAAAAGTTGCAGACAGAGAAATTCAAAAGTTAAGATGTGATGTTCTACTGTAACATGTTGTTTCTTAAAGCTACAATCCTCTGAAATAATAACAAAGGGACACCCCACCTCTGTTTTGGTAAAAAGCTGAGGGATGGGCCTGGAGAAATGTTACCACTCTCAAATTCATAGACAGCGCTATGGATGCAAGGACGGACCATCCCATGATATAAACATTGTAGTTTTTGCCATGTTTTGAGGCTATAAAGTGTTGTTTGTAAACAAAGAAAATATATTTGAAAAAAAACATCGGAGCAAAACAAGCTACGTTATATTTTGGATTCTGATGGGGTACGACAATTGAACTAAACTTATGATGCGTTTATAAGTAAAAATGTTCAAGAATCAATGGGGTATATATCATTAATTTGTGAGTCCAAAAATGTATGCTGCAACTAAGGATTCTAGCTTTAACCTCCATCATGGGTTTATATTCTTTGTGTCCATGTGTCTGCCCTGACTGTAACTTTGACTACCTGTGGCTATCAGAGCAATACGTGTTCAAAGCATGCATAGAATGTCAGGACTTGAAACTAAATAAACATGAAACTTATGCAACTGTGAGACCAAGGCCTCAATGTTTTTATTTCTCTCCCTTTGCCCAAAAATGTATAATTGACCAAAAGTAACATTTCAGATGAATGACCCCAGTTTATCCATTTAGGATGCGCTCTCAGAGTGAATGTCTGTGACCCTCCACTCCCCGTTTGTTCTCCACGCCTTTGAGATGGCATATGACGAGCACAAATGAAAATAGCCACTGATCACCCATCATATAGGGTGCCTATTTTAAGAGGCATACGCATGATCCTTGCGAATACAGATGATAGCCCGGGTCACAGAGGCTATATTAGTCTAAACACGGTGGGGTATTTACCCAATGATAGCGGCCCCTCATTACACCAGAGACCTTAAAATAAAAGAGCTGAGTCGTTGTAATAAATTACGGGGAGTCCGTTTTCTGTGTGACAGTCACATCCTGTCGCTGGCTCCTCCCCTTCTTGTGGACAGGGCAGAGAAAGTGGTGTCGTTTTTAGCATGTGCCTCTTGTCTTGTCAATCTGAGCCAAGGAAAAATAATGGCTTCCCATACTGTGCCAAATCGAGCTCCCTTGCCAGGGCCACTGACAGCGTCACTGCCCACCACAGCTCTGGGGAATTTACGTAGCTGGCCACATTTCAAAATGGGCCAGAGGAAGCCAAGGCCTCCTGCTATTTTAATGATGAAAAACGCTTCACTAATGTCAGATCTATCAACAGTCTTTACTGTGTGTATGGTAGAGGAATTAAAACAATAGTTCAAGAGGCATTTTCTCACCTCTAGAAGATTAGTTGACTCCACACACTGATGCATTATTGGTCACTTTTCAGAACATGCTCTTCATTAAAGACACAATCTATAAGTTTCCAACAAATCTTCTTTATGGTTTTAGTAATCCTGTACTTGCTATACATCATGTCAAATCTTCCCTGTGTAGGGAAATTTGCTTTAAAGGGAATTTTGCTAAGTTTTCCCGACTCCATACCCATTCTCAAGGAGGATCCTGGATCCTCTTCCTCTTCCGCCAATGTCAAGTGGCTGCAGAATTGCTTCACTATTTATGGAGTTCCCCACAAATTATTAAAGGAAATGACAGTGTTTTTTTGGGCCCAATCATTCCTCTCTTCCTGTCAAATTTTCCTGGAAGGGCTACCAGGTCATTCCCACCTTTATCTGCACATCACATATCTGTAGACCTCCCTTTAACTGACTCAGTTGGACTCTTCCACCTGAAGAAAGCATACATTATAAAGGATGTGAAAAGTGTCATGCTTTTTGGGGTTTTACCAAACTGACATTCCACTGTATAAAGCTCATTCTTGCAGTTTCTGTGACCATGGGATGTCCTAAAGGGACATGTTGTCTGCTCCAACAAGATCTGAGCAAGATGTCAAATGAAAATCAGGAAATGTAACAGAAAATACTTGAGCTTGGCTGTACAAAGATGGACACGTGGTTTGTTGTGTGCTGTTATGGGGACCTTGAGGATGCTCCGGTGGGCCACCTGGTGTTCAGTAGTTTGCTGACGAAGCCACATACCGGCCTTCACAATGAGTTAGGCCTTCACAATGAGTTAGGCCTTCACAATGAGTTAGGCCTTCACAATGAGTTAGGCCTTCACAATGAGTTAGGGCTTCACAATGGTTAGCTTACGGCCTCCATGGACTTACAATGGTAGGCTTCAAATGAGTTAGCCTTGCACAATTGGATGTTAGGCCCTGAGACACTGAGTTAGGATTTCACAATTGAGTTATGGCTACTACACTGAGTAGGCCTAAATGAGTTAGGCCTTCACAATGAGTTAGGCTTCAAAATGGAGTTAGGGCTTCACAATGAGGGTTAGGACTTACAATGAGTAGGTTCCTTTCATCAATGAAGTTTATGGGCTACACACTGTGAGTTAGAGAACTACATACTGAGTATAGGCTCTACACAATGAGGTTAGGCTTTTCACACTGAGTTTAAGGTTTTCACTACTGAGTTGGGGCCGTCAGCAGATGAAGTTAGGCGCTTCAGTCACAGAGTTAGGCATTTCACAATGAGTTAGGCTTCAACAAGAGTTAGCCTACACAAGGAGTTAGCGCTACTTTAGGCCTTCACACTGAGTTAGGCCTACACAATGAGGTAGGCTACACAATGAGTTAGGCCTTCACACTAAGTTAGGCACACAATGAGTTAGGTTTTCACACTGAGTTAGGTCTATCACAATGGATTAGGCATTCACACTAAAACAGGCTACAAATGAGTTAGGTTCTCACATGAGTTGGTCTACACAATGAATTAGACTAACTTTAGGTCTTCACATTAAAGTTAAGCCAACACAATGAGTTAGGCCTTCACACGGAGTTTAGGCATTTCACACTGAGTTAGGCTTAACTTTAGGCCTTCACTGTCTAGGTGCCTTCACACTGAGTTAGGCCTACACACTGAGTTAAGTCTTTAACACTGAGTTAGGCCTAACACAATGAGTTAGGCCTTCAACTGAGTTAGTTATAACACTAAGAGTGATGTTAGGCCTTCACACTGAGTTAGGCTCACACTGAGTTTTACGGCCAACAGAGTAGGCTACAGCATGTTAGCCTCTGTGAGTTATGCGCCAAACTTAAGCCTTCAAAATGCTGAAGTTAGGCTCAAATTAATGTTAGGCCTACAACACTGTGGATTAGGTAACTTTAGGCTTCACATCTTGAAGTTAGGGCTACATCAATTAGAGTTAGGGCTACACACTGAGTTAGGCCTACACACTGAGTTAGGCCTACACACTGAGTTAGGCCTAACTTTAGGCCTACACAATGAGTTAGGCCTTCACAATGAGTTAGGCCTACACAATGAGTTAGGCCTTCACACTGAGTTAGGTCTACACAATGAGTTAGGTCTTTAACACTGAGTTAGGCTTACACAATGAGTTAGGCCTACACACTGAGTTAGGCCTTCAAATCAAATTTATTTATATAGCCTTTCTTACATCAGCTGATATCTCAAAGTGCTGTACAGAAACCCAGCCTAAAACCCCAAACAACAAGCAATGCAGGTGTAGAAGCACGGTGGCTAGGAAAAACTCCCTAGAAAGGCCAAAACCTAGGAAGAAACCTAGAGAGGAACCAGGCTATGAGGGGTGGCCAGTCTTCTTCTGGCTGTGCCGGGTGGAGATCATAACAGAACATGGCCAAGATGTTCAAATGTTCATAAATGACCAGCATGGTCAAATAATAATAATCACAGTAGTTGTCGAGGGTGCAGCAAGTCAGCACCTCAGGAGTAAATGTCAGTTGGCTTTTCATAGCCGATCATTAAGAGTATCTCTACCGCTCCTGTTGTCTCTAGAGAGTTGAAAAAACAGCAGGTCTGGGACAGGTAGACTTCACTCTGAGTTAGGCCTACACAATGAGTTAGGCCTAACTTTAGGCCTACACACTGAATTAGGCCTTCACACTAAGTTAGGCCTTCACACTGAGTTAGGCCTACACAATGAGTTAGGCTTTCACACTGAGTTAGGCCTAACTTTAGGCCTTCACACTAAGTTAGGCCTTCACACCGAATTAGGCCTTCACACCGAGTTAGGCCTTCACACCGAGTTAGGCTTACACAATGAGTTAGGCTTTCACACTGAGTTAGGCCTTCACACTGAGTTAGGACTACACAATGAGTTAGGCCCTTCACACTGAGTTAGGCCTTCATACTGAGTTAGGCCTACACACTGAGTTAGGTCTACACAATGAGTTAGCCCTAACTTTAGGCCTTCACAATGAGTTAGGCCTAACTTTAGGCCTTCACACTGAGTTAGGACTTTACACTGAGTTAGGCCTACACAATGAGTTAGGCCTACCACAATGAGTTAGGCATTCAACATTGAGTTAGGCCTACACAATGAGTTAGGGCCCTTCACACTGAGTTAGGCTTTCATACTGGTAGCTTGAGTGGCCTACAAATGAGTTAGGCCTAACTACAATGAGTTAGGCCTAACTTTAGGCCTTCAGCAATGAGTTAGGCCTAACTTTAGGCTTTCACACTGAGTTAGGACTTTACACTGAGTTAGGCCTACACAATGAGTTAGGCTTTCACAATGAGTTAGGTCTACACACTGTGTTAGGACTACACAATGAGTTAGGACTTCACACTGAGTTAGGACTTCACACTGAGTTAGACCTACACAGCCTGTATTTTGTTTTCAACTGGTGAACAATCGCTAGCCTTTGTGTCCATGTGCCATTTTGTTTTCCACTGTTACTCCTGGGCTAGGAGGTGCTCAGTGCTGGCTTAATCAGTGCATGTGTGTGGTAGTGCAGTCATTTTCTTTAATGTGACTAAGCATTTGTTCAGGAGCTGAAATAAGTTCAATAAGGAATTACACCAAGGACATGTTATATTGCATGTATACTTCACTGAAACCAGTCCAATGTGTTTTTAGCTTATGACAAACTTGCTTCAAAGTTTTCAGCCAGGGGAGGTGACAGAAGTTATAAACATTTTAACACAGTCAAAACCAATGTATCCTGTTCCAAGGCTCTATGAGGTGCCAGAGGTGAATCCTACTTACGTCAAACCTCAACCATCTCAGGGCCAGCACCAGTGTTTCCTTGCCACAGGGTAACCCTGGCGTACCACATCAGCGGCACCCAATCACAGGGCTGGCGAGGTGGGTCCGAGGGAAGCTGGGAGTCGCGTGCCAGGAATGCAGGGGGACAAGGGTACATCCATCAGGAAGCTCAGCAGCATGGATTAAAGACGGAAGGGGGGAGAGTTGGATTTTTGATCAGTGATATCGTTATTGTTCAGGGTGGGGGGGAAGTAGGGAAGTGGGGGGGGTTGGATTTTTGATCAGTGATATCGTTATTGTTCAGGGTGGCGGGGGGGGGGAAAGGGTTGGATTTTTGAGCAGTGTTATTGTTTGGGGGAGGGGGGGGGTCATAAAGTGTGTATCAAATCAAAGTTTATTGGTTGCATACTCAGTTTAGCAGATGTTATAGCAGGTGCAACAGTATAATGTCAAACAAGTTCACAAATAATCAAATATTTTCATTTAAAAAGCAACAAGAAATCAAGAAATGTCAGAATGAACCAATTAAATACACAGTACAAAACCCCATGGAACAATGGATAGAATTGCAGGAAATTAGCTTCCAGACGAGAGTCCGTAAAATAAATCTATACGTATGTGAATGGTGTGTATAGACAGTATGTGAATAGAAAAGGTGTGTATTCAGTAGTTATATAGGATGAGACATGACTAGAATACAGTATATACATATAAAGTGGGTAAAACAGTATTTAAACATTATTAAAGTGAGGAGTGTTCAATCTCTATGTACATACTGTAGGGCAGCAGTCTCTAAGGTGCAGCAGGGTTTAGTACCGCGTGGTAGCTGGCTAGTGACAGTGTCTGAGGTTCAGGGCAACGTGCGGAGGCCGGCTAGTGGTGACTGTTTAACAGTCTGATGGCCTGGAGATAGAAGCTGTTTTTCAGTCTCTCTTTACCAGCTTTGATGCTCCTGTACTGTCTCCGCCTTCTAGATGGCAGCGGGGTGAACAGGCTGTGGCTTGAGTGGCTGAGGTCCTTGATGATCTTCTTGGCCTTCCTGTGACACCGGGTGCTGAAGATGTCCAGGAGTGTGCCCCCGATGATGCGTTGGGCTGACCACTACGGTTGCAGGCGGTTCAATTGCCATGCCAGGCTGTAATGCAACCCGACATGATGCTCTCAATGGTGCATCAGTGGAAGTTGGTGAGGGTCTTAGGTGCCAAGCTGGATTTTTATAGCCTCCTGAGGTTGAAGAGGCACTGTTGCGCCTTCTTCACCACGTTGTCCGTGTGAAAGGATCATTTTAGGTCCTCACTGATGTGCACGCCGAAGAATTTAAAGCTTTTGACCCACTACCTGTCGACATGGATTGGGGCATGTTCTCTCTGCACTCCTGTAGTCCACGATCAGCTCCTTTGTTTTGTTGACGTTGAGGGAGAGGTTATTTTCCAGGTGCCATTCCGCCAGGGCCCTCACCTCCTCCGTGTAGGCTGTCTCGTTGTTGTTGTAATCAGGCCTACCACTGTTGTGTCGTCAGCAAACTTAATGATTGAGTTTGACACCTACATGGCCACAGTCATGGGTGAACAGGGAGTACAGGAGAGGACTATGCACGCACCCCTGCAGGGCCCCTGTGTTGAGGGTCAGGGTGTTGGAGGTGTTGCTGCCTACCTTCACCACCTGGGGTCGGCACGTCAGGAAGTTTAGGACCAATTTGCACAGTGAGGGGGGTTCAGACCCAGGGCCCTGAGCTTAGTGATGAGCTTGGACGGCACTATGGTATTGAAGGCTGAGCTGTAGTCGATGAACGGCATTCTTTCATAGGTATTCCTCTTGTCCAGGTGGGATAGGGCAGTGTGCAGTGCAATGGCAATAGCGTTGTCCATGGATTGGGGCGTTGATGCAAATTGGAGTGAGTCTAGGGTGTTAGGTAAGGTGGAGGTGATATGATCCTTAACTAGCCTCTCAAAGCACTTCATGATGACAGAAGTGAGTTCTACGGGGCAATAGTACATTAGTTCAGTTATCTTCTCTTTCTTGGGTACAGGAACAATGGTGGACATTTTGAAGCAAGTGGGGACTACAGACTGGGATATGCGGAGATTGAATTTGCCCGTAAACACTCCAGCCAGCTGGTCTGCACATGTTGAAAGGAATCCTGCAATCCAAACTGAATTGCTGTTTCACTGTTGGAAGGCCAGACTGAAATCGTGACGTGAAACAATCGTGAAATAGAACCCTTCAGTTTGGATCCCAGGTTAGAAGAAAAGCCCATACACTGAAATAACATTTCCGTCCACATATGATAAACTGCATGTAGCCAAGATGGCCTGACCTTGGATTTTGCAGAAGAAGGGATTTTATTTTGGCCACGTTTCTGCACATCTGTTCATGTGGGAGATACTGTGGTTGAGGTTAAAGTAGGCCAGCATGATAGTGTATTTACCACCACACTACATTGTTAGGGACTACTCCCTCCGATCAGTGTTCTTGTGAGTGTGATAGTGGTAACACTTCCTATGAATACCCTCTTCATAATTCATTATACAGATGTAGGATGTTAATTTGATCACTCTTTTGTCGATGAGAATTTTCCAGCACTGCAGGAAATGCAGATGAGCTTTGTGATTTACTGAAAACCCACACTAACACACGGTCATATTAACAGTTGCACTTTTCATGTAGCCTACTTTTGGCTAGCTAATAGCCTAACCACCAATCAAGCAGCATTATGGACTAAACATTCAAATCCTTTGCTGCAGGATTTATTTTGCTGTGACAATATTGGTCAAATTAAGATCCTAGATCTGTAAGTGCATCTGTTTCACCCTAACCACTGGTTAGCATGCTGCCCTGCATGTAAATATCAGTCATTTTGCGATTCCGACAATGTAAGCATTTCTCAGGCTGTCTTAGGGCTCGATTCAGTCTGTATTGCGTAAGTTCAGTGCTATAGCGCGATTCAAATGTAAACGTAATTTCCGATTGAGCCTTATCGTGAATGCAGTCTCTGCGAACGCGGGAACATTGCCTTTAAATTTAAATCATGCTATAGCGCTGAACTTCCACTACAGATTTAACTGATTCCTTAATTCAGACAATGTGAGCGTTTCTTGGGAGACCAAGTTTAATTTATTGTATGCAAAACCTGATTGACCAAAACGCTAACTTCTCGTCTGGGAAAACAATTCACTTTCTAGATCAGGCATGTTTCTTATCGCGTAAGACAACGACTTATCCCATTTTCTCCATTGCATTCACCCCCTTTGACATTATCTCAAGAGTAGGGATGTTAACACAGGTGTCCTGGTTAAATTGCCAATCTGGCCTCATTTCCATCATGGCCACCGAATCATCCCCCTCATTCCTAATTGGGATATATCACTCCTCACCTTTTCACCATGCTATCTAATGTGTGGTGAGCATTCTGGCACAAAATGGTTGCCGTGCATCACTTTGGTGGTGGATGAGGTGAGTTTTGTAAAGCGCTTTGAGTACCTCAGTTGGTAGAAAGGTGCTATACAAATCCAATCCATTATTATTATTATAAACATATTTGTTATTAACCATATAGAAATATAGAAATATACTAAGCTGGCAAGAGGTATCCAGAAATGGTGGGAAAACCGAGTAAAAGTCAGCAGTGCAAGCAAGCCCTTCTGTTTTTCAAAAGACCAGTTAACCTTCAAGTCAAAATAGATAGTTACCTTAAACATGCAGCCTCAGTCTCACCTTCTATGCCCACCCACCTTGAGAGGGTGAATGAGGGCGCACTCAATATGACCAAAATACTTTATTTGAGAGATCCTCAGCAATTTGGAGAGAGGACATGTTGGTTAAAGTTCTTGAAACTTTCAGCAAATTGGTTTGCGGTAGCGCTGTCTGCATCACAGGCTTCACAGAGTTCTACAGAACCCAAAAGGTTCTATGATGTTGAGCCAATTTATAATTGATTTGGAGAATGCATTAAGTGAACTATTTTGTCATTCACTCTTCATACATTGAAAGATTGTCCATAGCCTGTAGGCCTAAACATTTTCTCTGACAGTGAAAACTGAGATTTTTTTCAGGAATGTAAATTGAATTCGATAAACATAATGTTTCTATTGTTTGTGTTGATATACAGTGCATTCGGAAAGTATTCAGACCCCTTCACTTTTTCCACATTTTGTTATGTTACAGCCTTATTCTAAAAACGATTAAATTGTTTTTTCCCCTCAGCAATCTACGCACAATACCCCACAATGACAAAGCAAAAACAGGTTTTCATACATTTTTGCAAATGTATAAAAGATAAAACACTGAAATATCACATTTACATAAGTATTCAGACTCTTTACTCAGTACTTTGTTGAAGCGCCTTTGTCAGCGATTACAGCCTTGTGTCTTCTTGGGTATGACGCTACAAGCTTGGCACACCTGTATTTGGGGAGTTTCTCCCATTCTTCTCTACAGATCCTCTCAAGCTCTGTCAAGTTGGATGGGGACCGTTGCTGCACAGCTATTTTCAGGTCTCTCCAGAGATGTTAGATCGGGTTCAAGTCCGGGCTCTGGCTTGGCCACTCAAGGACATTCAGAGACTTGTCCCGAAGCCACTCATGCGTTATCTTGGCTGTCTGCTTAGGGGTCGTTGTCCTGTTGGAAGGTGAACCTGCGCCCCAGTCTAAGGTTCTGAGCGCTCTTCTTCCATTTAAGAATGATGGAGGCCACTGTGTTCTTGGGGACCTTCAATGCTGCAGAATTTTTGTTGGTACACTTCACCAGATCTGTGCCTCAACCCAATCCTGTCTCGGAGCTCTACGGCCAATTCCTTCTACTTCATGGCTTGGTTTATGTTCTGACATGCACTATCAACTGTGGGACATTATATAGATAGGTGTGTGCCTTTCCAAAACATGTCCAATCAATTGAATCAAGTTGTAGAAACATCTCAAGGATGATCATTGGAAACAGGATGCACCTGAGCTCAATTGTGAGTCTCATAGCAAACGGTCTGAATACTTATGTAAATAAGCTATTTCTGTTTTAGATTTTTTTGTACATTTGCTAAAATTTCAAAACTGTTTTCGCTTTGTCATTATGGGGTAGATTGATGAGGAAAAATAATATTTAATCAATTTTAGAATAAGGCTGTAAGGTAACAAAATGTGGAAAAGGACAAGAGGTCTGAATACTTTCCGAATGTACTGTACAGTACAAACACAGGACAGGCCTATAGGCCACCCCACTGGGCACACACAGGTTGAATCAACGTTGTTTCCATGCCATTTCAATTAAATTTTGTTGAACCAATGTGGAATAGACATTTATTTGACCTATGTGTCATATTTCTCAACTCTTATGTAAGCTAGGCCTGGATAGATTGATCAGTCAGAATAACCACAGGGCCTAGCCTACTCAAGAGAGAAGAAAATCGACGTAGCTTATTCAAAGGTGTACA
Source organism: Salvelinus sp. IW2-2015 (assembly GCF_002910315.2). NCBI lineage: Eukaryota > Metazoa > Chordata > Actinopteri > Salmoniformes > Salmonidae > Salvelinus > Salvelinus sp. IW2-2015. Next base: position 35,014,552 of record NC_036842.1, on the reverse strand, counting down.
ATAGAGGTTGACCTTGTCAAAACCTCTATTTATCTCTCTGTTGCTGGGCACAAAGCGAAGTTCACTGAAGAAACATTATGCTGTAGGCGGCTGTTTAATTTCCCTATTACCTTGCATGGCATAGAGGACTAACAATAACGGCAGTGTTGTTCTTCAGACAGCCATGGCACAAATTGACTGACGTGATTTTAGGACAAGACTGTCAGTTAAGACGTCGGCTGTAGCTTCGACGTCTTTTGTTAGTTTCACCTCAGAATATTTTTTTAATTACACGAACTTATTGAATATGCAAATGACTAGGCTTTAGGATATATGTAATGTTTGGTTTGCAATTTACTTCAATATCCAGATAACTATGATGCCTACACTCACTAAGGTAGCCTATTCGTCAGCATCTATGCTATAATAATAAATGTTACGGTGCTCCCCTTTTTTCGACAGTGACACGAAAAGAAAAGCTGAGGATGGCATAAAAACAAAAAAATACGAAGTCTAAACATTGGCCCAGCCACAAATCTCTTCTTTATTTATTTTACAAATAAGTCTCTGGCAGAGAGACAGAGCGTGTCTTCGGCCCGTCAGGCCCTAGCTGTAGCCACAGCACAGTCACAAAACAAAATCCATCCCAAAATATAAACACCAGACTATCTATTTTCTCTGATTTATAGATAGGGAGGGTCGTCCAAGTGGCTATATGTCTTGCTCCACCCTCCTACACTCACAATGCGTGCATATGTGTTTTTGCAGACCCCCCTCTAATCCTCAGAGGTTAAGGTAAACGTCCGATAGATTTGATTTCCTCTTTGAGGACAATAAATATGAACAACGTTAATAAAGACAGTGTAAATAATTAATTTACAATAATCGGCCTAATATTATTACTACATAAATAAAATATAGTATAATATATTCAATATATAATGTATTATTATTATTATTCACCAATAATCAATAATCACTTTCACGGCTCTTAATATTGCTTTAATAAATAAGGAACATCAATGAGGAACAACAATAATCCTAAAATAACCAAAAATGTTCGGGACAATCTGCTAGGCTGATTGATTTATGCACATGATTCTACACTTTGTGTGTGTGTGTGTGTGTGTGTGTGTGTGGTCGTGTGTGTGTGTGTGTGTGTGTGTGTGTGTGTGTGTGTGTGTGTGTGTGTGTGTGTGTGTGTTGAGCACGCCTCTGTTGGGGATGTACAAAGAGCTGGGAATACTGCCATATGGAGCCTCTTCGTATTGTATGAATGCATCTGTGCAGCAACAGATTGAGGTTCGCATACCGTTCCATCACTAAAATGTGGCATTGTATGGTGCACTTTGCAGCTTGAGATGTTTAGGCTGTTGTTTTAGGCCTATCTATTTTAAATGATCGTTTAACTTATAATACATTTATTATAGTTAGTGACTTGAGAAATCCATGTGACAAATTGACGTTAGACAGCGCTAAGAAATCACTGTTCAAGTCTCATCTATTTCGTCATTATATGTTTCATTATTCACGAAATCATTTTGTGCTCCTCTGCAAAGAGATATAGGACACATAGACTAATGGATTAGTGCCTTTAGGCCTAGTGGGCTATGCACAATGGTTGAATGTGGATTCGATTTTACCCAAGGACATTATTAAGCTCATCCACGACGCTGATTTCCAGTTTACGAGGACTATATTTAACACAATAAAAAAAAACGTCACCATTAATATGAGAAATATTCTAAAATTACAATGTCCAGGTGAGGAGGCTATGCATAATATTGCTGGCAAATATTTCGGAATGTAATTTCTCAAATGTTCCAGTTTCCAAGGACTTAGTCAGGCATGCTCAAGTTATGACAAAAGACACAATAAATACATGATAAGGAGTGAGCTAGTATCTCTACGTAGACTATTGATTAAAGCCAGAGTCAGACATAATATGTGCAGTCAACCGTTTATAAGCCTGTATTAAATGTACTCATATATGCAACAACAACAAAATAATATAATTAGGCCTACTATCACTCAACATTCTGGGGTATAGGCTAACATTAATTGTAATTCAAGACTGAAGATTATGGAATGAATTTATGGAAAGTAAAAATATAAAAAAATGACACTTTTATATGTTGGGTTGAAAAGCACAAGGCACGGTCAATCTGATTTTATTTTCTCGTTAATTAGTGTGTGTGCCCTTGACAGAAAGTCCTTTGAATATAATAGGATTTAGGCCATTTAGCCATGTAATATTTTACATCACAGTTAAAATATTAGGCTATAGAGAAAGTTGCAGTTGTGAAAACAGTTTTTAGCAGCATTTGAAAGCTTATCCGTGAGGTCACCGTAAGAAGAAAAAACTAAAGCGTTATCCAAAGTCAATGTCACATGAGCACGGAGTCCAATCAAAACGTATCCACGCTGAACCGGAGAAGCAGGAGAAACGTAGTTATCGACATTTGAGCGCCCGCTCATTTTTAATCCAACTCTAAACCAAAAGTTGTTGCTTTGTTTGTTTTGTTCATGTCTGAGCAGCACATATAGCATGCTTATTGAATACACCTAAACAACGTCAGTAAATATACCACCTGAAGTTCCCAAGTAAGTATTTTCAGCTATTAATCATGTGCAAGGTGAATGCATTTTAATAATGGTTCGGTTTCGGATCGCTTTTCCAATAATGGGTTAGGTAGGACTGCACTGTGTGATCTGGCTCCATTGCTTCATCCCCCATTATGTTCAAAGGCACATCAGTATCATAGTCTTCCCTTTATACGTCCCGTGTTGTTATTTACATTTGACATTTGATTTAATCAAAGACGGATGATAAGTGATTATTTATTCATATTGTAGGCCTATATTATTCGATAGTAATACAACGGTATATATTTTATTGGTTTGGCATGCAAAATATGAGGCCACAAAAGACAGTAGGCCTATTACCAAATAGCGTTATATAAGTAGGCCTATTTTGGTTATGCTAGTTTTAGTAATTTTAGTGGCAAAATCAAGTAGCCTACGGTTCTTGTGATATTGGTTAGTTCACGATTAAAGTATAATCTAAAAACATAATAATTTTTATTAAGCCACTAATACTTATCTATAGCGTGTCAACCCTCCACATGTCAGTCACTCTATAGACCTACCTTAGCCAAGCAGATAGGAGGTGTCTCCCGTCGCTTACCTCACCAGCGTGACATGCCTTCCAATCAGATCCACCCTCACAATCTGTAAATATGAGGAGGGTATGTCTGTCAGTGGGCATGCACATGGTAGGTCTCGATCAGGCAAAGTCAGTTATTGTAGGGAGCTGCTCACTGCTCCTTCCTCCATCATCATTCCTGCGGGGTAGGCCTATTCATTTCATGAAGTTAGAGCCACAGCGCGTGTTTCGAAGTCGTTTCTCCGTGGATGCATATCCAAACTGACACTGAATAGCCTACTACCGTTCTAGCCAAGAGGAGAACGGACACCGAATACTACAGTTCTAGCCAATATAACGCTGGGGATCCAACAGGTATGGCCTGCATACGTAGACTACTTTTCCGGGTTTCCAAATGTCATCATTCAACAATGAACTTTTAATTTAGTGCGGTGATTTAAAATAATTATGTTAATGCTGGTGAAGTATTTGTTTTGATGCTCAATTGAAAATATGCATGTTCATAAATGATGTAGCTTTGCTAAATGTGCGTCATTTCGGTGCATAATTTCGTAGGCCTAGGATCAAAATACGAAGCCTATTTCTGAAGGATCAGATTATTGGGGATACAAAATAATTATTACAATATTAGATTGGTATCGAATATGCATACCTGCGCTTTGATTTATTAAAGATTGTAATCAGGTTTTAATTAGCCTTTTCTTCTSAAATAGGATAGGCTACATGTTTGCCGATAATTTTGTTTATGCACATAGGCTACACACATCCAAAATACAAGCAAAGAAATTCCGTTAATTTTTATGAAATATGACAATATTTCCAATATTTAGGCCGATTAGTGGAAATACACACAATTGATAGTCCTAAATGTAAGACAGAATACTGGTGATACAGTTAAAAAAGTTTATATATATATTTTTTGAATACAGTGATTTATTTCTAAACTACCTGTTGCTCACCGGCATGTGCATTCCCAGGTGTTCCGTTGACCGGAATGGAGTACACTTATGATGTCGATTTGGAAGAGCTATGTCCTGTTTGTGGCGATAAGGTGTCGGGATACCACTATGGACTACTGACGTGTGAAAGCTGTAAGGTAGGCTGCAAAAGACGCAATCATTTCTTTTTATAAAAGGCTTTTTGTTTACGTCAAGATGATATCCCTCAAGAAATTCGTTATCATTTTTATTAATTAAAATGTATTAATATTATTTTCGTTTTTGTATTAATTTTATTGCAGCATTGATGATGATCTTAATTTGGCTATTTTGTTAATAGGCATGTCTATATGAACTCTCTCTCACACAGGGTTTCTTCAAAAGAACGGTTCAAAATAATAAGAGGTATACATGTGCAGAAAACCAGGATTGTAAAATTGACAAAACTCAGAGGAAACGGTGTCCATTTTGTCGGTTTCAGAAATGCCTGAATGTTGGAATGCGATTAGAAGGTAAGATAATTTTTATTTGATTAATAATTTAGTTCATATTTTGGTTTAACATGGCATGCAGTCAGATTTTAAAATTAATATATTTAAACGTCTACTTGTTGTATATTTTTGGGGGGCTATAAATCAGATTTGATCAAGTTTGATATCTGTTTGATGAAATTGCATATCTATCTCTTTGTGTTGGTGATGCCTACAACAGTAGGCTTTCATAGGCTGCATTATAGTCTGTCTGTTGGTAGGCTTATTATCAAATAGGTGTTATTAAATATTCGTCTCTAATCAATGAAACGTAAGAAAAATGAGCTATATTATAAGTATAGTTTGTCAGTTGTTGCATATATATTTTTGCCAATGTTTGGGCATATTAGCTATGGAATTATATATTTTTAAATATAGCTCCAGGTAAACTATTTCAGTAGCCTTTGATAAAACGTGTATGAACAGTACGTTTTCTAATATGAATGAGTAATTAGAAGAGCTTTGGATGAGGTTATTCTTCATATGTCATTAAATCATTATGAAACAACAAGCTTGAATGCAAGCTCTGTAAATGCAATTTAAAGTTATTTTGGGATACAGAATAATAACAAAACAAGAACTAACATTTTTGTTTATCCCTGGAAATTAAATGTACTTTACAATGGATTTAATCCATATCTTCAAATATATACATTAAATCAACAAAAAGATTGCTCTATTAGTGTATTTTTGGTTCACATTTTGATTGCTTTACCAAGAACTCTCACATGCTAACTTAAACCTCTGCAGAGTGAATGCTAGCAATGAATCGAATAACAGTAATGGCGTTCGATCTTGCTCTCATTCCATCAGCTGTCCGTGCCGATCGCATGCGAGGAGGCCGGAATAAGTTTGGCCCCATGTACAAGCGCGACCGAGCCCTCAAGCAGCAGAAGAAAGCGTTGATTCGAGCCACCGGCCTCAAGATGGAGACCACCCCTCCGATGCTCTCCCCTGACACCCAGACAGACTACACCTTCACCGACAGTCTCCCGGGCCTCCACCCGCTCCCCAAGGGCATCCTCCACACCACCACGACCCCCATCGCCCCCACAGACTACGACCGCAGCCTCTACGGACCCCCCTCACTGGGCATGGCTATGCCTGGACTCCCCCCCCATGCACCCTTACCCCCCCAGTACCAGTACGCCTCCTTCCCCAGCAGGGCGATCAAGTCCGAGTACCCGGACCACTACACAAGCTCCCCAGACTCGGTAGTGGGCAGCTACACCTACCCGGAGCAGGTATACTCTGGACCGGGCTCTCCGCAGGTCCCCGGGGTGCCTCAGCTGGTGCTGGAATTTCTGCGATGTGACCCGGACGAGCTGCAGGTGCAGAGTAAGATCGCTGCTCACCTTCAGCAGGAGCAGAGTGGCCAGGGGGGCAAGGGTCAGGAGAGACTCAGCCCCTTCAGCCTAATGTGTCACATGGCCGACCAGACGCTCTTCTCCATCGTGGAGTGGGCCCGAAGCTGCATCTTCTTCAAGGAGCTCAAGGTAGGGAACCAAGAGTCAATCATTTGTTGTCATACCAAGCAAAGTTGTTAATCATTTGGAAACCTCCAAATTTCTCAGAGATGGTTTAGACTGTAGATGATATGCCGTCCTTACACTTTTTTCAGGAAAAAATTATCTATTAGTACAAAAGTGTTGTACACATCCAACAAACCTCCACAGGGTACAAAATGACATGTGGAAATAAGACAAAAAAACCTTCCCACTGTTTTGATGCTCCTGATGTTTTATTAGCAATGTATCAACCACAAAGGTCTTCGTCAGGCTTACAGGTAAGACCTTTTGTACAGTTAAGCCCTTTCTGGTTTAAAGGTTTCAAATTGTGCAGAGCCCGTAGTCTAATATTTATTATTGGCCTGAGTGGGGCTTGTGAGAATCATAACATGGAGGATACATAATGTTATATTTTCTCAAGGCATATGACATATGTCATTGTATCAGTTTTTGTTTATTGGGGTGAGTTCCCTATATCAGGATGTGAGTTCCCTATATCAGGATGTGAGTTCCCTATATCAGGATGTGAGTTCCCTATATCAGGATGTGAATTGAAATTCAAGTGATGAATTGGGAAAAACTCAACAATGAAAATGATAACCAATTCCTGAACTGAGTGGAAATCGCCAATGCAATAACATTGGGATACAGACAAGCGCACCCACATTTTCACATACACACACATACACTGTCAACATTTACCATTTTACGCATGGACAGCCATGCACACATTATTCTGCTGTTTATTTGGGACTTCCTACTGCAGAAGTGTCCACCATGATGAAAAGACGATGACAGGTGGAATCAAGGAAGCACATCCGTATCCATGACAATTGAGAGAGCAGTGACAGCTTTTTTTTCAACACACACAGCCCAGGAGGTATTCCACCAAGCAGCGTCAACAAGTTAGCCTTAGCATTACAGTAGCCACCTACATGTAACTGTGTAACATGGTCTCCCATGAATATGTAAAAAATAGTGACTTTTAACCATTTTAACCATTGTGCCATTGACATATTAGTTATATGCAGTGGTGTAAAAATACTTTAAAGTACTACTTAAGTAGTTTTTTGGGTTATCTGTACATTACTATTTATATTTTTGACAACCTTTACTTCACTACATTCCTAAATACTTAAAAAAAAAAATTTTACTCCGTACATTTTCCTTGACACCCAAAAGTACTCGTTACATTAACAATGCTAAGTAGTACAGGAAAATGGTCCAATTCACGCACATACCAAGAGAACATCCCTGATCATCCCTACTACCTCTGTTCTGGCGGGCTCTAAACACACATGTAAATGATGTCTGAGTGTTGGAGCAAGCCCCTGGCTATCTGTAATTTAAAATAACAAGAAAATGGTGAAGTTTGTTTTGCACAATATATTAAATTTGACTTTTGAAACCAAATACTTTTAGACTGGCCTTCTAGGCAGAGTTCCTCTGTCCAGTGTCTGTGTACTTTTGTCCATCTTAATCTTTTCTTTTTATTGGCTAGTCTGAGATACAGCTTTTTCTTTGCAACTGCCTAGAAGGCCAGCATCCCAGAGTCGCCTCTTCACTGTTGACGTTGAGACTGGTGTTTTGCGGGTACTATTTAATGAAGCTGCCAGTTGAGGACTTGTGAGGCGTCTGTTTCTCAAACAGACACTCTAATGTACTTGTCCTCTTGCGCAGTTGTGCACCGGGGCCTCCCACTCCTCTTCTATTCTGGTTAGAGCCAGTTTGGCGCTATTCTGTGAAGGGAGTAGTACACAGCGTTGTACGAGATCTTCAGCTTCTTGGCAATCTTTCGCATGGAATAGCCTTAATTTCTCATAACAAGAATAGACTTACAAGTTTCAGAAGAAAGATCTTTGTTTCTGGACATTTTGAGCCTGTAATCGAACCCACAAAATGCTGATGCTCCAGATACTCAACTAGTCTAAAAGAAGGCCAGTTTTATTGCTTCTTTAATCAGTCATTAAATCAGTCACATAATTGCAAAAGGGTTTTCTAATGATCAATTAGCCAATCTAAAAACAAAACTCCCTAAATTCTATCAGCATATCGATTGTGCTACCAGGCTGGAAAAACACTGGACCATTGCTACACTAATTTCCGCGACGCTACAAGGCCTCCCCCGCCCCCCCCCCCCCTTTCGGAAAAGCTGACCACGACTCCATTTTGTTGATTCCTGCCTACAAACAGAAACTCAAACAACAAGCTCCCGCGCTCAGGTCTGTTCAACGCTGGTCCGACCAATCTGAATCCACGCTTCAAGACTGCTTCGATCACGCGGATTGGAATATGTTCCGCATCGCGTCCAACAACAATATTGACGAATATGCTGATTCGGTGAGCGAGTTCATTAGGAAGTGCATTGACGATGTCGTACCCACAGCAACGATAAAACATCCCCAAACCAGAACCGTGGATTGACGGCAGCATTCGCGTGAAACTGAAAGCGCGAACCACTGCTTTTCACAGGGCAAGGTGACCGGAAGCATGACCGAATACAACAGTGTAGCTATTCTCTCCGCAAGGCAATCAAACAGGCTAAGTCTCAGTACAGAGACAAAATCGAGTCGAAATTCACAGCTCAGACACAAGAGGTATGTGCAGGGTCTACAGTCAATCACGGATTACAAAAAGAAAACCAGCCCCGTCGAGGACCAGGATGTCTTGCTCCCAGACAGGCTAAACAACTTTTTGCCCGCTTTGAGGACAACACAGTGCCACTGACACGGCCCCTACCAAAACCTGCGGGCTCTCCTTCACTCAGCCGAGGTGAGTAAAACATTTAAACGTGTTAACCCTCGCAAGGCTGCAGGCCCAGACGGCATTCCAGCCGCGTCCTCAGAGCATGCGCAGACCAGCTGGCTGGTGTGTTTACGGACATATTCAATCAATCCTATCCCATGTGCTGTTCCCACCTGCTTCAAGAGGGCCACCATTGTTCCTGTTCCCAAGAAAGCTAAGGTAACTGAGCTAAACGACTATCGCCCCGTAGCACTCACTTCCGTCATCATGAAGTGCTTTGAGAGACTAGTCAAGGACCATATCACCTCCACCCTACCGGACACCCTAGACCCACTCCAATTGCTTACCGACCCAATAGGTCCACAGACGACGCAATCGCAACCACACTGCACACTGCCCTAACCATCTGGACAAGAGGAATACCCATGTGAGAATGCTGTTCATCGATTACAGCTCAGCATTTAACACCATAGTACCCTCCAAACTCGTCATCAAGCTCGAGACCCTGGGTCTCGACCCGCCCTGTGCAACTGGGTCTGGACTTCCTGACGGGCCGCCCCCAGGTGGTGAGGGTAGGTAACAACATCTCCACCCCGCTGATCCTCAACACTGGGGCCCACAAGGGTGCGTTCTGAGCCCTCTCCTGTACTCCGTTCACCCACGACTGCGTGGCCATGCACGCCTCCAACTCGATCATCAATTTGCGGATGAACACTACAGTGGTAGGCTTGATCACCAACAACGACGAGACGGCCTACAGGGAGGAGGTGAGGGCCCTCGGAGTGTGGTGTCAGGAAAATAACCTCATACTCAACGTCAACAAAACAAAGGAGATGATTGTGGACTTCAGGAAACAGCAGAGGGAGCACCCCCTATCCACATCGACGGGTCAGTAGTGGAGAAGGTGGAAAGTTTTAAGTTCCTCGGTGTACACATCACGGACAAACTGAATTGGTCCACCCACACAGACAGCGTTGTGAAGAAGGCGCAGCAGCGCCTCTTCAACCTCAGGAGGCTGAAGAAATTCGGCTTGTCACCAAAAGCACTCACAACTTCTACAGATGCACAATCGAGAGCATCCTGTCGGCTGTATCACCGCCTGGTACGGCAACTGCTCCGCCCACACCGTAAGGCTCTCCAGAGGGTAGTGAGGTCTGCAGAACGCATCACCAGGGGCAAACTACCTGCCCTCCAGGACACCTACACCACCCGATGTCACAGGAAGGCCATAAAGATCATCAAGGACAACAACCACCCAAGCCACTGCTGTTCACCCCGCTATCATCCAGAAGGCGAGGTCAGTACAGGTGCATCAAAGCAGGGACCGAGAGACTGAAAAACAGCTTCTATCTCAAGGCCATCAGACTGTTAAACAGCCACCACTAACATTTAGCGGCCGCTGCCAACATACTGACTCAACTCCAGCCACTTTAAAAATGGGAATTGATGGAAATTATTAAAAATGACCACTAGCCACTTAAGCAATGCCACTAATACAATGTTTACATACCCTACATTACCCATCTCATATGTATATATACTGTACTCTATACATCTACTGCATCTTGCCATCTTTATGCAATACATGTACCACTAGCCACTTTAAACTATGCCACTTTATGTTTACATACCCTACAGTACTCATCTCATATGTATATAACCGTATCTATATAGCCATCTACTGCATCTGCCATGCCGTTCTGTACCACCACTCATCCATATATCTTTATGTACATATTCTTTATCCCTTCACACTTGTGTGTGTGTGTAAGGTAGTAGCGTGGAATTGTTAGGTTAGATTACTGTTGGTTATTACTGCATTGTCGGAACTAGAAGCACAAGCATTTCGCTACACTCGCATTAACATCTGCTAACCATGTGTATGTGACTAATAAAATTTGATTTGATTTGATTTGATTTTAAAATGATAAACTTGGATTAGCTAACACAACATGCCATTGGAACACATGAGTGATGGTTGCTGATAATGGGCCTCTGTATGCCTTTGTAGATATTCCATAATATTCCGTTTCCAGCTACAATAGTCATTTACAACATTAACAATGTCTACACTGTATTGCTGATCAATTTGATGTTATTTTAATGGACAAAAAAATTAGCTTTTCTTTCAAAAACAAGGACATTTCTAAGTGACCCCAAACTTTTGAACGGTAGTGTCTGTCACTATGGTGACATAGAGTAGTGACATTATGAGAGATGTCTGAACTTTACTATATATTCTGAAATAACTCCACACAACCTCAGAATGGGCATGCTATAATTGACCTTAATAAGTCATATCCCACTTTAGAATTCTTTACACACCAGGGAATTGTAGCACGCTATTTGTGAGTGTTTATTCAAGCTAACTGGCTAATCCATCGATTTTCGCTCTGTGTAATGCTACCATGAGGTGAACGGCTAATTGACTTGGCTTCAACCGCTGCCCTCCCGCAATGCTCTCCTCAAGACCCATTCTGGTCAGGCGTGACTCGGGCTACCGACTTTCAGCGGTGAACAAACAGATGCTCTGACACGTTGTAGCTACTTGAGCACCGGGTGCATGCTAGTTGCAGCAGGGACTGTGTGGGCGCGCATCGCTGCCATTCGGTTCACACATTGAGGAGAGGAGCCAGGAAAGGGCAATCTCTTCACTGTGGTTCCGTATGTCACCCAACGCTATTAATTTCAGTCTGACCTTCATCCATTCCTATCTGGAAGAGATTTTATGAAGTCAACCCTTCTTGGCCATCCTGAGAGGCAGAATGGAACAGTGTTGTCAGGAGAAGAGATCTTTGAGAGATCTTTTATAAAGCAGCATTTTATTTCAAATGATTGAATTATGCCTCAATCTGCTTATTATCCCTTCTCCCAAGGTTCACGGTGATGTTGACTGAACTAATTTAGAGTGAGTTAGGGAGGATATTTTATTTGTGTGTGTGTGTGTGTGTGTGTGTGTGTGTGTGTGTGTGTGTGTGTGTGTGTGTGTGTGTGTGTGTGTGTGTGTGTGTGTGTGTGTGTGTGTGTGTGTGTTGTGTGTGTGTGTGTGTGTGTGTGTGTGTGTGTGTGTGTGTGTTGTGAGAGAGAGAGAGAGAGAGAGAGAGAGTGAGTGCCAGTGTGTGAGTGCCAGTGTGTGGGAGCGTGTGTGTGTGTGTGATAGTGATGAATGGTAATAGCGTACTTGCAGTGATTTAACCTGGTTAGGTCGAGGTCGGTGTTCATCTCTCCTAAAATAAAACACTTGAGTTTTATGCTGATGTAAAGGAAATGGACCCTCTTAACGTGCTGTATAAAGCAATACCATGTCCCTACTTTCAATATTTTCACCACAATGGAAGCATTGTTTGGTTTGATAAGGTTTAGAGCAGTACAATGGCTGATGGATGAAATGTTTTATTTTTCAGGGTCTGGGTGTTTATTAATACTTGAATAGTTAACAGTTTAGTGTGGCTTATTGTTCTTAAGGTCAGTTAAACATTTTGGTATGGTATGGCTTTCCTTTCACGGCTGAAGCAGACAATAGCAATTATATTACTCTATTCAATTTATAACACATTACATTGTTTTAGATTCATTTATATATAATACCCTTTGCCTTTGTTGTCCTGTATCATATAGTAGATACAGTATATACAGAGTAAATAACACAAAATAAGAGGCGTAGCACAAACTACCTTCATGTAATGGGAAAAGCTTCACCACAAGAACCTATTAGCCAAAGTCAACTTTCACTTTCTGTAGGAGGAGCACTAAGACATAAAACCAGTTGACTATGAATAACAGGACTATTTGCCAAGAAGTCCCCAGTTATTTTTGCCGGTACTGAAGGCATTCCTTGCAGTAGATAAGAGTGGAATGTGTACTCCAGAGTGTTTAGTTAATGTGTTTGGGTTTTCCATGTGGAGGGACAGAGAGTATTTGTAAAATATCAAGTTTTATTTGAGATTTTTACAGCTTTCTGCGTAGTCAAATCGTTACAAAATCTACTTCAATGTTTTTAAAAGTGACCATTAATTGGCGTCTTCTTCAGTCTACAGCTAGACTTCTGAAAGTTTGTTTGATCTAAGATGAGAGAAAGCTACTAAATAAGCTGTGTGATATACGTATTATCTGATTGTCATCATATATGTCTAATAAATCATTTTAATTGTGGTATTTGTTATCCAATCACTACACTATATAATACATAATCACTATATAATACATAATCCCTATTTAATATACTGAACAAAACTATAAATTCAACATGCAACAATTTCAAAGATTTTACTGAGTTACAGTTCATTTAAGGAAATCAGTCAATTTAAATACATTCATTAGGCCCTAATCTATGGATTTCACATGACTGGGCAGGGTTGCAGTCATGGGTGGGCCTGGGAGGGCATAGGCCCACCCACTGGGGAGCCAGACCCAGCCAATCAGAATGAGTTTTCCCCCACAAAAGGGCTTCATTACAGACAGAAATAATCCTTCTCTAAAACGACGTTGGAGGCAGGTTATGGTAGAGAAATTAACATAAAATGATCTGGCAACAGCATGCACACACACAAAAGGAAATATTTCCAATGATTGAAATTATCATACTAAAATGCATTGAAATACATTATATTCCTTCAGGTCAATAGGTATGTTTACATGCACATTTTTTTAACCTTTATTTAACTAGGCAAGTCAGTTAAGAACAAATTCTTATTTTCGATAACGGTTTAGGAACAGTGGGTTAACTGCCTTGTTCAGGGGCAGAACGACAGATTTTTACCTTGTCAGCTCAGGGATTCGATTTTGCAACCTTTCGGTTACTAGTCCAACGCTCTAACCAATAGGCTACCTGCCGCCCCATTTTACTATGATTATTGTGGATAGTAAGATTAATATAATCCTTTGATTTAAACATTTACATTTTCCCTAATAATCCTGTTTACGTGGACACATCTGAAATCAGGCTACCTGATAGGACTTTGATAAATGCCAAAAATGCCAATCAAAATAAACGTTCTACCACATATTATTATATTCATATTTAACCATATTATAATAGTATTATAAATATGAAGCCTATTTGAATCTGAGTTCAGACATATAGATTTTAAATGTGAAAACTATTTCTAAGATGCATACTTGTCGATTTTCCGAACTCACTTCACTGGCGGTAAAGTGAGAGGCTCGCACTGCTCATGCTAGAACAAACACACTGCTGTTTACATGTCCTAATAAACCTAAATATTGCTCAAAAATCTAGGTGTTTTAATCGAAGTATGCTTACTTCGATTAAGACCTTAACGACCATTAAGATAATCAGAGTAAGGTGTTTACATGACTAATGCCATACTCACCCTACTCCCATAATCAGTTTAATATAGAATTATTAGTGTGCATGCAAACTTACTCAACAGTGCTATGCTGGTGCTACGCTGGTACGCTGGTACGCTGGTAACAAACGGCAATATCTGGAGATGGGTTACCATGTGTTTTTCATGCCAGTACTAAGCTGGGCTGTGTGTATGTATGTATGTGTGTGTTTGTGTGTGTGTGTGTGCGATGGTGGAGGTGGCATACATTACCTTATTGACTCTCTTCACCACGTGTTGATGGGTAGTTTCCAGGTCTTTGTGTCTACGTCTGTGTTGGACAGGTGTGTGTCAATCCCCTCACAGTAGAATGGCTTCCAGGAAGGAACTTCTACCTCATTTACCAGGTGTAATGACTTGCTAGCATGGCATGCTATAGCAATAGAATGAGCCAGGTGGACATTAGCATTGCACCATATGCACTCAGAACAGCTGCTCTAGTTTAGCTGTGTATCAAGACAAAAATATAAAACATGTTGTTCAGTATGTTGGTTAATAGTAATAGTACAAAATAATCACTTTCATGAATTCAGATTATCTTTTTTTTCACACTCACAATACTTTTGCCTAAACCGGCACCTCAATGGTTGTACAATAGGCAGTATACACTTCATATTAAATCCTAGAGTGGTATTCACCATTGACTGTTAGAAATAGTTCACGGACTCACCCATGGGCGAGTGAGAGCTGGGAGATGGAGAGAGAAGAAAGAAAATCCATCAAAATTCTGAGGTACTTGACATTTTCAATAGGTGCAGATGGGGGAATAGCAGTAGGATGCCACAGACTAGAGTCTTTATGGTGTGCACTGTATTCCGAATGAAAACCCCCAACATATTCTGTTGCATTCACATTGCTGTGTGTCAATGGTTTGTTGTGCAATTCCTGAAGTGTGTATTGAATCCGGTCTGGTATTTGTGTTAAAGAACTCGCTGTGCTACAACAAATAAATGAAAAACCGACCTCGTGGTGACAGAGCTCGACTTGGTGGTAAATAGCATCCATTTGCCATGGCAACAGAAAATCCAGACTAAATGGGGCCATGTCTCGATGGGTCTCTGTTCATGTACTATATCTAGGTATCTTTGGTGATGTTGACATGCTTTTGTCCCTGGCTTGTGAATTTCCATAAAATGGAAGACTTAACTGATATTCAAAGAATGTTGACGTTTGTCAAACAAGCATGCTCACACTCACGTCATGTGATGAGATGGGCTGGTTGTTAAGCTGTATTGCAATGAATATTGATTTTGTTTGTACAGTGTTGCTGTTCTCTGGGTTTGTAGTTGTTTGTGACATTTACCCAAAATGCAACTTCTACTCAGGAAATGGATAATGGATAGTGGATAACGGATAATGGATAATTCATCATCCATAGCTTGACTATGCCGCAAAAAGCAGACTACAATAATCTTTTGTCATATCAGAAAGGTTTTCTGGATTATACTGTATAAATTGTATTTTATATCTGTAATGGTGCATTAGTACTACTTCTGGTTAACCACATTAAGTTAATGTATAGTTAAAGGGATAGTTCACTTTAGTTTAGCAAATGTTTTTAATTACCTTGGGTGTTGTCATTTTAACCAAACCATTTTAAGTCTGTTACCTTGTTATGTAGCAAAGCCATGGGGATTCAAAAGCAAGGGAATCTGTGTATTTGGAACACACCCCAAATATGTGTGTTTGAATGGATGTTCATTCCTTCTGTCTACTATCAGGTAGGAGATCAGATGAAGCTGCTTCACAACTGCTGGAGCGAGCTGCTGGTGTTGGACTTCATCTCCAGGCAAGTCCAACACGGCAAGGAGGGCAGCGTGCTACTGGTCACAGGGCAGGAGGTGAGTGCAATGATCACCAAGCATCATCATCACACATGCACGCACAGAAGTTGGAAGTCAGTCACACCGCTCCTTGTGGTAAACGCATATCACTGAGTACCTTTTAATGAGACCAGAAATAAAACAAATTGAGGAAAGTTCCTATGTTGAAACTCATGCATGTGTATGTTGTGGTCTAGGTGGAGCTGGCGTCCATAGCGTCCCAGGCAGGAGCCACTCTCACAAGCCTGGTGCAGAGAGGACAGGAGCTAGTTGAGAAACTACAGACCCTACAGGCGGACCGCAGAGAAATTGCCTGCTTCAAGTTCCTCATCCTCTTCAACCCCGGTGAGTGGGAGATTCAATTGCATGTACAGGGGACCACCATGGGGAGCTGGATATCCCCATAACAAATAATTCTCTCCTAATTAAGGGTTGAAAATGTTAACTTTATATTAAGGTCCGTGGACCAATCGCCATTAAGTTCCTTGTCCTCTTCGACCCCTGCGAGTGGGAGATCAGCCATGGGTTCTCCATAGGTTAGTGCTATCCCGGATCCTTGGGACATCCCAACTCTAAAACCTACCCTTAACCCTTACCTTAACCATTTTAAATGTAATCTTCAATAGGGTAACATCAGTGTTGGGACGTCCAAAGGAACGTGGATAGCATGGACCATTCTCCATATTTATTTCTTAAAAATGAAATACAGAAATAACTCGTTCACACCACTTTCTGGGTAGGTCTCTAAGAGCTTTCCACACCTGGATTGCAATATTTGCCCATTATTCTTTTCAAAAATGTTCAAGCTGTGTCAAATTGGTTGTTGATAATTGCTACGCAACCATTTTCAGGTCTTGCCATAGATTTTCAAGTAGATTTAAGTCAAAACTGTAACTCAGCCACTCAGGAACATTTATTGTGTTCTTGGTAAGCAACTAAAGTGTAGCTCTTGCTTTGCGTTTTAGTTAATTGTCCTGCTGAAAGGTGAATTCATCTCCCAGTGGCTGGTGGAAAGCAGACGAAACCAGGTTTTCTTCTTGGATTTTGCCTGTGCTTAGCTCCATTCCGTTTATTTTTTATCCTGAAAACCTCCCCAGACCTTAACAATTACAAGCATACCCACAACATGTTGCAGCCACCACTATGCTTGAAAATATGGAGAGTCGTACTCAGTAATGTGTTGTATTGGATTTACCCCAAACATAACACTATATTCAGGACAAAAAGTTAATTGCTTTGCCACATTTTTTTGCAGTATTAATTTAGTGACTTGTTGCAAACAGGATGCATGTTTTGGAATATTCTTTATTCTGTACAAGCATCCTTCTTTTCATTCTGTCATTTAGGTTAGTATTGTGGATTAACTACAATGTTGATGATCCACCCTCAGTTTTCTGCGATTAGAGACATTAAACTCTGTAACTGTTTTAAAGTCAACATTGGCCTCATGGTGAAATCCCTGAGCGGTTTCCTTTTTTCTCTGGCAACTGAGTTAAGAAGGACGCCTGTATCTTTGTATTGACTGGGTGTATTGATACATCAAATGGATATTCACTGCCTGCTTTTTTACAATTTTGACCCATCTACAAATAGGTGCCCTTTGCGAGTCATTGGAAAAATCTCCATGTTCTTTGTGGTTGAATCTGTGTTTGAAATTCACTGCTCTACTGAGGGACATTACAGATAATTGTATGTGTGGGGTACAGAGATGAGATAGTCATTCATCAATCATGTTAAACATTATTATTGCACACAGAGTCCATGCAACTTATGTCTCTCGTTAAGCACATTTTGACTCCTGAACTTATTTAGCCATAACAAAGGGGTTGAATATTTATTGACCCAAGACATTTCAGCTTTTCATTTTTAATTAAGTAAATAAACTATTATAAAAACACAATTCCACTTTGACATTCTGGGGTATTGTGTGTAGGCCAGTGACAAAAAATCTCAGTCCATTTCAAATTCAGGCTGTAACACAACAACATGTGGAACAAGTCCGGAGGTGTGAATACTTTCTGAAGGCATTGAAAATATTACCTCGATATTCACCCTCCGTGGACCAATAAGTAATGTCAAGTCCAACCTGGTTTAAAGTGCATCTTCACAAAGTTTCAATACACTTTGAAACAATAATAAGCAATTCTCTGAGAACCTATAGGGATTCCCATGGTGGCTCTTGTTTACTGTATGTCTCTTGGCACAGTCATATAGACCCCTTTCTGTGTTGCCAAACATTGCCGCATGAGGGCGATGCGTGCAAGTTGGTGGCAGAACACGAACGAGTTCTTACAGAACGCAAGCAAAAATAACCGCTATTTACATGTTGCTTATGAGTGCATTTCATACTACTTTTGGATTATAATGGGATTTTAAGGCTCGTATGAAAGTCCAGCTTAATATGATGTTAGTCCTCTTCGCAAATCAACTGCATTACACTTAAAAAAGCACACACTCTTTGGCTAGCTTTTGCTACAGCTTATATCAATGAGCGTTAGCCTTCTAGCTAACAGCTGCTGCATCCAAAATAGTTATTTTGCAAAGATCACAACAAATATAATCTTAACGACTGTTAAAGCAAGACTCAAAACATCATTGTAAGCGTATGAGAGCTAAATATTTTTCTTTTGTTTAGAAGTAATAAAAACGTAAATCTAGGCTATGTTGAATGGGTGCAGATGGTGATGGCTTTCTTATTGCCGCCAAGAGTCGCGGACATCTGTGCGTGACGTCAGTGTGTCGTGTACTGGAAAAGGGTCTATTAAATGTGAAATTAATACAATATTTTTTTGTTCTCTCATTTGGTACAATTGTTAGGTGTACTTGAGTTACAGGTGCGTTTAATGAGCACTGTTGGAGAATGTGAAATCAAATAATCATGTGCTTAAATTAGGTTGAATTACTGAAATCAAATAAGCATGAGCTTAAATGAAAGTAATTGGTGTTGTAAATGAAATGCCCCACAATGGCTTCTCAACCTCACCTCATTTATCACATTTTGAAACATAACTGGCAATTCCTTCAATTTGAGTTTGATCCAAAGCAATTCATTTGTCAAAAGAAGGATGGCGCGCTGATATGTCGGTATATATTTTGGGGATTTGTGCATATTGGCAGTTTGTCCCCTTTATGGCTCTAAGAGGCTAAATGATTCGTCTCAATGGAGTGGCGCTTTGCACAGGTTATGGGCTTAATTCGAATTAGGCTGCTCTGAATAGGCTATGTTTACAAAGGCAACGAGCGTCGCCCTTGTTGCGCACCACGCTCAAAGAAGGCTTAATGGATTGACCCCCACATCGGTTTTTCTCCAGACAGACACTAGGCCAGAATCCGCCGTGCTCGCTAGATGGGAAAATGGCCTTTTATCATCTACATTCCCCTAAGCGGTAGCAATTTAGAGCTAGCCCACCGTGAACAAAAGCTGCTTTTAATAATAAGAGTGCTTGAGAGGGCCCCGGCGTTTGCGCAGAGTGTGGATCTTTGTGTGGGTTCTGAGTGGCTTATGTCTGTTTTCTGCCTCGCTCTCTCTCTCTCCATCTCCCTCGCTCGCTCACTCTCTCCTCATCTCCTTCTGTGTGTCGTCATTCGTTCATCTCTTTCTTCCTCAGGCAATTCGGTCATATTTGTAGGGGCAATTTTCGCTTCACCTTTGAGCCGTATTGAAAATATTATCGACAACTTTTGATTCAATTGTGAGGGGCTCCCCCCTCGGTGCTCTCATGCTGAACCCGAGGAAAGGAGCCTCATCTGGGAAGACGGCAAGCTGTTGTCCCTCTCTTAGCCCAGCTAGTGCTGGAGCTATGCTCGTATGTGCTTCTATACATAACAGCCCACGTAAACAGACTTATGTTAGCTAGTATCTCTATAGTACAACATATCCTTGTGCTGGGTGCACATCGTCATGGAAATGCTTGAGATACTCTCGAGCATACACAGAAACAAAGAAAGACTGACAGGCAGACATGCACAGTTGGATCCATGTTTTCACTAAGATAATGGCTGGGATTCAATCAAAGGATTGATGGCCGCTGTTTGTCATGCTTCCACATGCCACGTCAAGTCACAATATGTAATTTTCAAACACGTTCAAGAGCAACACTTAAAGTTACAAATTGTGCGTTTAAGGTTAAAAAACAACAACTTTCCGTCTCTTCTCCCCTCAGATGTGAAGCTACTGGAGAGCCAGGCGTTCGTGGAGGGCGTCCAGGAGCAGGTGAACGGGGCTCTGCTGGAGTACACCATGTGTGCTTACCCCCAGCACCTGGACAAGTTCAGCCGGCTGCTGATGCGCCTGCCTGAGCTCAAGGCCTTGTCGGCACAGGCTGAGGACTACCTCTGCTACAAGCACCTGAGTGGAGAGGTGCCCTGCAACAACCTGCTCATCGAGATGCTGCACGCCAAGAGGGCGTGCGCGTGAGGAGGGCACACGTTTTTGTGTGTGTGTGTGTGTGTGTGTGTTAGTGTTAGTGTTTTTGACAAGAGGGAAGAGAGGAGGTGTGTGTGGGTGTCCACATGTTAGAGAGATAGAGTGTGAGAAAGGCAGAGGGAAGCAAGAGAGAGAGAGAGATCACCCTTCCTGCCCCCAAAGTGCCACTTACTTACTGAGGTCCCGGTCTCAGCCATTCCAGACTTCAGATCTAACTACAGTATGCCCGAAACCTGGACTGGATTAATTCAATTCACCACCAAGAGTTGATTCGGTGGTAGAGAGATACACTGAGTTGATTCACTCACCCTTCAGAGTTTGAAATGTGATTTACATTTGAAGATGATGATTCACTGTGCAGGACGTAGTCATTCTAAGAGTCATTCAAGGAAAATGATTGTCAGAGACCTGATTCATCTGAGACCTGATTCATCAGTTCATATTCAGGCAATGATGCACTAGAATTGTTGAACAGAGATGCACTGTATTGATTTCAATACAGAAAACGGATTCATTCTGAATAATTCCATATCAAGTTCCAAAAACGATCTCATGCTAAAGACATGCTAATTAGTTACTTGTTAATTAACTTGTAATTAAAATTCATACTGGTTTACTCATTATGTAATATCACAGTTAATTAACTAATGACAATCACTAAACAACTAAAGACAGAATTTTCAGCTGGGTATAACCTACCTGAAGGGATCCTAAAAGAGGAATACCACATCTAAAGTTAACTGTATGCTAATGTTGCGTAGAGGCTAATGCTACTAGCTAGGTTGACAAGACCACAATGACAGCATTTTTTTAAAGAGAGAAGAAAAAACGCTCCCAATGTGTGTCTATGACGAGCAGTCTCTCTGAACCTTACTACTGTGCCCTGTCTGCTCACATAGCCTTACAAACTCAGACCCCTGTAATATAGACTAATATTTATATTCTAAGCTGACAATTCTCCATTTCCAATGTTTTTTCTTCTACTTTACTTCGGATGAGTCTGTATTTTAAACATTTCGTAAGTCAAGTTTTCTCGTGTGGTTGCTTTTGAATTCTGATCTTTGTGTTTCCTAAAAAAAAAAATATGAAAATTGTAAAAGCCACAGGGAGATATTGTAATAGAAATATAGCTGTCACAGACTTGGTGTGTATCAGTGCACTAGTGAATAGGGTAGAGATCTGAGAACAGGGAAAGAGAGAGAGAGAGAGATGGGAGGAGGACAGAGAGAAAGCAATTTCATTCTCAATAGAGGTGACTTGCACTGTAGTTTCCCATTTGCCAACAAGAACCCTGCTACCCCCGGTTATGAAGTCAGAGCAACAGAATGGTCAAAGGGCACATGTAGATGTGCATGGACACATGAGTACACATGTAAAGAGTGTGTATGTGTGGTACACGACAGGGAGTTGCTGTAAGGCTCGTAATGAAAGAGATATGCAGCGTAGTACACCTACGCCCTCGCCACTTCCTGGCTGCACACAAACAAACACACACACACACTGAGGAAAATGACACACACTCATCCAGGTGACGAAAAGCTATGAAGAGAGAATCGTTCTGAATAGACAGCTACTGTACGAAATGTACAAATACGATGTTGACTACTGTAAATTGAAAGTGGAACTGAATACTGAATGTCGTTGGAGGCATTCTGAACATTTTTATCTCTTTCTCTCGCTCTCTCTCTTTCTCTCGCTCTCTCTTTCTTTCTCTCTCTTTCTCTCTGTAGATACATGCTCAATGTAAGTGATAAATTAACTGGAGAAATGTATATACTATACAGTATGTAATGAATGTATATGACATGAAATCTTACTCATTAATGAATGGTTAACGTTTTGGATGCAGCCCTGAAACTCATAACACACTTTCAATATCAATGGTATAAGTTATGTGTGCACGCACGTGCGTGCGTGCGTGCGTGTGTGTGTGTGTGTGTGTGTGTGTTTACACACCTGTGCCGTTGAGTGGGTAAGATTTCTTAGAATACAGTACCTTAATGACGTGGCAAGGACCTCTACTAAAATGGACTTAATCTTTGCCTGATAGAAAATAACCATTTACAGTTTATCCATACCAGAAGACAGTCACCACAACTATTTCTACATATTTAATGTGTATTTTCCCAGTAAAAGTTGCCTCTGCAATGCTTTTACTGTTTTGGGAATTGAAATTCAGTCTTTCACTGACTTGCTCTCCCACTCCCCAATAAATGCTTTCTGTTTGGGCCTTGCCCCTGGACGCTGGCCCCTTACCCCTGGCCCCTGGCCCAACACTCTATATTCCCTTGCTGAACTTTCCTCTATTATGTTAAAGTTGCTACATCCATTTTCAGACATAAACATTCATGATATGTACCCATTGATTCTTGAAGAATGTAACTTATAAATGCCTCTTGAACTTAATTCCACTGTCATACCCCATCAAAACCCCACAAAATAAGTTTGCTTTACGCCAACAAATGTAAACAAACACTGCGTAGCCTCAAAACGTGGTTAACACTTTTATTTTCATATCATGGATGGCCAGTCCTTACATCCATAACTATGTCTATGAATTTGAGAGTGGTAACAATTTCTCCAGCCCCTCCCTCAGCTTTTTGCCAAAACAGTGGCATGGAGTGCTTTGTTATTGTTTCAACTGCTGATTGCCCCTTTAAGTGGAGCAGACATTTACTGCCTTGCACTGTGTGATCTGGACATATGTAATCATGTGACCTCATTTGTCTGATACTTGTTTATATATCTTGATTCAATCACATGATGTGTTTATTTTGGTTAATCCTTCTGACTGTGCTTAATTGTAATTGTTTCAAATCAATAAAAGCGAATTATTTAAAACTGGATGCAAGACTGTCAACTGATTTGGATTAAGTGGATTGTGTATTGGTTTCTTTAGCCTCATTTATACCTGAGGTGCGTTTAGTTCGCTTGAACATTTGCTACGTTGTGGAACGGTTTGTACTTGTTCCCCAAAACCTACTTGTACGTTTCTGAAAATACTGTGAGGTATGTTTGCTGTCATTTGGTGGGTGTGGCGAGGTGTGGCTTGAAGCAGTGAGTGACGTATTTAAAGGACATTGGCCATACTGACAGCGTTCCCCAGCCCACAATCTAATCCCTCCCAGTTTTTCAACTGGTCGATCAGTACAGCACCGTTTCCATTCAATTGGACTTTCCTGAACGTTAAAACATACTAAATGCAGCTTTGGTTCTAACTTGCCTTTTGTCCTGATCTTGTCCACATTAATTTGTGCCCAGATTAAAAGACGCATTGTGATCTGATTGTGATCTGATTTTTCCTGACCACTTCTGGAGGTAGTCTGGGACCCATTGTGTTTAGATATCTTGTGTAGACGAATCTGGACAATGTGAAACCATTTAAATCATCATTATACCGCCCTCTAAAATCATTGACAGGTGGCACCATTGACTTGTGTCAAAAAATGTGTGTACATGGAGGGACCAGGAAATCTGGTCACAATGTAGACACAGTGAAAGGCACATTTAAAAAAAATCTGTGGTGAGTTGCCCAAAGCCATCGTAGATAAGGTCATGTAATATATTTGAGTACCCATGCAGAATCACAACACTCGTAGAAGAGTTTGTAAAATTGTCTAATTTTTGAATTGGTTCTCTTGTTCATAGCAAACATTCCCCTCAAAAGAAGTACTGGTACAACAGAAATCTGGCTTTATATGTACTGCATAGGGGTTGTCTGAAAAGTACTCTGGATTGAAAAGTTGGAAGCTTGATGCCTAATTTCACGGCTATCTGCTACTTTGTCCTCTTTTTGTTTTTCTGAAAGGTGTTGTAACATTGTCTTGGAAAGAAAAGGAGAGCCTCACACTCTTGGAGCTCAGATGCAATAATTTAATAGCCAATGTTTCGACAGACAAGCTGTCTTAATGAGGGTATAATGACTAACACTGCAGGTCACTAGTTTATATCATTTGAAAGGACACACACAGGTGTCTGTACTTATGTCCGGCTGTGGCTTGATTTCATTGGTGGATTTACAGATATAAATAGAACATATAAAAAAGCATGAATGGATTACATAAGATCATAGATACAATTTGGCTACATAGGCTTACAAACATTATTTACAATGGATAGCAAAAACACAATAGTCACAAGAATGGCTTCAGATCAAAGTTTACATTGAGACCGAAGGAATCAAGGGTCTTAAAATTAAAGATCCAGGTGGCTACTCGTTCTAACAATAAATTGTCAGGTGTCTGACAGGAAATAAATCTTCCCCAAAACACTGTGGACCTCTGGGAACATTGGCTTCCGAAACAGCAGGTGAGCCCAGACTCATGTCTAGTAGTGTGTTGTGCCGTACATATGTGTTGTGTGCGCATATGTGTGTGTGAAAATAAGGTAAAATACAACATATTGCATACCTCCCTCCACACAAACACACGACACAAGTGCATTGACAAGAATCGGCACAGATGGGGCCCTTTTTGAAAGACACAAAATTAAAAGGTAGAAGAACCTGTGTGAGAAGAAAAAAAAGAGAAACATATTTCTCTTTGAGCCAACCTTCAAATATTGTACCTGAAAGAGTGAGCGAGAGAGAGAGAGGGAAAGAGAGAGAGTGAGTCAGTAGGCAATTAAGAAGAGAGTGTCCTTTATCACTCTGTAATTGTGTCTGTGTGAACTGGAGGGAGAGAGAGAACGAGGGAGAGAACGAGGGAGGGGGAGGGAGGGAGGGAGGGAGGAGAGGAAGAGGAGTAGGGGGGGCCGCTGTGCTGGGAGCAGGTGTTTAAGTGGCTGATGTTCCGGGGCTCTGAAAACAGCATTACCTCCGTCAGAGAGAATGGGGCCTTTTCACTGCGGCCCCCTCCCGGTCCACACAACAACATGGCCAAACAACATGGCCGCCTGAAAGAACCCACTTCAAAGTCATTAATTGGCAGTTTGACATGAAAGGGGAGGTGTGTGCCGCCATGTAACGATGTGTGTCGAAAAAAGCTCTGAAAAACTTTTGATTTTCTAAACTTCTGCACTTTTCTAAAGGCTGTGAGCAGTGAATGGACATCCTTGTGGATTTCATTACCGCTTAGTATTGGCTTTTTATTGTTGACTTTTTCAATTTGTGGAAGGTTTTTGTTGGAGTTTTTAAAACTATTTTGGAATCTTTTTCAATGTCTGTTGTCATTATATATAGCTTTAAGATTCAGAATTGCTTGCTAACAGTTGGACAATATGAAGGTCATTAAAAACTCATTAGATATACACTACCGTTTGAAAGTTTGGGGTCACTTAGAAATGTCCTTGTTTTTGAAAGAAAAGCTAATTTTTTGTTCATTAAAATAACATTAAATTGATCAGAAATACAGTGTAGACATTGTTAATGTTGTAAATGACTATTGTAGCTGGAAACGGCCAAATTTTAATGGAATATCTACATAGCGAACAGAGGTCATTATCAGCAATCATCACTCCTGTGTTCCAATGGCATGTTGTGTTAGCTAATCCAAGTTTATAATTTTAAAAGGCTAATTGATCATTAGAAAACCCTTTTGCAATTATGTTAGCACAGCTGAAAACTGTTGTTCTGATTAAAGAAGCAATAAAACTGGCCTTCTTTAGACTAATTGAGTGTCTGGAGCATCAGCATTTTGTGGGTTCGATTACAGGCTCAAAATGGTCAGGAACAAAGACCTTTCTTCTGAAACTCGCCAGTCTATTCTTGTTCTGAGAAATGAAGGATATTCCATGCGAGAAATTGCCGAGAAACTGAAGATCTCGTACAACGCTGTGTACTACTCCCTTCACAGAAAAGCGCAAACTGGATCTAACCAGAATAGAAAGAGGTGTGGGAGGCCATTTTCCTGCCTCATGATGCCATCTATTTTGTGAAGTGCACCAGTCCCTCCTGCAGCAAAGCACCCCCACAACATGATGCTGCCACCCCCGTGCTTCACGGTTGGGATGGTGTTCTTCGGCTTGCAAGACTCCCCCTTTTTCCTCCAAACATAACGATGGTCATTATGGCCAAACAGTTCTATTTTTATTTCATCAGACCCGAGGACATTTCTCCAAAAAGTATGATCTTTGTCCCCATGTGCAGTTGCAAACGTAGTCTGGCTTTTTTATGGTGGTTTGGAGCAGTGGCTTCTTCCTTGCTGAGCAGCCTTTCAGGTTATGTCGATATAGGACTCATTTTACTGTGGATATAGATACTTTTGTACCTGCTTCCTCCAGCATCTTCACACGGTCCTTTGCTGTTGTTCTGGGATTGATTTGCACTTTTCGCACCAAAGTACGTTCATCTCTAGGAGACAGAACGCGTCTCCTTCCTGAGCGGTATGACAGCCGCGTGGTCCCATGGTGTTTATACTTGCATACTATTGTTTGTACAGATGAATGTGGTACCATCAGGCGTTTGGAAATTGCTCCCAACGATAAATCAGACTTGTGGAGGTCTACAATTTTTTTTCTGAGATCTTGGCTGATTTCTTTTGATTTTCCCAATAAAGTTTGATTTGATTTGATGTCAAGCAAAGAGGCACTGAGTTTGAAGGTTGGCCTTGAAATACATCCACAGGTACACCTTGACTCAAATTATATCAATTAGCCTATCAGAAGCTTCTAAAGCCATGACATCATTTTCTGGAATTTTCCAAGCTGTTTAAAGGCACAGTCAACTTAGTGTATGTAAACTTCTGACCCACTGGAATTGTGATACAGTCAATTATAAGTGAAATAATCTGTCTGTAAACAATTGTTGGAAAAATGACTTGTGTCATGCACAAAATAGATGTCCTAACCGACTTGCCAAAACTATAGTTTGTTAACAAGAAATATGTGGAGTTGTTTATAAATGAGTTTTAATGACTCCAACCTAAGCATGTGAAAACTTACGGCTTCAACTGTATATATATATATATATTCTTCTTTTTTTAAAGTGGGGAGCCACCCCCTAACGCTCTAATGGGCAGGCCGTCACTGCTTTAAAACTGAAAATAACCATTGGGTAGAGCAGTGAATGCCTTCTCAAGTACATATTGAAATGCAGACCTCTCCAAGGCTTCATACCAATGGTCTATACCTTTAGCCAACATCTTAGAAATATTGAATTACTTCCAGACCATCTCCATACAATTAAAGACTTTCTGAATGCAATATCACAGGCATTAATGGGATAGTTCAGCCAAATTACAACATGTAATATTTGTCTACTTACACTGTAAGAAATCTATGAAAAAGGACACTTACACTGCAATCCACATGTCCCCCCTCTCCTTAGTGTAACGTTCCGCCCTTGCGTCTGTGCCCAGTGGTTGGATTGCTTCAACATGGCTGGTGATTGACATGGATCCTTACTTGACCAATAATGAGTTAGGATCCCTGTCCACAAACTGAGAAGAAGTTTGTTTGTTTTATTTATTTATAGGGGACAATGCACATTAATCAACATCAATATTACAATAATGCTACATCCATGTAAATGTGCCGGGGTTATCCAAAAACCCTGACACATGAGTTTCTTCTCTCCCTCTGGACACACAGTGTATTCATAATCTTTGGGCTCTGCCTCTTTCTAGAATATGCAAGGTGATGGGTTTCCAGTTGTCAAAGGCTTTACTGGAACCATCTAGACAGGGTGGGAAGATTACTTTTTTATACACCACCTGATTCCTGATTACAATTTGTCACCCCCATAGTCACAAAATGGCATGCCCCTTCACCCCACCCTCCCAAATTGGGGGTCTCCCCTTAATTTCCCCTTTAAAACTGTAAAAGGTGAGAGGTCTACATTAGTATTGGGGCCGGGAGAGGTGAGGGTGAGATCTCTTTGGTTTTGATGAATCTTTGTTTAGCCCTCATTTCTGAAACCAGCAGTGTCGTCGGTCATTAGGAAACAGACTTTATTCCCAAACAGGTGGAAACTTTGTTTTAGTGCATATGCTTAGTAAATCTATCCCTAAACACTGAATAGATCAAATTGGACAAGCACGCTAGTCAAGAGATAAGGACATTTTGGATAAGACCATTTGGAAACTGTTCAATTGAGTAATTCAATGCTGTATGTGGGTACAGTAATGGAAGGAGAGAAAAGAGAGAGGATCAGGGAGAATGAGAAGAGGGTTATGAGAAAAGATCGCCTTGACACACTTCCTGGATTAAGCCCGAACATGATAACCCTTTTCCATCCTAGGCCGCGATCCCTCCGACGACACTTAAATCCTCCTCTTCACCCACTCCCCGTTCATTACGTAAATCAGTGTAATTCTTTAGACATGTTTTGATTCAGGGGGATGTAGTTTATCCCGCGCCCCTCGCCTTTCTTTTTAAACGACCTCGCCCTCCAGCTGGCACCAGGTTGGCATGGGTCCCATCCCCAGGCACAACATGGCGCAGGTAACTACAACGGCGCTGATGTTGGCTTGAGTCTCCAATTAGTCCACATCACAAACCCTACCACCTTACAATGCATTGCTGTGGCAAGGCTTTAATCAATGTAACTTACTGCTAAACTGAAACAGGGGTTGAATTAAATGAAAAAGTAGAAATGTGTCTGGGGCTCTTTTGAAACACTCTGACGCTATCTAAATGCCAACTTTTCAAAGATTGGTCGTCTAGAATAAAAAAGGCTCTGACATTCAGAGTTTGTTCAAATACAGTAATGTTTACTGTCAATAGTTTTTTTTGTAGGAAGTGGGGGGGAAACAAAACATGAAGGTATACCAATTCCAAGAATTCGGACAAGGGTTTTGACTGAAAACGGCTAATTTGAACAAGTGTGTGATCCAGGTATTTCTACTTGAAGTTACTTGAAATGTGTGCTCAAGATGACTGTAGCTGTAGGATCAATGTTCTGTCCTACCAATACACTCAAAACTCACAATGGAGGGGCCTCCCGAGTGGTGCAGTGGTCTAAGGCGTCACTACAGACCTTGGTTCAATCCCAGGCTGTGTTGCGATCGGGAGACCCATGAGGTGGCGCACAATTGGCCCAGGTTAGGGGAGCCTTTGGCCGGCCGGGATGGCCCAGGTTAGGGGAGCCTTTGGCCGGCCGGGATGTCCCATCGCGCTCTACTTGTGGCGGGTCGGGCGCATGCACGCTGACTTCAGCCGCCAGTTGTACGGTGTTTCCTCTGACACATTGGTGAGGCTGGCTTCCGGGTTAAGCGAGCAGTGTGTCAAGAAGCAGTGTGGCTTGGCAGGGTCATGTTTCGGAGGACGCATGGGTCTCGACTTTCGCCTCTCCTGAGTCCGTACAGGAGTTGCAGCGATGGGAAAAGACTGTAACTACCAATTGGATATCACAAAGAAAAATGGGTACCCATGGTCCTTTGGCGTGGGCGTCGATAAGGACACTGTGGCCGTGCAGAGACAGGCTGACTCACTGTTGTCGTTGGGGAACTGTACCCTCTCATGGTACGGTTCTAATGTCCCTGGCAGTCCCCACACTCATGATATTTCGAGACCTGAAAGAGATGATGCAGGATAACCCTAAGAGGCTACGAAGCCCAGAACCAATTACCATGACGATAGAAAACACGCAGTCTCTGCTTGAGGTTCTCTAACAGTAGGTGAAGAGGGACAGTATGTTTATTACTGATAGATTTGAGCCACGCTTGGTGGAATTGGGCGAGTTGATAATTGATGTTGTTTGATGCACTGAATAGGTGTTTCCCTCCATATTTTCTCTTTTAGTTAATGTGGCCTTATGATCCTATCTGTTTTATCTGTGGAACTCCTCTATGAGTGTCTCTCTCCAACACCCACTGTACTCATCACAAAGGGTATCCCAATCAAGCCTTTTTGAAAGACACCAACAACCGTTGATACGTAAATAAAAGCATCAGGTGCAGTGAAATGTGTTGTTTTACAGGGTCGGCCATAGTAGTATGGCACTCCTGGAGCAAATTAAGGTTAGGTGCCTTGTCAAGGACACATCGACAGATTTCTCACTTTGGATATTCGAAGCAGTGACCTTTCTGTTGGAGGGATGAAAGCTCTAACTGCTAGGCTACCTGCCTCCCTGCTTTTGTATGTGGACAGACTGGCTTGTCTGGACCACTTCCAAGCTCTGTCTCCATTTACCACAAAGACCCCAGAACCACTGACCCCATCCCTGAGGTGATTCGACAGTACCATCCTCAAGTCCTCCCCGAGATCCCTTCATCCAAGACACTTTTCACCCCCCCCCCCTTTTTTTTGATTCCTCCTCTGAATCTGCAGTAAATCTGAATTAACAAGCACCCTGTCTGGGGTCATCTCTGGGCCAGGTCATGTTGGCTAATTAAACGACGAGAAAGAGAAAGAGAGAGGAGAGAGGATGGGTGGGTGCATAGACGGGGGGGGAGTGCACAGGAAGTCTGTGTATAGCACCTGATTTATGCATAATCGCGGGGATAGGAGGCCAGGGGGCCACCGGTAGACAGAGAGCAGCCCAGCTGTGACCTGTCCTCCCAGATCCAATTGGGGAGGGTTGGTAGAGAAGGTGGGAGGGAGGGAGGGAGGAGGGAGGGAGGGAGGGAGGGGGAGGGAGGGAGGGAGGGAGGAGGGAGGGAGGGAGGGGAGGGAGGGAGGGAGGGTAGACAAGACTCCCCCGTATTCCCATTCTGTACACAACAGTCCTCTCTTTTCTATTTGTAGAATGGATAGAGAATGTTCTACAATCAACAAATTTTCTTGGTACAATGGTACAAAAAAATATATATATTGTGTGTTGACATTATGTCATTACTGGAGACACATTTCACGAATGCTATTCAGGAAAAACGATTGCTTATTTTGTTATTTTGGGCCCAGGCAAGTGCAGGCCATACAGACAAAAAAGACGGACAGACACATAGAGTCACCTACAAAATTATTTGCACGCTTGATAAAGATAAATAATACAAATACTGAGCTTTATTATATGATATATATATATGATATATATATTATTTATTATTATATCATTTTATACCAGTACAGTTGCTCAGAGAAAGATATTTTGTTTAACAAGTAATCTTTTTTAGGGGTGCCAATAAGTAATTATTGGCACCCCTAAAGATTCTTAGAAATAAAATCAAACAAAATGTTATCAGTATTAACATTTGACTTATATAAGTTCATCTAATTTTATGAAACTGTATTGTGGCCTTCCATGGTTTCCTGTGCCACTGGGGTATAACAATTAGGTGACACAAATGTAAAATCCATTTGTCATCCATCCCCATGGGGAAAGGCAAAGCACTCACAAACGAAAAGAGCCATATGGTTATTGACCTTCAGAAATCAAGCAATAGGTAAAAGCAATAGCTAAAAACCTCAATAAAGTCAAAGGGACACAGTTGGAGAATTCAAAACCTTCGTTGCATCTTGGGTTCACCAAGTCTCATAATTTATAATTAGATGCCACCTCTATGCTAATAGGACCTTTGGCGGGGTTGCCAGAAAATATACTTTATTGAAAGCAACCAACTCATGTAAACGCATGGAGCTTGCTAAATGGTATCGGCACTTGGATTGGAACCAGGTGCTATGGGGATATGAGACTAAAATAGAGGTCTTTGGCCATGCACATCAGCAATTGTTTTGACATCAAAAGATGGAGGCATTGAAGAAAATAACCTCATACATACTATAAAATACGATGGTGGACATTTGATGTTATTCGGCTGTTTTACTTCCCCTGGTCCTAGGGCCCCGTTAAAGTCAACGGCATCATGAATTTTACCCAGTACCAGGACATTTTAGCCAAAAACCTGGTTGCCTTTGCCAGGAGGCTGAAACTTTGCCACAAGTTGATCTTCCAGCAAGACCACCCCAAGCACTCATGAAAATCCACAAAGAAATGGGACCCATCCATAAGCGCAGACAAAAGGATATCAAGGATCTGGAAAGATTCTGTAAGAAGAAATTATCTAAGATCCATCCCAACGTGTTCTCCTGTCTCATAACACATTATAGTTCCATCCCAACTGTTCCTCCAGTCTCATAACACATTATATATCCATCCCAACGTGTTCTCCAGTCTCATAACACATTATAGATCATCCCACGTGTTCTCCAGTCTCATAACACATTATAGTTCCATCCAACGTGTTTCCAGTCTCATAACACATCTATATATCCATCCCAACGTGTTCTCCAGTCTCATAAACACATTATAGATCCATCCCAACGTGTTCTCCTGTCTCATAACACATTAATATCCATCCATGTGTCTCCAGTTCTCATAACACATTATGATCCATCCAACGTGTTCTCCAGTCTCACTAACACATTATAGATCCTTCCAACGTGTTCTCCTGTCTCATAACACATTATAATCCATCCCAACGTGTTCTCCTGTCTCATAACACATTATAGATCCATCCAACGTGTTCTCCAGTCTCATAACACATTATATTTCCATCCCAACGTGTTCTCCAGTCTCATAACACATTATAGATCCATCCCAACGTGTTCTCCACGTCTCATTAAACATTATAGATCACCCAACGTGTTCTCAGTCTTTCATAACACATTATAGATCCATCCCAACGTGTTCTCCAGTCTCATTAAACATTATAGATCCATCCAACGTGTTCTCCAGTCTCATAACACATATAGATCCATCCCAACGTGTTCTCCAGTCTCATTAAACATTATAGATCCATCCCAACGTGTTCTCCAGTCTCATAACACATTATAGATCCATCCCAACGTGTTCTCCAGTCTCATTAAACATTATAGATCCATCCCAACGTGTTCTCCAGTCTCATAACACATTATAGATCATCCCAACGTTGTTCTCCAGTCTACATTAAAACATATAGATCCATCCCAACGTGTCTTCCAGTCTCATTAAACATTATAGATCCATCCCAACGTGTTCTCCAGTCTCATAACACATTATAGATCCATCCCAACGTGTTCTCCAGTCTCATAACACATTATAGATCCATCCCAACGTGTTCTCCAGTCTCATAAACACATTATAGATCCATCCCAACGTGTTCTCCAGTCTCATTAAACATTATAGATCCATCCCAAGTGTTCTCCAGTCTCATAAAACATTATAGATCCATCCCAATGTGTTCTCCAGTTCATAAAACATTATGATCCATCCAACGTGTTCTCCAGTCTCATAAACATTATAGATCCATCCAATGTGTTCTCCAGTCTCATAAAACATTATAATCCATCCCAATGTGTTCTCCAGTCTTCATAAAACATTATAGATCCATCCCAACGTGTTCTCCAGTCTCATAAAACATTATAGATCCATCCAATGTGTTCTCCAGTCTCATAAAACATTATAGATCCATCCCAACTGTTCTCCAGTCTCATTAAACATTATAGATCCATCCCAACGTGTTCTCCAGTCTCATAAACACATTTAGATCCATCCCAACTGTGTTCTCCAGTCTCATAACACATTATAGATCCATCCCAACATGTTCTCCAGTCTCATAAAACTTTATAGATCCATCCCAACGTGTTCTCCAGTCTCATAACACATTATAGATCCATCCCAACGTGTTCTCTAGTCTCATAACACATTATAGATCCATCCCAAAGCTGTTCTCCAGTCTCATGAACATTATAGATCCATCCAATGTGTTCTCCAGTCTCATTAACATTAATAGATCCATCCCAAGTTTCTCCAGTCTCATAACACATTATAGATCCATCCCAACGTGTTCTCCAGTCTCATAACACATTATAGATCCATCCCAACGTGTTCTCCAGTCTCATAACACATTATAGATCCCATCCCAACGTGTTCTCCAGTCTCATAACAACATTATAGATCCATCCCAAATGTTCTCCAGTCTCATAACACATTATAGATCCATCCCAAAGTGTTCTCCAGTCTCATTGAAACATTATAGATCCATCCCAATGTGTTCTCCAGTCTCATTGAACATTATAGATCCATCCAACGTGTTCTCCAGTCTCATAACACATTATAGATCCATCCCAACGTGTTCTCCAGTCTCATAACCATTATAGATCCATTCCCAACGTGTTCTCCAGTCTCATTAAACATTATAGATCCATCCCAATGTTGTTCTTCCAGTCTCATAAAACATTATAGATCCATCCCAACGTGTTCTCCAGTCTCATTAAACATTATAGATCCATCCCAACGTGTTCTCCAGTCTCATAACACATTATAGATCCATCCCA
This sequence comes from Salvelinus sp. IW2-2015, assembly GCF_002910315.2. Classification (NCBI taxonomy): domain Eukaryota; kingdom Metazoa; phylum Chordata; class Actinopteri; order Salmoniformes; family Salmonidae; genus Salvelinus; species Salvelinus sp. IW2-2015. Next base: position 34,979,956 of record NC_036842.1, on the reverse strand, counting down.
ACGTGTTCTCCAGTCTCATAACACATTATAGATCCATCCCAACGTGTTCTCCTATTCTCATTAAACATTATAGATCCATCCCAACGTGTTCTCCAGTCTCATTAAACATTATAGATCCAATCCAACGTGTTCTCCAGTCTCATAACACATTATAGATCCATCCCAACGTGTTCTCCAGTCTCATAACACATTATAGATCCATCCCAACGTGTCTCCAGTCTCATAACACATTATAGATCCATCCCAACGTGTCTCCAGTCTCATTAAACATTATAGATCCATCCAACGTGTTCTCCAGTCTCATAACACATTATAGATCCATCCCAACGTGTTCTCCAGTCTCATTAAACATTATAGATCCATCCCAACGTGTTCTCCAGTCTCATAACACATTATAAGATCCATCCCAACGTGTTCTCTATCTCATAACACATTATAGATCCATCCCAACGTGTTCTCCAGTCTCATTAAAACATTATAGATCCATCCCAACGTGTTCTCCAGTCTCATAACACATTATAGATCCATCCCAACGTGTTCTCCAGTCTCATAACACATTATAGATCCATCCCAACGTGTTCTCTATTCTCATAACACATTATAGATCCATCCAAAGTGTTCTCCAGTCTCATTAACATTATAGATCCATCCCAAGTGTTCTCCAGTCTCATAACATTATAGATCCATCCCAATGTGTTCTCCAGTCTCATTTAACATTATAGATCCATCCCAACGTGTTCTCCAGTCTCATAACACATTATAGATCCATCCCAACGTGTTCTCCAGTCTCATTAAACATTATAGATCCATCCCAACGTGTCTCCAGTCTCATAACACATTATAGATCCACCCAACGTGTTCTCCAGGCTCATAACACATTATAGATCCATCCCAACGTGTTCTCCAGTCTCATTAAACATTATAGATCCATCCCAACGTGTTCTCCAGTCTCATTAAACATATAGATCCATCCCAATGTTGTTCTCCAGTCTCATTAACATTATAGATCCATCCCAACGTGTTCTCCAGTCTCATTAAAACATTATAGATCCATCCAACGTGTTCTCCAGTCTCATTAAACATTATAGATCCATCCCAACGTGTTCTCCAGTCTCATTAAACATTATAGATCCATCCAACGTGTTCTCCACTCATAACACATTATAGATCCATCCAACGTGTTCTCCTGTCTCATAACACATTATAGATCCATCCCAAGCGTGTTCTCCAGTCTCATAAACATTATATGATCCATCCCAACGTGTTCTCCAGTCTCATAAAACATTATAGATCCATCCCAATGTTTCTCCAGTCTCATTAAACATTATAGATCCATCCCAACGTGTTCTCCAGTCTCATAACACATTATAGATCCATCCCAACGTGTTCTCCAGTCTCATTAAACATTATAGATCCACAACGTTTCTCCAGTCTCATAACACATTATAGATCCATCCCAACGTGTTCTCCAGTCTCAAACACATTATATATCCATCCCAACGTGTTCTCCAGTCTCATTAAACATTATAGATCCATCCCAACGTGTTCTCCAGTCTCATAACACATTATAGATCCATCCCAACGTGTTCTCTAGTCTCATAACACATTATAGATCCATCCCAACGTGTTCTCCAGTCTCATTAAACATTATAGATCCATCCCAACGTGTTCTCCAGTCTCATTAAACATTATAGATCCATCCCAACGTGTTCCCAGTCTCATTAAACATTATAGATCCATCCCAACGTGTTCTCCAGTCTCATTAAACATATAGATCCATCCAACGTGTTCTCCAGTCTCATAACACATTATAGATCCATCCCAACGTGTTTCTCCAGTCTCATAACACATTATAGATCCATCCCAAGGTGTTCTCCAGTCTCATTAAACATTATAGATCCATCCCAACGTGTTCTCCAGTCTCATAAAACATTATAGATCCATCCCAATGTGTTCTCCAGTCTCATTAAACATTATAGATCCATCCCAACGTGTCTCCAGTCTCATAACACATATAGATCCATCCCAACGTGTTCTCAGTCTCATTAAACATTATAGATCCATCCCAACGTGTTCTCCAGTCTCATAACACATTTATAGATCCATCCCAACGTTTCTCCAGTCTCATAACACATTATATATCCATCCCAACGTGTTCTCCAGTCTCATTAAACATTATAGATCCATCCCAACGTGTTCTCCAGTCTCATAACACATTATAGATCCATCCCAACGTGTTCTCCAGTTTTCATTAAACATTATAGATCCATCCCAACGTGTTCTCCAGTCTCATAACACATTATAGATCCATCCCAACGTGTTCTCCAGTCTCATTAAACATTATAGATCCATCCCAACGTGTTCTCCAGTCTCATTAAACATTATAGATCCATCCAACGTTCTTCCAGTCTCATAACACATTATAGATCCATCCCATCGTGTTCTCCAGTCTCATAACACATTATAGATCCATCCCAACGTGTTCTCCAGTCTCATAACACATTATAGATCCATCCCAACGTGTTCTCCAGTCTCATAACACATTATAGATCCATCCCAAGTGTTCTCCAGTCTCATAACACATTATAGATCCATCCCAAAGTGTTCTCCAGTCTCATGAACATTATAATCCATCCCAAGTGTTCTCCAGTCTCATTGAACATTATAGATCCATCCCAACGTGTTCTCCAGTCTCATAACACATTATAGATCCATCCCAACGTGTTCTCCAGTCTCATAACACATTATAGATCCATCCCAACGTGTTCTCCAGTCTCATTAAACATTATAGATCCATCCCAATGTGTTCTCCAGTCTCATAAAAACATTATAGATCCATCCCAACGTGTTCTCCAGTCTCATAAACATTATAGATCCATCCCAACGTGTTCTCCAGTCTCATAACACATTATAGATCCATCCCAACGTGTTCTCCAGTCTCATAACACATTATAGATCCATCCAACATGTCTCATTCTCATAACATATAGACCATCCCAACGTGTTCTCCAGTTCTCATAAAAACATTATAGATCCATCCCAACGTGTTCTCCAGTCTCATAAACACATTATAGATCCATCCCAACGTGTTCTCCAGTCTCATAACACATTATAGATCCATCCCAACGTGTTCTCCAGTCTCATAACACATTATAGATCCATCCCAACGTGTTTCTCAGTCTCATTAAACATTATAGATCCATCCCAACGTGTTCTCCAGTCTCATAACACATTATAGATCCATCCCAACGTGTTCTCCAGTCTCATTAAACATTTATAGATCCATCCCAACGTGTTCTCCAGTCTCATAACACATTATAGATCCATCCCAACGTGTTCTCTATTCTCATAACACATTATAGATCCATCCCAAACGTGTTCTCCAGTCTCATTAAACATTATAGATCCATCCAACGTGTTCTCCAGTCTCATAACACATTATAGATCCATCTCCAACTGTTCTCCAGTCTCATAACACATTATAGATCCATCCCAACGTGTTCTCTATTCTCATAAACACATTATAGATCCATCCCAACGTGTTTCTCCAGCTCATTAAACATTATAGATCCATCCCAACGTGTTCTCCAGTCTCATAAACACATTATAGATCCATCCAACGTGTTCTCTATTCTCATTAAACATTATAGAAAACATCTCAGTGCCATTATCATTGTAAGGGGGTGCACAAAGTATTGAAAACGGGTGCCAATAATTTTGACAACTATCTTTTTGAGAATGTTTTTTCTTACTTGTTAAACAAAATCACTTTCTCTGAGCAATTGTATTAGTATAAAATAATATAATTTTCAAATTTTTGGAGCACTAAACACACACACACGCACGCACGCACGCACGCACGCACGCACGCACGCACGCACGCACGCACCACCCACACACACACGCAACACACACACACACACACACACACACACACACACACACACACAACACACAACACACACACACACACAAACACCACACACACACACAACACACACACACACACACACACACACACCACCACACACACACACACACACACACACACACCACACACACACACACACACACACACACGCACACCCCCTGTCCATCTGTCCAAGAATCTTCACAGCAGCACCTTTGGAAAAGGGAGATTATTTAGTATGATATGTTACAGTTGTCGATGTCCATCCCCCATTTCGTATGATATGTTACAAATTACAATACATGTTATGAATTTGCAAACGTGTGATATGCTACGAATTCTAGCTCTAGCTGGCTAACGTTAGGTAGGCTAGGGGTTAAGGTTAGGGTTAAGTTTAGGAGTTAGGTTAAAGGGTTAAGGTTAGGTTAGGTTTAGGGGAAGGGTTAGCTAAATGGTTAAAGCTAGGGTTAGGGGAAGGATTAGCTAACATGCGAAGTAGTTGCAAAGTAGCTAAAAAGTAGTAAGAAGTTGCTAATTAGCTGAAATGCTAAAGTTGTCCGTGATGACATTCAAACTCACAAGCTTTGGGTTGCTAGATGTTCGCGTTATATGACCACCTATCCTCCCCGACCAACCACCCTACTTTCGTTTTTGCCTTAAGTAACCATCTGTCTTATGTAATCATACCAAACGTAATACTAATTTGAGTGTCCCAGGTGTACGTTTACTATGTTACGTCTAGTCTATGAGACCAGGCGGAGCAACAGGATGTGTCACTGGGATCACAGTAAACCTCAAAACACTGACTCTGCTGTGTGGTCCCTGTTAAGACGTGGTGTCATTTTTATATTCAATTGACATTCTATTGGTAACGATGGGGCAAACAATGGCAATGACTTCACAATGCATTTATCACCCACATTCATTAACGTGGGTACGCACTCACATTGAAGTAAAAGAGAAGTTGAGAAGTAAAACATTTTAATATATAGACTCCCCTAGCCACACACACACACACACATACACACACACACACCTTTTCTCTCTTGTACACACAGACCCCTACCACCCGGTTGAAAGAACTCTTGGCCTTGCTGTCTTTCTTTCCTAACCTTGTGCATTTTGTCTGTAATTATCTATCAAGTATCTATATAAATACTATGCTGTGCCGTGCAGCCTTAAGGTGAAGTGCAAGGGGAATGGTTGTCTTTGTTAGTTTGTAAATTGTTGAACACTATATGCACCTGGAGTTTTTCCACATACAAGGCCACAAAGAGCAAATCAAATTTTTCATTAAAATGGTTGTGGGTGAAATAAGTTCTTAACTGTGTTTTTTTACTAACTATTTTCTGTCCTGTTACATCTGGCAAATTATTATTACGTTTGGTACTATTTTCACAAGTTTGTGGTACATTTTCTCAACTTTAAGTGCGAAACTCCAAACTGGTCACACTTGTAACACAGCCAGTCTTTCATTCAAAACCTATCATTGTGTATTCATTTGGATTGTAAACGTCTCTCATAACACAACCATTGATTCAAAATATAAAACATAGAACATAGGTTGAATCACCAAAACATATTTTCAATTTAGTAGTCTTCACAACCAGGTAATCCAAAAGCAAATAATGCTATATACAGTATGTGTTTCAAATGGCCCTTAGAAGTGTTGAAAGTAATATGCTACAGTTCTGAAACAGTATATTACAGCAGATTACAGTAAATTACAGTAGATTACAGTTTTCACATTAGGTAATACGCTTACATTACCCAACAAAATGTCCATAATATCTATCCAATGTGTAATCAAAAGTGTGATCAATGATTTATGTAATTGCAAAATAGGTGTCCTGTCTGCAATCAAATGTCAGAATTTAAATGAAACAAATTAAATGAATTAAAATAAAACATTACATTTAGCACACATTAATTTGCATCAAGCCTGTCTTGAGCATTTGGCCATAAATTCTCACCCACATTACAGTGAATGTCCTCATTGTTCATGTGCCACAGGAAACAGCTTTTGGCACGGCGAATCCAAGCTTGACATTGGTCTGTATTGATGTTGTCGCATGCCTCATCCATGGTCAGAAGGAGGGTGGCACGCTCATGGGGATGGCGATCGTACACCTTCTACCTCCGTGCTGAAAAGATTCCTCAATAGGGTTGAGGAAAGGAGAGTATGGGGGCAGGTATAGGTTCACGAATCAGGGATGGGCACGAAACCATGCCTGAACCACCTCTGCATGGTGGAACCTGACATTGTCCCACACAATGACATAGGTGACCCCTTCACCTTGACAGGCCTGCTCAATTTCATTGAGAACCACATTGAGGTGTGCAGCGTCGTAGGATCCTAGTAATGACCTACGTCCTACCACACCATCCTCAGAGATAGCTGAGCACATGTTTGTGCAGGCACTTGGACGGTTGCCCGTTGGCCGATGAGGTTCTGCCCACGGCGTCAAGTTTTGGCCAGGTTGAAGCCTGTTTCATTAACAAAGATATATTTGTAATGGTTCACAGCAGCATCAAGCACCATCACCCTCTAAACATATATTTGCGTTAGTTATATTTACAGTATAGTTCAATATGATATTGTGAAGTAGTATGTGCATCAAATTGTAACCATAATACAGTATATAGTGCTGTACCTGAACATACTCAGCCTGCAATTGTTTCACCCAGTCGTTGTTTCTCTCAAAAGGCATCAGGTAAATGAGTTTCATAGATAGCTGGTGCCTCTTCAAAAGGCATGCGAATGTTGGTAGGCTGATGGATGCCACATTGGCAAAGGTGTCATCGTTCTCCTCAATGGCCTGCTTTATTTCGGACAGCCGTATGTCATTCCTGGCCCTCACCATTTCCACCACGGCCCACTCCTGCTAGTCGGTCAGCACACAGCCACGGCCACCACCATGGGGTCTTCTGTCAATTTTGAGGGTAGAACAGAGTATACTGTCAACATAGCATACTGTAATAATACTGGAACATGTTTTGTGAATTGACGTGCGTTACAATAAATTATGTCATTTACTGTAAATGTAATGGTAAAGCATAGTGCATATCCTGCAGACTTACAGGTTTTCTTTGCGAAGTGTTCTCATGATCGAATTAACATGCATGCATGCACACGCACACAGACACACACTCTCGCACATGTCCTCCCTCACACTTGTGTAATCAATTTCTATGTTTTTGATAGGAGAGATTCTTCTACAGCTTCTATCAGCACAGTTAGTTTCTGTTATTACCGTTTCTCTTATAACTGAAGGATGTTGCGTTTGCAACGCACAAGCATGTATACTGTATGTTTGTGCTGCTATGCTGGTTTTGCTGGTGTGTGTGTGTGTGTATGTATGTGTGTGTGCGTGTATGTATGTGCGTGCATGCATGTGTGTGAGGGGATATATGTGTGTGTTTTAGGGCTTCTGGAAAGGCCTTATCTGTCCAGCACCTGGGCTGTGAAGACAGGAAAGGGCAGGGGAGAGAGGCAGTCTGCGCTGTACCAACACAGGCCAGACTGCCTGGTACTTCCCGAACCGGGTCAAAACAACAACAAGAGCACATTATAACAATCAGCAATATGGATACTTTGTTAATGGTCATCTTTCCTGGAAGTGTGTGTGTGTGTGTGTGTGTGTGTGTGTGTGTGTGTGTGTGTGTGTGTGTGTGTGGTGATGTGTGTTGTGTCGTGTGTGTGTGTACATGTGCATATGCAGGTGTTTGAGAGGGAGATAGAGTGATGGGTCTACCAACAAAGGCTTGAGGTACTTCACTGTATGCAGTAGATGAATGAAAATCTTTGTTTTCTATCACCATGACAACCCTCCATGTCCTCTGTGATCTGGGGCAGAGTTGACAATCAACATGAAAAGAGACACAAACATTTCCTCTATACTGTACATGGAGCATAGTCATATAACAGTGTAGACATACTCATTTATTCAACACCAAACACACACTTATATACATACATCCAAACATGCACAAATACATTGCGTACACGCACAAGCACACAAACACGCACGCACCCACTCACGTGAATGTCGAGCTTCATCTGTGTCTTCTCTTGCCCCCTGATTGTGATTCATAGTGATATTGGGGGCTGAGATGTTTAATGTATTATCTTATAGTACAACACTGTACTGTATAGTATCTAACAGTACAACATTGTACTGTATATTATCACGCCCTGACCTTAGAGAGACTTTTTTATTCTCTATTTGGTTAGGTCAGGGTGTGACTTGGGTGGCAAATCTATGTTTCTATTTCTTTGTTGGCCTAGTATGGTTCCCAATCAGAGGCAGCTGTTTATCGTTGTCTCTGATTGGGGATCACACTTAGGCAGCCCTTTTTCCCACCTTAGATTGTGGGATCTTGTCTATGTCTAGTTGCCTGCGAGCACTACATAGCGTCACGTTTCGTTGCACTTTGTTATTTTTGTTTGTGAGTTTCATCGAATAAAACATGTGGAACTCTATGCACGCTGCGCTTGGTCTACTCATTTCAACGAGCGTGACATGTTAGTATCTGTACTACAACACTGACTGCCTATATATTCTAACCAGTACAATACATTGTATAGTATACTACACCTTATGTATCTTTCTAACCAGTACAAATTGTTATAGTATCTAACAGTTTATTAGTATCTTAAAAAACTCAGTTCTACCCAACATTGTATAGTATTCTAACAGTATAGTATCTAACAGTACAACATTGTACAGTTTAGTATCTAACAGTACAACATGTGCTGTATAGTATCTAACAGTTTAGTATCTATACAGTACAACATTGTACTGTTTAGTATCTTTATAGTACAACATTGTACTGTTTTGTATCTTATAGTACAACATTGTACAGTTTAGTATCTAACAGTACAACATTGTTATAGTATCTAACAGTATAGTATCTAACAGTACAACATTGTACTGTATAGTATCTAACAGTACAACATTGTTACTGTATAGTATCTAATAGTACAACACTGTACTGTATAGTATCTAACAGTACAACATTGTATATAGTATCTAACGTATAGTATCTAACAGTACAACATTGTGCAGTATAGTATATTTCTATTCACCTTTATTTAACCAGGTAGGCCAGTTGAGAACAAGTTCTCATTTACAACTGCGACCTGGCCAAGATAAAGCAAAGCAGTGCAACACAAACAACAACAGAGAGTTACACATGGAATAAACACAACGTACAGTCAATAACACAATAGGAAAAAATCTATATACAGTGTGTGCAAATGAGGTAAGATTAGGGAGGTAAGGCAATAAATAGGCCGTTGTGGCGAAGATAATTACAATTTAGAAATTAAACACTGGAGTGATAGATGTGCAAAAGATGAATGTGCAACTAACATACTTGGGTGCAAAATAAATAAATAACAATATGGGGATGAGGTTGTTGGATGGGCTATTTACAGATGGCTATGTACAGGTGCAGTGATCTGTGAGCTGCTCTGACAGCTGCTTGATGCTTAAAGTTAGTGAGGGAGATATGCGTCTCCAGCTTCAGTGATTTTTGCAAATCGCTCCAGTCATTGGCCAGCGAGAACTGGAAGGAAAGAGGGCCAAATGAATTGGAGCTTGAGGGTGACCAGTGAATATACTGCTGGAGCGTGCTACGGGTGGTGCTGCTATGGTGCCAGTGAGCTGAGAAGGCAGGCTTTACCTAGCAAAGACTTATAGATGACCTGGAGCCAGTATTTGGTGACGAATATGAAGCGAGGGCCAGCCAACGAGAGCATACAGGTCGCAGTGGTGGGTAGTATATGGGGCTTTGGTGACAAAACGGATGTGCACTGTGATAGACTGCATCCAATTTGCTGAGAGAGTGTCGGAGGCTATTTTATAAATGACATCGCCGAAGTCAAGGACCGGTAGGATAGTCAGTTTTACGAGGGTATGTTTGGCAGACATGAGTGAAGGATGCTTGTTGCAAAATAGGAAGCCGTTTCTAGATTTAAATTTGGATTGGAGAATGCGTAATGTGAGTAAGGAGAGTTTACAGTCTAGCCAGACACCTAGGTATTTGTAAATTGTCCACATATTCTAAGTAAGAACCGTCCAGAATAGTGATGGACGGTGTGGGCAGGTGAGGGCAGTATCGCGAGATCTTGGCCAACAACCTCCTTCCCTCAGTAAGAGCATTGAAGATGGGTCGTGGCTGGTCTTCCAGCATGACAACGACCCGAAACACACAGCCAGGGCAACTAAGGAGTGAGAAGCATCTCAAGGTCCTGGAGTGGCCTAGCCAGTCTCCCAGACCTGAACCCAATAGAGAATCTTTGGAGGGAGCTGAAAGTCCGTATTGCCCAGCAACAGCCCCGAAAGCTGAAGGATCTGGAGAAGGTCTGTATGAGATAGAGTGGGCCAAATCCCTGCTGCAGTGTTGCAAACACTCGGTCAAGAACTACAGGAAACGTCGTATGACTCTCCTGTAATTGCAAACCAAATGTTTCTTGCTACCCACATATTACAGTCCCTGCCCTTTTCTCGATGCTCACTCAACAACTCACTTATCGTCCATGCAATAAAACTGCAAATTAACTTACTTAAAAATCATACAATGTGATTTTCTGGATTTTTGTTTTAGATTCCGTCTCTCACAGTTGAAGTGTACCTATGATAAAAATTACAGACCTCTACATGCTTTGTAAGTAGGAAAACCTGCAAAATCGTCAGTGTATCAAATACTTGTTCTCCCCACTGTATTTATATATATATATATATAATTTATTAGTCTAAAAATGGATGTAGCAACTACAGATTGCCCCTTTAAGTCTATCAAATGTGTCCATTAGGCCTATGGATTAAAAAAATATCAGCATGAATTGAGCAATAAAAGCTCCACATTTATTCCATTGGCTGGGATCTGCACTGTGCAGCTGTTGCAATAGAGCATTTTTCACTGGCTGTCCACTGATTTCAAAGACAATGATTGATAGGCAGCTTAAACTTCTTGAATTCAATCATTATTGGGTTCAAATACACATTTACAGTGGCTTGCGAAACTATTCACCCCCTTGGCATTTTTCCTGTTGTGTTGCCTTACAACCTCGAATTAAAATGGATTTTTGGGGGGTTTGTATAATTTGATTTACACAACATGCCTACCACTTTGAAGATGCAAAATAGGTTTTTATTGTGAAACAAACAAGAAATAAGACAAAAAAACAGAAAACTTGAGTGTGCATAACTATTCACCCCCCCAAAGTCAATACTTTGTAGAGCCACCTTTTGCAGCAATTACAGCTCCAAGTCTCTTGGGGTATGTCTCTATAAGCTTGGCACATCTAGCCACTGGGATTTTTGCCCATTCTTCAAGGCAAAACTGCTCCAGCTCCTTCAAGTTTGATGGGTTCCGCTGGTGTACAGCAATGCTTAAGTCATACCAGATATTCTCAATTGGATTGAGGTCTGGGCTTTGACTAGGCCATTCCAAGACATTTAAATATTTCCCCTTAAACCACTCGAGTGTTGCTTTAGCAGTATGCTTAGGGTCATTGTCCTGCTGGAAGGTGAACCTCCATCCCAGTCTCAAATCTCTGGAAGACTGAAACAGGTTTCCCTCAAGAATTTCCCCCCCTTTTAGCATCATCCATCATTCCTTAAATTCTGACCAGTTTCCCAGTCCCTGCCGATGAAAAACATCCCCACAGCATGATGCTGCCACCACCATGCTTCACTGTGGGGATGGTGTTCACAGGGTGATGAGAGGTGTTGGGGGTTTGCGCCAGACATAGCGTTTTCCTTGATGGCCAAAAAGCTCAATTTTAGTCTAATCTGACCAGAGTACCTTCTTCCATATTTTTGGGGAGTCTCCAGCATGCCTTTTGGCGAACACCAAACATGTTTTCTTATTTTTTTCTGGACACTCTTCCGTAAAGCCCAGCTCTGTGGAGTGTATGGCTTAAAGTGGTCCTATGGACAGATACTCAAATCTCCGCTGTGGTGCTTTGCAGCTCCTTCTGGGTTATCTTTGGTCTCTTTGTTGCCTCGCTGATTAATGCCCTCCTTGCCTGGTCCGTGAGTTTTGGTGGGCGGCCCTCTCTTGGCAGGTTTGTTATGGTGCCATATTCTTTCAATTTTTTAATAATGGATTTAATGGTGCTCCGTGGGATGTTCAAAGTTTCGGATATTTAAAAAATATATGTATTTTTTTCTCCCCAATTTCGTGGTATCCAATTGGTAGTAGTTACTGTCTTGTCTCATCGCTGCAACTTCCGTACGGACTCGGGAGTGGTGAAGGTCGAGAGCCATGCGTCCTCCGAAACACAACCCAACCAAGCTGCACTGCTTCTTGACACAATGCACATCCAACCCGGTTAGCCAGCCGCACCAATGTTTCGGAGGAAACACCATACACCTAGCAACCTGGTCAGCGTGCACTGCGCCCGGCCCGCCACAAGAGTCGCTAGTGCGCGATGAGACAAGGATATCCCTGCCGGCCAAACCCTCCCTAACCCGGACGACGCTGGGCCAATTGTGCGCCGCCCCATGGGCCTCCCGGTTGCGGCCGGCTGCGACAGAGCCTGGGCTCGAACCCAGGATATGTTTTTATAACCCATCCCTGATCTGTACTTCTCCACAACTTTGTCCCTGACCTGTTTGGAGAGCTCCTTGGTCTTCATAGTGCTGCTTGCTTGGTGGTGCCCCTTGCTTAGTGGTGTTGCAGACTCTGGGGCCTTTTAGAACAGGTGTATATATACTAAGATCATGTGACAGATCATGTGACACACAGGTGGACTTTATTTTACGAATTATGTGACTTCTGAAGGTAATTGGGTTGCACCAGATCTTGTTTAGGGGCTTCATAGCAAAGGGGGTGAATACATATGCACGCACCACTTTTCCGTTTTGAATTTCTTCTTATTTTTTTCATTTCACTTCACCAATTTGGACTATTTTGTGTATGTCCATTACATGAAATCCAAATAAAGATCTATTTCAATTACAGGTTGTAATGCAACAAAATAGGAAAAATGGCAAGGAGGGTGAATACTTTTGCAAGGCACTGTAGATTTGTGAACAGTCATCCACAACAACCACAATCCGTAAGGCGCAAATAGCTAAATGAGAGAGCAACAGTGTGTTTCACATCAATGCGCTATGTAGATAACAATAATAAGTGATATCCGTATCGCCGTAGACTACACCACTGTTGTCATCCTTACCTCAAAGCGTTTATTCAAGTTGAATGTTCTTTGGATACTGACAGCAGTCGCACTATTGGAAGACATAGCTTGAACTGTAGTCTACAAAAGCCTATTCCTGCTCTTTTCCCGCAATCCATCAAACCCATTTGGTGTGTCATCGTAGTGGTCTCTGACTTGTGGTCAGACGCGCTCAGGTGGAACAAACTTAAATGTGCACCTTTTTTCAATGCTGATTTGAATGTTGTTGAGGAAAGTGTCAAATAGTCAAAGATGATTTTTTCCAAACCTCCTTTCTGAATTTAAAAGTCATCCTCGAAGTAATCATCTAGGTTTTCAAAAGTATCTGTAATCTGATTACAATATTTTTGCTGGTAACGTAACGGATCACAGTTACCGTTTTTTGCAATCCCTTACATTTAATCCATTTCTCCTCAACCCTGCTTATAGTACAACATTGTACTCTATAGTATTTTATAGTACAACATTGTACTGTATAGTATCTTATTTATTTATTTGATTTAACCTTTATTTAACCAGGTAAGACCCATTGAGGTTAAAAACCTCTTTTGCGAGGGCAACCTGGCAAGAAGGCAAAACAGGGAAATAGCAGCGTGTACGTAAAATATTACAGAAAAATACTAAATACACACAAAAGACAAAGTGTCACAAGTTACAGATACAATTGAAGATTAGAAACAACTGCAGCTATCACAAACAGTGTTGTGATCAGAGTCTTAATAACAGGCAAGGACACTAACTACCCTAACTTTATTATCTTTTGAAGCATGTTCCAGGATGAAGGGGCATTATGGGAAAAATATTGTTTCCCCATCTCAGTTCTAGCCTTAGGAACAGACAAGGACAGCAGCGACTGTGAACGAAGACTATATTGAGTGACTGATCTGGTCAGTAAAGAACAGAGAAACAAAGGGAGTTGTCCTATAAATGCTTCGTACACAAAAATGTACCAGCGCTTTAGCCTCCTGGTGGAGAGAGAGGTCCATTGCACAATAGTATACATATCACAGTGATGGGTGAGTGGTCTAGCGTTTGTAATAAATAATAAAGCACCATGATACACTGTGTCCAGAGTTTTTAAGGTCCTTGCCGAGGTCTGCATATAGACAATATCACCATAATCCAGCACTGATAAAAAAAAGTGCTTTGAACAAGATCCTTTCTGACTAACATTGAAAAGCAAGAATTGTTCCTAAAATATAATCCTAATTTCAACTTCAGTTTCTTGGTCAAGTTTGTATTTTACAGTAGTACAACATTGTGCTGTATAGTATCTTATAGTACAAAATTGTACTGTATTGTACTGTATAGTATCTTAAAGTACAACATTGTACTGTTTAGTATCTTATAGTACAACATTGCACTGTATAGTCTCTTATAGTACAACATTGTACTGTATAGCATTGCTTGCTCTTTGGGGCTTTAGGCTGGGTATCTATCTGTAAAGCCCTTTGTGACAACTGTTGATTTAAAAAGGGCTTTATAAAATACAACTGATTGATTGATATTCAAAATATGTATCTTTCTCTCACACAGAGTTCCCATACCCATATTATTTTAAATCAAAGGGTCCTTGATTATGATACATTAAAAAATCAGGGTAGGGCAAGCCATGTATCTTCACACATTAAAATATTATGCTACCTACTTTGTACTGCTATCGCATATTGCCCCCTCCTGGATTTACAAGATAATTAGCACTATTATAAGGTTTATAATATGTTATGTGTCTCTATGTAGGACATTTCAACAGAAACTGTATGTTATTTAGTCGGAATAATCATGAGCTAATGCATTATACCTGCAGGCTAAAGTTTGATCATAATTCCAATCCTAGCCAAAACACTTGTAGTCTCCAAATCTCGCTATTACAGTACTGAGTGGGCAAAATGAGCTGTCCTAATGATGAGGAAAGAGCACTTCCTGACTTCAAGAAAGTGTTTCAGACTAGGATCAATAGATGAAAGGTTTGGGCAGTGTGAACCATTGTTTGCTTCAAAACGTTACATGCTTTGAAACCCCAGTGGCCTTGAGCGCATCCATTCAGGGCTCCATACATTGTCTGTGGTAATGGCAGATTTAATACAGATCTATTCTCGGAACATTGTGATAGAGGCCTCTGTACCAGGGATGAGAGGTGTTTATGTCACAGCTTCTTATAATAAATGTGTTCATAAAAGTGCTTTCTTCATCCTCAAAGCTGCTATATATTTCTGTTTCTCACCTCCTCATCAACATTCTATCTCTTTGCTCTTTAATGTTCTCTATCAATATTTGCGGTCAGGTATAAAGGCCACAGCTTTTGGAGCAAAGGACAGCAAAGGAGCTCTGTGGAGGGTCATTGTGAAGTGGCTGAGTTCAAATTGTTTTTTTTTTGATGAATATATAGCGCAGTCATAGATCTTGCCCTTATGTCTTAAAGCATTCTGAGTCCTAGTGTTTGAATAGCTGTGTGTGTGTTTGTATGCGTGCGTGCGTGCATGCATGCACACCTCAATGTGTGTGTCTCAATGTGAGTGTGTTTAACTTTTGTGGATCTAGTCTTTAAAATGGTCTTGGTTTATAACCAAGGCTCTGTGTTCTCTCGACACATGATTGGTGCATTTTATGCCATAGCTCGGAACTCTTGTAACTGGTCCTGTTAATAACCAATAAAGACAGCAGTGATTGGTTCAAAGAGCAGACCCAATTGTGTGCTTTCGTGACACACAACATTGACCCTAGATTTGATGAGAAAAAGGGGCAGCATAGACCCTCTGGTGGGAGACAGGCTGTGTGAGTGGTGGTCACTCAAGCAATCCACTACTAGGCTGTTGTTTTCTGTTGGAACGGGGCTATGTTAAATTCCTTGGACCTACTGACCTCCAGTGGTAAAATGTAGACGCACACTGCTCCTTATTTATGGGTAAGGAAGCTCATTTAGGGCTATGTAATGCTGAATGGGCAGACTACTTGACATTATTCAGCCAATTTGATAGGCCTACCTGTTTCTGATAGCTGTTCGTTGTCCCTCAGCCTCACTCTTCACATGTTTTTAAAGAAATGTATATTTTACAGCACCCATATAAAAAATAAGAGGAGATATGTAAGGAAGACATTTTAACCACTTGTCACAAGGACCTATAATTTGTCGTAACTTAATTTCCTTCAGTTATTCCGGAGGACAATCGGTGTAACCCAGAGAGAAGTTACCGCTTTTAGTGAGCCACGCTTCCCGGAAGCTGGAATTCAGTACAGGAAAAATGGCGACTCTGTCAGTGTGCCAGCCGCAGCTCGGAGGTTTCAGTTTCGAAAATTGCAAGAGGTAAGGATTCAGTGAGATTTCAAAAAGAGCAGCACATGTCCACGTGTTTAGTGGCTTTTAGATTTAGAAATGATTTAGAAATGTATTCTCTGTGTTGAGTTATGATGTCGGGTCGCTCCATTCTCTTCACGGCCTCCTCGAATGACTCAGACATTTCTCAACGCTGTTTTTCTTGAGTTATGTGATGAATTAAATAATGGGGGCGATTTTACAAAATTATTTCGTAGGCTGCGACAATTTATACGTGGTGATGAATACTCATTTTTCAAACTCCCAGAAGTAAAACTGACTAAAAGTTAACGACAGTTTGAGTATTGGCTAGCCTAGCTATAGCGCCAATAGTAGCCTGTCAGTATTAGCCGGCTAGCGGAAAACAATGCATACCGTAGTTTGTTGACTAAGTTAGCCGACTTGCTGACTAGCTACAATTTGTTTAGTCACAACCGTGTTGAATTTCTAAGTTAAAATACATATTGACTTGTCACATTTTTGGTGTCATGTTTGACATCCATCTCATTTCCCATTGGCTTGGCTTGCACTCAACCCGCATCGCTTCCCGCCGATGATACAGCAGATTTTAGTTTGAGACCTATCAATTTACCTGGCCATATCGTTATCAAAGATTGTTGTGTGCAATGGGTGTATCATATATTTGATTAGCTACATTTGATATTGAATTGGCCTACCATTTGAACACATTCGTATTAAATTTGACAAGATGCATAGTCATCAAGGGCCCATGTAGTTCTGAAGTCATGTGTCGATGACTGTCTAGCATGCACACTTTCTGACCATGTTTCTGTTTTAGGAATGCAGTCTTGGAAGCTGAAGTTACCAAATTAGGATGCAACATACCCGCTGCCCGGAAAACAGGCACCACAATATGTGGGGTTGTTTTTAAGGTAAGGATAACTTTGTTTACATATTTATTTCACCTCTACCATAGTGATGAAGATAACACTACAAATGTACTGATGATAATACATGCTGCTGTGTTTTCCTTGAGTAGCCTAAATTCAGACTGAGCGCTCTATAATTCCACCATTCCTTCCTTTATCCTGTATGTGGTTAAGTTTGATTTAATGTATAAAACTCCACATTTTGACTCGAGAACTATCAAACATTTAGAAAGAAATGCATGCAATGACTCTTTAAAAAAGAGATATGTATACTACTTGATTGAACTATTTTTTTTACATTTATTTCCCCCTGTAGGATGGGTTAGTTCTTGGTGCTGACACCAGGGCCACAGAGGGCATGATTGTGGCAGATAAGAATTGCTCCAAGATCCACTACATCTCCCCAAACATCTAGTAAGTGACCCCTTGTCCAATGTTATTTTTCTGTTTTAATATTAGTTGTGTGATTTAGGGCTGGGCGATATGGCTAAAATATAATATATGGTATTTTTCACATTTATGGTATTTTACAGTATTTTATGTTTTTGAATAATAATACTAGTTCTAAATGTGGTTTGAGTAGTTCATAAAGCACATTTAGACACCAGGGTTGCAACAGATCAATTACAAGTTATTTCAATGGGGGTTTCTCCATTCTGATAGTTTTATACTGTTTCAATCCATCTCCAAACAAAATTAATTGTCAGCATTTTCATCACTTTCTGCACTTTTATTATAATTTCCACACTGCTACACAGGGCTGCATTATATGTACAAACATTTAGGCCTAGTTAACTGTTGGAATCATGGAAATAAAATAATTATTCTAATTATATAGTTGGAATATTGTGGGCAGCACCTTGAATACATTGTTTGACAACAAATGAATCCAGTAAGCCGGGTTGGAATTATTGACAGGGTAGGAACCAACGTGTTGGTCAGTGTTTCCAGGTGGCCCTATTACATGTTTTCTTACCTCATGTAGCTAGCTAGCTAACATACTCATACTTTGCCTATTCCTCTGACAAGCATATTTGTGCAACAGTATCTTATCTAGGCCTACCCCAGCACTGGTACCAGGCTGTATTAGCTAGCAAGGTTTGCTCTGACTCTTAGCTGGCTAGCTAGCTTGCTAAATGTACTAACTAACAATAAGCATTAGCGGCTAACACTATTTATTTGGGCAGCAACTTGCTATGAAAAGACAAACTAGCAGACAGTGGAAAGCAGCATGTCACCAACATCTTGTTGCGTCCATCTGATCATGCAGAGTGAACGGCAAGAAAGTGCTCTTGACTCTGGTCGAGCAACTGCTTTCTCCTTGAGTGACGGGCAGGGCTTGGTGTGGTAAGCGGCATGCAGCAGGAGGATAGGGAGAAAGATGACTCCAGTAACAAACGTAAACTGTAAAAATGGACATTACATGCGCTGGAAATGCGTATCACATTTAACAAGCCAAACAATAAAATACTGTTATAGAAGGTAAAGTAAAAACCCAAACCAGTCCGTGCATTAATACCGGTGTGTATATAGTCAATTATAAGCTGGGTGGTTCGAGCCCTGAATGCTGAATGGCTGACAGATATGACAAAATATTTATTTTTACTACTCTAATTGTTGGTAACCAGTTTATAATAGCAATAAGGCACCTCGGGGGTTTGTGATATATGACCAATATACCACGGGTAAGGGCTGTATCCAGGCACTTCGTGATGCGTCGTGCATAAGAACAGCCCTTAGCTGTGGTATATTGTCCATATAACATACTCCCTCGTGCCTTATTGCTTAAATAAGGTATACCGCCAGCCCTAGGGTGAATGACCTAACAGTGTTTTGGTGTGCTACTGTGTAACAGGAGTTAACGGGAATGACATGTCTGTTGTGTATCGCAGTGCTTCAGTGAACACTGGTTGGAACATGTCCTGCTATTTTAGGCTTTAGTATACATCAGAGGTATCACGTGATTTAAAATCAACATTTATTTTAAGTATGGTTTCATAAATGCACATTTACATTTAAGTCATTTAGCTGACGCTCTTATCCAGAGCGACTTACAAATTGGAAAGTTCATACATATTCATCCTGGTCCCCCCGTGGGGAATGAACCCACAACCCTGGCGTTGCAAGCGCCATGCTCTACCAACTGAGCCACACGGGACCACGTCAACTCCATAATCCTGACCTCCATTCCATCCAGTTGCTGTGGAGCGGGCACGGCAGCAGACACTGAGATGACCACCCAGATCATCTCCTCTAACCTGGAGCTGCACTCCCTCTCTACGAGCCGGCTGCCCCGCGTGGCCACTGCCAACCGCATGCTCAAGCAGATGCTCTTTAGGTATGCCACCTATCCAGCCCCCCACCCCCCCGAGTGTCTGTGGATTTTTGCTCCTCCCTAGTACTTGATTGATGAATTAAGGTCACTGATTAGTAAGGGACTCCCCTCACCTGTTTGTCTAGATCTTAATTGAAATGGGGGGGGGGGAACAGCAGACATTTGGCCCTCAATGGAATTAGTTTGACAGCCCTGATGTAGAGTAATGCTGGGTGTCTAAGTTGTGAAAAGTAGTCAATAGAATAGAAGGAATAGTTTGATTGTTGCGTTTTCAGATACCAGGGTCACATTGGCGCTGCACTGGTGCTGGGTGGAGTGGACTGCAACGGGCCCCATCTCTACAGCATCTACCCCCACGGCTCCACTGACAAGCTTCCTTACGTCACTATGGGTGAGTTTGCCAGCTAACTACTTCCCTTTTTTGTTCTTTGTTTGTCTTTAATACTGCCATGCTCCACTAGAGGCTGCTGCTGTTTGCACTCAACTCCTTTTTCTGAAGCTGTTATTCTCAGGTAAACAACATTACAAGTCTACAGATGTGCTCAATCCTGTCAGATGAGTGTATTGTCAAGTCACTTTAGAGAGAAAATGTGAGTTTGGTAGGCCAGGAAGATTTGTCGAAACCGCCACTAGCACAGACCTCATTTCTATCGCAAGACTAGGCAGGGATCCCATCCACGCACATCTACATACTTCCTACTCACGTCAGTCTACCCTGGTCCAGCTTTTCTGGCTCCATTCAGCTTTACCTCTTTCAGTTGAATGAAAATGGGAAAAGTCGACAAGAGGAGCCATTCTGCAAAATACATACAGAGCTCAATTTTAAGAACAGCTGTGTGGGTTGAAATGAAGGACCCTGGTCAGTTCCCACGGGACCCTCATTCCATTGCAGGTATATGAGGACAGTCCCCCCCCCCTTTCACCAAACACCTGGCGCCCCAACCCTATCCCCACGTCCGGTGGATGCTTATTCAATTCTGCTGTGGGTGGCATCTTTTCTCCAAAGCTCAGCTAAACCTCGTATTCATTATGTTTGCTGGGTAAAAACAACCGCCCCAAGAATTGTAATTGTTTAGGCTACTTCAAGTGTTAATTGTTGCTCTCAAAGGTTCCCTCCCTGAATATGTTATGAAATGTGGCCTATAAGCGAAAGAAGTCTATCTTAGTCTACAAATTAGGGATGGGAAGTATCCATATTTTCATATCTCTCATCCTGGGATTTACTGTATCAGCAGCTTAGTACACAAAGTGGCGCCAAAAAAACTGAAAGCCCATTGGGCATCTATTACCAGAATGCAAACATTTTTAGCTAATAATAGCGAATTTCCATGGCGGCTCCTAGCTAACGAGCGCAAATGAGAGAGAATTATTGCAAGACAGGCAGTCTAGCTCATAACGTTATAGATATATAGGTAGGTGCTACCAAATGTCATTTTTGGTGAGTTTGGACATTTTACAAGCGAATGTGAACGAGAGACTTTGTGCAAATGAAGAGTACTGGCTCTGGAGCAGCATGTGTTCACACTGTTGAGTCGCCAGGGCAATGGGCCTGTCTGTTCTGTTTGGAGAAGATGGGGGAGGAGCAGACTGGCTGAGAATGGAGAGGAGAAAAAAACGCAAGGAAATCTTAAGGTGGCAGCTGTACAGAACTCATCCAAAAGGCTTTGACTTCTCAAACATGGCAGAAAGCTAACACAATATGATGCCTCGTCACCTTATTAATTCAGCCACTTACTTAGTTAACGTGACCCCTAAGTTTAACTTGCTAGTTAACGCAGAATTCTTAAATTTACATGCAGGGGAAAAAAATATAAAACGCATATGAGAAACACTACAAGTCAGTTTTGTAAAATTTCTTCCCTGCTAAAGCTGTCCCGGTCAACTTTTTAAGTGCTGTTATTGTGAAGTGGAAAAGTCTAGGAGCAACAACTGCTCAGCCTTGAAGTGGTAAGCCACCCAAGCTCATAGAAGCGGACCGCCGAGTACTGAAATGTGTAGCACGTAAAAAATCGTCTGTCCTCTGTTGCAACACTCACTACTGAGTTCCAAACTGCCTCTGGAAGCAACGTCAGCACAATAACTCTTAGTTCTGGAGCTTCATGAACTGGGTTACTATGGCTGAGCTGCCGCACAGAAGCCTAAGATCACCATGCTCAATACCAAGCATCGGCTGGAGTGGTGTAAAGCTCGTCGCCATTGGACTATGGAGGAGTGGAAACGCGTTCTCTGGAGTGATGAATCACGCTTCACCATCTTGGAGTCCGACGGACAAATCTGGGTTTGGCAGATGCCAGGAGAACACTACCTACCCGAATTCGTAGTACCAAAGTTTTGTGTGGGAGGAATAACAGTCAGAGGCTGTTTTTCATATTTCGGGCTAGGCCCCTTAGTTCCAGTGAAGGAGATCTTAACGCTACAGCATACAATGACATTCTAGACGATTCTGTGCTTCCAACTTTGTGGCAATAGTTTGGGGAAGACCCTTTCCTGTTTCAGCATGATAATGCCCCCGTGCGCAAAGTGAGGTCCATACAGACATGGTTTGTCGAGATCGGTGTGGAAGAACTTGCCTGGCCTTCAGAGCCCTGACCTCAACCCCATCAGACACCTTTGGGATGAATTGGAACGGCGACTGCGAGCTAGGCCTAATCGCCCGACCTCAGCAATGGTCCCGTGTGGCTCAGTTGGTAGAGCATGGCGCTAGAGCATGGCGCTTGCAACGCCAGGGTTGTGGGTTCAATTCCCGCGGGGGGACCAGGATGAATATGTATGAACTTTCCAATTTGTAAGTCGCTCTGGATAAGAGCGTCTGCTAAATGACTTAAATGAAATGAAATGAAATGTTCCAACATCTAGTGGAAAGCCTTCCCAGAAGAGTGGAAGCAGTTGCAGCAGCAAAGGGAGGACCAATTCCATATTAATGCCCATGATTTTGGAATATGTTCGATGAGCAGGTGTCCACATACTTTACATCATGTAGGTTATCTTCCTGCGTTTTGTAAAGGCAGATCTAAAATGCTTCTTATTGTAATTTGTGCTCGTTGTCAGACTAATTTTGTTTCTTTTGCACTTCTCCACTCGGATGAGAATTCACGAACGGCATTCTATCAGCAGACAGCGCTCTGACTGATGTGTACCAACTTTTCTCTGCCACATTTCTCGGTGTAGCCAACCTATTTGTATTTTTTTCCCTCTAAAATGCAAGATTAACTTTAAGAAATACATTGGGAAATGTAGCTGGCTACTTTCTATTGTAAACTGAAATATGATGGCCATGCATAGTTTTCGCGGAAAATACTTAGCTTTTTCATTAAGCTCATTTAGCTTACTTATGTGGCTGCCAGCCAAATAGCATTGCACTTCTGTTGTCATCTGATAAATGAAGCTATTTTCTGCCTAATGTGTGGCACTAATGTATTTTCGGTGAAGGAAAACTAGTTGCACGTCCCTGATCACTCTACTGAAACAAAAAAACAACAGACTTTCAATATGAAACGCGACCCCTGTCAATACACAGCTGGACTCACCTGCACCCGCTTTCATCGGTTGTGCTATTTACAAACACTTGACTGGCTCAACTGTTCTGGGGAACTACGGTAAACTTCATAATGTAAAATAATGTGACAGGTGAAATGAAGAATGCAATCTGCTTTATCTCCTAATATATTGCACAAGTTGACTGCAGGTATTTACTTAAAAGTAGCTACAAATATTAAAATGTATAGAAAAACGTCAAAGAAATAGGTTTGACGTTATTGAAAAACCATCTCATGTCTATTTATATACAGTATATACCGCCCAAGCCTACTACAAATAGCTTTTTCTTTACTCGTTTAGGAGAATGTTGCTTCATGTACGAACTGGCGTTTCTTCATTTGTGGTCATTTTTAAACAAGTGTATCTCCTTCATATTCGACTCTGGTATTTCTCTACTGAGCTACGTGGAAACGGAGGGAATTTGGCTGAATATTCAGCCACATGAATAATAGAAGCCTGTTTTAAATCCAGTCACTAATAAAAGGAGGCATGTGAGGATTGGGGGAAAGGAAGAGGTTACACACACACTTCCTGCCTCTCTCCCAGAAACGCTTTCCCCGGCGTTTACACAGGAGGCGCGAGGCCGTCACTTGAAAGGCTGTTGTGCTGACAAAGAACCTATGGGGGTTCTTCCACTACACCTTTCCAGCCAACGCTGCAAGATTGTCTGCTTTCTCAGACTTTCCATGAAAATGTAAGAAACCGGGGGGACTAGCTACATACGAAAGTCTCTTTTTCTCCCACTCCGTATATTGTTATTTTACTGTTTGTTTTTTCATTTAATCAATAGCTTTTCTTTTTTTTATAGTTCTTTTGTCCCTTCCTACTCTATATACAATAAATATCAACCTCTTAACCCCTCTGTTTTTCGCCCTCATTTATACCAACCCCTCCCCTTCTCCACCTTCTCTCCCTCTACTATATTTTTGTCTCGTTCCCCCTCTCCGGCCCGGCTCATTCATATTCATGTATCAGTATGTGGCATGTCAGCGAGCCGAGGCCTCATATTAGGGAGTCCCTCCAGGAGCTCATGTCTGCCCCTTCTAGAGAGTGAAACATGCATGAGAAATGATCAATGGCCTCCTCACATTCCCCCCCGGCACCAATGTCAATTGAATATCGTGCATGTAGTGGAAGTCTCACCATACCAGTACAGAGCCCAGTGACTGATGAGCCCGGGTAACCAGTAGAGCCCGGTGACTGATGAGCCCGGGTAACCAGTAGAGCCCGGTGACTGATGAGCCCGGGTAACCAGCAGAGAGCCCGGAGCGTGGACTGATGAGCCCGGGTAACCAGCAGAGAGCCCGGTGACTGATGAGCCGCGGTAACCAGCAGAGAGCCCGGTGACTGATGAGCCGGGTAACCAGCAGAGAGCCCGGGACTGATGAGCCCGGGTAACAGCAGAGAGCCGGTGACTGATGAGCCCGGTAACCAGCAGAGAGCCCGGTGACTGATGAGCCCGGTAACCAGCAGAGAGCCGGTGACTGATGAGCCCGGTACCAGCAGAGAGTCCGGTGACTGATGAGCCCGGTAACCAGAGCCATATTCAGTAGGCACGAAGTGGAAGGAAACTCTCTGAACTGGAGTGTTACAGGGAGGTGCTATCGGTACTTGTCCAATAAGAAACTGTAATTAGTGTTTTCTGTTGCAAACGGTGTGCCATAGCAAACTCGACAGGATAGCTAGAGACCAGAATGCCTGTGTTAGCTTACTATGGCTCACATTAAACAAACTTTAATGTTTGAGTGTAGACTTTAGATAAACCTTGGTTGAGGCTTTGGCCCAACAGCCATTCTTTCACGCATTTTGTTCCGCTTTTAAGTCAACCTATTAACCTCTATCGTTCAACTATTACTTTATCGAACCATTTAGATGGTCTCCAGGCCTTTTACTCTCCTCTTCTACTGTACTGGCAAATCACAATGAAACTCAGCCAGTGCAACTCCTTAATGACTCCCTGGCAACCTGGCTATAAAACACCAGACAGCGGTTGCCACCGGAGCGGAAGATGGCATGATGGATGCTGTGGGGTTAAGGAGAGAGGGGAGAAGGTATGGGAGAAAATGACTCTTCTGTTTAAAAGAGACACAGCTGTAGAGAAGTCCTAATGGCCAGTCTCCACCAAAACAAAGGGATCCTTCAACTTCCTGCTTCTTGCTTTTGTCACAGATAAGCACTTTTTTCAGCGGGCTAATTGCCCGCAACGTCTGAGGCGCTTTAGAAAATGGACTCCAGGCGCGTCGTTACATAGTGTTTTCTTTAAGAAGTGGCGTTGGAAATGAACAGTCAGCTGAAAACTGAACAGACATTCAGTCATGGTTACCAGGAGGGACCTTTGTAAGCATTTTTGAAAGTGGTGTTTTCAAACTTTGTACGGTCCTCGACATGTTACTTTCCACTGTTGACCCATAGTCTTGTCTTGGTTACTGGTCATTTTTTGGTTTGGATTGTTTAATTTCTGGTCACTCCAACAGTCATAAACCATGCAGTTTTTGTGTTTCTCTGTTCTCTCTCCAGGTTCTGGCTCTCTGGCTGCCATGGCTGTGTTTGAGGCCGTATAAGCAAGACATGGAGTTGAGTTGGACCTGGCCCATCTGCATTTTGTACATCCACGCATCATCTTCATGTATCAAAATGGGGAATACATGGCCATACACCTATTTTATACCACAATAGTCTAAACAAACCCGCAATCTGAAACAAGTCGACTATGCTTACGACAGCAGAGATATACACCTGCTTTACCTCATTGTGAAGCTTCTCTGGATTTGCGACGCCCTGGGTCAACGGTATGGATAGTCATGTTATGAGCATATACATCTAAGCCACTTTGTCCTGTTGGACTCCAGCATTTAACTCTCCCTCCAAGATGGTACAGTTTGGCTGTATGGCTCGGTCACTGCCAGGCCTGGGTGTTAATGGTTGGAGATGGGGCCACAATTCTCCTCTCAGTGGACTTCCATTAAACTGATCAAGACACACACACACAAATAATCATGCTACATACACAGTGCTGTGATGGTCATGGAATTTTGGATGACAGTTGTTTGTGATGTGTTCACCCTAGTTATGAGGGTTATTTTCATGACTACAATTACCGTGCCAGCCCTACATAGTGTCACGCAACACATCCACAACACAATATATTTTATCCTACCTCCCACACTGGTGTCTATATAAATCCTGCCTCTATTTCTGCCTCTCCATCACCGATTCACCCAAAAAGGAACTGATGCATTTTATCCTTTTAAGTGCCATCAAAGGCTTTGCTGAACAAGGAAGCAGAATCAGCACAGTCGTTTTTGCTATTCGCACATCTTCATTGGGTTGCAGGGAGGGAGGTGTGCGTGTGTGCACAGTTGTACAGTTATCAGAATGCTGCTGTATTTTATGGCAACCTGAGTAATGGAGACTCTCATACACTCAGACGCTGGCTTCACGTGTGTGTGGCCGGAGAGAGCAGAGCAGCAGACATCCGGGGGTCTCTCTACTCCTCAACGAGTGTTAGCTAGCTACCTGTCCAGGGCCAACCACAGCACCAATCCACTTGCAAATGAGCAGCACAATTGGACGAGGATAATGGAGGGAACCAGAAAAATATAGAAAAGTAATTGGGGTGAGAGGAACAAGGTTAGGGAGGAGTGGAGTTGCCCTCCCCTTTTTGTTTTTTTGTAACTTTTGTCTCTGTCATTACATTGAAGCAGGGCTTTCAGGCGCATCAACCTGCAACGTTTCAATGGAGTGAACATGCTGGTAATCAACATCCATTTGAAGACGGCGGAAGGCTGCTGTGGTTGTTGCTCTTTGCACATACTGTAGCGAATTCCTGAGACTCCTCGAGACGCTTCACAGAGCAACTTCTACTGAATTAAAGGCATTAACGGGGTTTTGTGCTAGTGTTTATATGGAGGCTTTTGTGGCAGTGTTCTAATTTTCAGGGTTCAGGTGTTTCTCATTGAGGGTGGGGATCGGGGTCATGGACTGCCTATCATTGGGCAGTGGCTATCTACAGTGCTTTGCAAAAGTATTCACCCCCTTGGCATTTTTCCTATTTTTTTGGCTTACAACCTGGAATTAAAATATATATTTTTAGGGGGTTTGTATCATTTGATTTACACAACTTTGAAGATGCTAAATATTTTTGGGGTGAAACAAACATGAAATATGACAAGAAACAGAACTTGAGTGTGCATACTTTCCCCCCCCCCCAAGTCAATACTTTGTAGGAGGGCCACTTCTGCAGTAGCAATTACAGCTGCCGCAAGTCTTTTGGGATGATGTCTCTTATAACTTGGCCCAATCTAGCCACTGGGATTTTTGCCATTTCTCAAGGCAAAAACTGCTCCAGCCTTCCAAGTTGAATGGGTTTCGGCTGGTGTAGCGAATCTTTAAGTCATACCACAGATTCTCAATTGATTGGGCTTTGACTAGGCTATTCAAGACCTTTTAATGTTTCCCTTAAGTGTTGCTTTCGCATTATGCTTAGGGTCATTTTCCTGCTGGAGGTGAACGCTCTGTCCAGTCAAATCTCTGAAACTGAAACAGGTTTCGCCTCAAGATTGTTTTTATTTTTTGTATTTTTTTTTTTTGGTTTTTGGTTTGTGTTGATTTATTGTGTTGGTTTT
>NC_036842.1:34916778-34952128 GCF_002910315.2 Salvelinus sp. IW2-2015 | reverse complement strand
GACAGATACTCCAATCTCCGCTGTGGAGCTTTGCAGCTCCTTCAGGATTATCTTTGGTCTCTTTGTTGCCTCTCTGATTAATGCCCTCTTTGCCTAGTCTGTGGGTTTTGGTGTGCGGCCCTCTCTTGGCAGGTTTGTTGTGGTGCCAAATTCTTTCCATTTTATAATAATGGATTTAAATGTTCAAAGTTAAATGTTCAAAGTTTCGGATATTTTTTTATAACCGAATCCTGATCTGTACTTCTCCACAACTTTGTCCCTGACCTGTTTGGAGAGCTCCTTGATCTTCATGGTGCCACTTGCTTAGTGGTGTTGCAGACTCTGGGGCCTTTCAGAACAGGTGTATATATACTGCTGTCTCTTATACACATCTAGATGTGTATAAGAGACAGGCCATACTTTTCAACCCCCCAAAGTCAATACTTTGTAGAGCCACCTTCTGCAGCAATTACAGCTGCCAAGTCTTTTGGGATATGTCTCTATAAACTTGGCACATCTAGCCACTGGGATTTTTGCACATTCCTCAAGGCAAAACTGCTCCAGCGCCTTCAAGTTGGATGGGTTCCTGCTGGTGTACAGCAATCTAAGTCATACCACAGATTCTCTGGAAGACTGAAACAGGTTTCCATCAAGAATTTCCCGGTATTTAGCGCCATCCATCATTCCTTCAAATCTGACCAGTTTCCCAGTCCCTGCCAATGGGGAAAAACAACGTTGTAATGCCACCACCATGCCTCACTGTGGGGATGGTGTCCTCGGGGTGATGAGAGTGTTGGGTTTGCGCCAGACATAGCGTTTTCCTTGATGGCCTAAAACCTCAATTTTTGTCTCATCTGACCGGAGTACCACCTTCCATGTGGTTGGGAAGTCTCTCACATGCCTTTAGGCAAACACCAAACGTGTTTTCTTTTTTTTCTTTAAGCAATGGCTTTTTTTTGGCCACTTCCATAAAGCCCACCTCTGTGGAGTGTACGACTTAAAGAGGTCCTATGGACAGATACTCCAATCTCCGCTGTGGAGCTTTGCAGCTCCTTCAGGATTATCTTTGGTCTCTTTGTTGCCTCTCTGATTAATGCCCTCTTTGCCTAGTCTGTGGGTTTTGGTGTGCGGCCCTCTCTTGGCAGGTTTGTTGTGGTGCCAAATTCTTTCCATTTTATAATAATGGATTTAAATGTTCAAAGTTAAATGTTCAAAGTTTCGGATATTTTTTTATAACCGAATCCTGATCTGTACTTCTCCACAACTTTGTCCCTGACCTGTTTGGAGAGCTCCTTGATCTTCATGGTGCCACTTGCTTGGTGGTGCCCCTTGCTTAGTGGTGTTGCGGACTCTGGGGCCTTTCAAAACAGGTGTGTGTGTGTATATATATATACTGAGATCATGTGAGACTTAGATTGCACACAGGTGGACTTATTAATTCTGTGACTTCTGAAGGTAGTTGGTTGCACCAGATCTTATTCAGCGGTTTCATAGCAAGGGGGTGAATACATCTGCACTACTTTTCTGGGGGGTTTTTTATTAGTTTTTTTGCCTCATCATTTTGGACTATTTTGTATGTCCATTACATGAAATCAAAATAAAAATCAATTTAAATTACAGGTTGTAATGCAACAAAAAATAGGAAAAACGCCAAGGGGGTGAATACTTTTGCAAGGCACTGTAGTTGATGAGTGCATGTACATGCATCAAGAAAAGTGCTCTGTGTGCCCTAGTGTACTCCTTCGCATCTTCAACCCTTGTAGCAATCGCGCTCTTCATCTTCAACCCTTGTCTTCACATTTCTCCCCCCCTTGTCCTACTCCACCCTGCATAGCAGGCTGGGGTTGAGGTGCTGTTCCTTCCTGTCACGGCCTGGTTCAGTTCTGTTCAAGCCGCCTCCTCTGGCCCCCCAGAGAGCAGTAGAGTACAGGCCCTGGGCCCAGTAAGATGGATGACCCATAGCCAGAGTGACACTCCACCAGTCTGTCTGATTTATGAAGTGCCCCTCTGCTCCTCTGTGGGACTGAGGAGGGTTTATGAGACAGCATGAAAGTGTCAGTCTCTTCTAGGCCTATATACTTCCCCAGTGTTTTTATATATATTTCTCTACTCTTTCTCTCTCTCTCTCCTGG
This sequence comes from Salvelinus sp. IW2-2015, assembly GCF_002910315.2. NCBI lineage: Eukaryota > Metazoa > Chordata > Actinopteri > Salmoniformes > Salmonidae > Salvelinus > Salvelinus sp. IW2-2015. The sequence continues at coordinate 34,950,017 of NC_036842.1, read as the reverse complement.
AGAATAAACACTAACCATGCTTATCTATCCTCGACATGAGATGTCATGAACTGTATTTTGTTGTAAATCTCTTACTGAGCCTAGTGATCTTAGAAGTGAGTGGTGTGTGATGTTACGGGCTAATCTGGGGACCTGCTCCAACAACATGCTTCTCCGTTAACTCTCCTAACTGTGCCAGAAGGGGCTCCGTTGTGTGTTTGGAGAAACACTAGGTGACAATGGCAGTGTATTATTGACTTGTCGCTAAACCAGATTTTGATGATCAGTATAGAGCTTCTGACTGTCTTGCAGATATTTTTTTATTCTGCTGTTTTCTTGACCCCACCCCCAGACCTCCTTTTATATCCTCATTAGCAGCAAGTTGAAATGGCTCTAAACCAGAACAGACAGCTGGAACACGCCTTGTCATTTTCCTCCCCTTGTCACTCAACCTCCACTTCCTGCATCTCCACACACAACACCCAACACGACTTCTAGTTATTACAAATGGAATATGACAAGAAGTCGGGGGGGGGGGGGGTACTGGCTGCGTACCAATATGTAAAGGGGTGTCTGGTAAAGGGGTCTCCATGGGAAAGCGGTGTAGTAAACTGCTGCTTTTATTTGGCACGTGGCCCAATTAGAGATCAAGCCTGCCCCCCGCTCCCGGGAGTCGCCAATACCCTGAAGACGACAGATGTTGAACACCGTCTTCTGTGGCATATTTAATATGGTTATGAAATATTGAAATGGTGTGTGTTGGTGCCGTGGGGAGGCTGTATTATAATGTGGGGCAGGAGGCAGCAGTTGTGTTGTTCACACACTGATTGCAGGGGAATACATGTCTCAAGTGTGCGTTTACACACTTAAGTGTGCATTTTTTATTTCGCTCGAGTCTTACTTGAGATGGGTCTCTCAAACTGAGCTTTTCAGTTTACAGGTAGGATCTTTTGGATTGTCTCCTATATGGTACATAATAAACATGCTTGATTTGACTTAGTTAGATGGACTATTTCATATTCTTGTCAGGGTCCATGATATTTTAAGTCCAACCCAGAGCTGGCAGCCATGTTGAATGATGTCATGGGTATATGGCAATGTAGATATCAATGTTATTATAGTGAACTAAAACTATTAATGAAAAAACTATTTAGTGAACTGAAACTCTTTGACTCCAAATCGAACAAAAAAAACATGGTTATGTTCAGTAGTAGTTTTCTGGTCCCATTGAGATTTAGTTTATAATTTAAAGGTGAACTCAGCGAGATGACTTTGCCACGAGGAACACTACAGATATTCTACGCGTTTGAGTGGTGAATCTAAAGCAACTGACTAGACGAAGTCGTGAAATTGGAGGTGCATCTGTGACAGCCAAAAGTCGGACACTAAGGCTCAGATCAACATGGCAGTGTTGCCATTGTTTATAAAAGGTTTTCTTTAGAATGTCAAAATAAGTATGTATCTAACCCCATATCACACATTCACAATCTGAAATGATAATATACAGGGAGTGTACAAAACATTAGGAACACCTGCTCTTTCCATGAGACTCAGGTGAAAGCTATGATCCCTTATTGGTCACCTGTTAAATCCATTTCAATCATTGTAGATGAAGGGGAGGAGACCAGTTAAAGAAGGATTTTTAACTCTTGAGATAAGTGAAACATGCAAGACAAAATATTTAAGTGCCTTTTGAACAGGGTATGGTAGTAGGTGCCAGGCGCACCGGTTCATGTCAAGAACTGCAACACTGCTGTGTGTTTCACACTGATAAATATTTGCTCGTCTTCAGACCAATCAAAAGCAGACTATGCTTTGACCAATGGCAGAGAGGAAGGACGCGATGGTTACTTTTCTCAGGTAGTTTTAGCAAGGTAAATCAATATTAACTTCATGCAAAACATTAGGAAATGTAGCTGGCTACATTCTTTCTGTAGTAAACGTAATATATCTATCTGATGGCCGTGCATCGTCTTTGCAAATAATAACTTGCACTTTAACTTGCACACAACAAAAAACTACCTTTCAATATAAAACGCAGGTGAAATGATTTAAGACGCAGCTTTTTTGATGGACTGCATTTTGAAAATGCAGATTTCTGAAAGCTACCGCGTCCCCTGGTCTTTGTCTCTCCTGTATCATAAATCATTTTTTAGGAACTCGGGTGTCTCAGCCCCACAGCAGCTGCCAGACTAGGCTGAATAATTGATGAAACCGTGGACACACGGACGCTTTGTAGAAACATAGCCGTCTCTTTCTCACCCACACCAGTACCACACACCCCCGCTTTAGTGTGCTTCCTCCAGCGACCATGGACTGTGAGGGTTTTGTGTTACTCTGAGTGGTGCTGTTTAAAAACACACCAGGTGTCTGCTGGTGTCCGTGTAATGAAGTCCCAGTAGGCCACTCAGCCCACTGCTGGTCAGAGAACCATGACCCAGCCCCTGCTAACCTTAGCACTGTGCTGGTGGTGTCACATACTGGGGATTAGGACAAACACACTCGGAGGATATTTCTTAAAATCTTGTGTGTTTGCGAAAGAGAATTAGACTGCTCAGGTTTCCACACAGCTAGGGGTGTGTGCGCCACTCATCTCTTCTCATCCAGTCAGATGTGTTCTGCTGTGTCTCTGTTGATATTACCTGAATAAAACGGTCTGTTCCATGATAGAACGAACTACTTTAGGCCCCTCGGCTGTCTGCAAACCTAAACCAATCTCGTCCATGCTAGATAAGACACAAGCTGTGGGCAAAGTGTTGCCGGCGGCAGTTAAAGCTAGTGGATATTAGATGCATCCCTACCGGGAACGTTTTGCCTGTTTAGGATGTCGGAATGGTAGGAAGACATTTTGGCATCTTGTTTAATTACCGTAGTCATTTCTCTCTGCAGGGTTATACTTAAAACCAAGCTAACCTTATTAAATCCCAGTGGGGGTAAAAACAACGATGAAATTAAGATATATTGAACAACTGTGGAGATTGTAATTCTGTGAGTGGAATTGTAACCATGGTGTTCTTGTGGACAGCACAATACACTAGTGGAGTTTGATACGTGGTCACCAAGTAACGGCTAAATATGCTTATTTAGCAGATGTCTTTAAACTTAGTACGTGCACAGTATGTGTCCCGTGACGTGGTACTCAGTCTTCCAACATCAGGTACCTTAACATAGTCAAACCTTTAACTTGTCAAAACAGAGTGACTGTGCTGGTCTTAAATGCTCCTGTAGCAGGGCTGAACTTTACCACTCCGACTACAGAGGAAAGGCCATGAGTCTGACACGCCGCATTTAGTCTTTCATTTGATTTTTTTTTTTTTTTTTTTGTCAGAATGCCTCTCTAAACTCCTCACACCCCCATTAAACGCCAAGGTAAATTATGAAGCGCTCTTCCTCCCAGATATCAGATGAAGAGCTCTGAGGTGGCGATGGCCTCCACTGTGGAGTCTGGTAGAGCTCACCGGGGAGCACGTCTCCTCCGTTAGCCATTGTGTTAAAACGCTCTGGCTGAGGAGGACCATTTATCTTGCGTGATGTGACAGATGCATTTATCACATGGCCTGGAGAGGATGGGGGGGACGCTTGAAAATTAGCATTTAGCTCTACAGTACTTCAGGAAGGCGCTACTGCTCTTAGTGATGATGGTCAATAGAGGGAGCCCTTGCTTTTCTCATGGTGTTTGTAGATAGGTGGGAATCCCCACTCACTACTTCTTGCTCAGCTTGTTGTCTTTCATAAGAAGCCACAGCTATAGCCTGATCCAGACACAACCATGTGACAGACTTGTGCAGAAGTTTATATGTAGGGCTGCTCTATTCCTCCATCTTGAGCAGTAGTGGAATAAGCATTGGATTAATTCATTCCGTACATGAAGAGATGATATTGATCATGTTCACAATAATGATTGTCGTTTTTCCTCAGGAGGAAGATGCCAAGCGGCTGGTTCGGGACGCCATCGCGGCTGGCATCTTCAACGACCTTGGCTCCGGCAGCAATATTGACCTGTGTGTCATTACCAAGGGCAGGGTGGACTACCTGAGGCCTCACGACATGGCCAACAAGAAGGGTGTCCGGTAAGGCCACCTACCCACCAACAGTCCCCACAATCTCCCCTCAATAGTCCCCATATTTTGATCAATTACTTGTTCTCATACTGTCCCTTCATTTGTCCTCATGTCCCTTTACTTGTCACCTTAATGTGGTTCCCATGTCCCATCAGTGTTATTGGTCCCCACTTGTTCACAACAGTCTCACTCAATCTGGAGAACAGTTGCTTGCTGACTGGATTGCCTCGTCAATACAAGCACAATAACAAATGGCACAAATGTGTGCATGTTTTGAGTGCAAGAACCTTTGCATGGTTTGAGTATTATTCCTTCCCAAACCCTTATTCACCCATGACAGAGAACGTTTTCCCCCACAGCAGTGCATCGTTGTTAATCATTCAATTTCTGAATGAGTTCTAGTCATTTGTGTCCTTTTTAATTTGTTAAGAATATATTGTTGGTAATGAATCATCTGTAATGGCACGGCGAATGACCCATCCCTTTGGCCTGTTCTGTTTGAAGATGTGTGTATGAGCATGAAGCCTTGCTCCACCAGTGAGTAATAAATACCTAGTTCTGTGTGGAGTGCACTAGACTTTAACCACCCACCTGAATACTCTTGTTTGACTACTAACCCACTTAACCCAGCAAGTTTGTGCTTCTCTTGCCCTCTGCTGCTTGTTTAATTTCATAGAACTAAGTTGCACGTTTGTTTTTTGTCGTAAACCCCAAAAGGCGCAGTGCTAGAAAAGATGCATTCTCCAGAGTCACGTGACTCATGGAAGCCATTTTTGTGTTTTACATCCAAGAACTAGCTCCGAGGCTCATCAGACCAGTTTATGCTGTATTGAATAATATGTATATATATATCTTTTTAAATTAGAAACTAATTCCTTTATTTTTCCAATCAGAACCGGTAATTACAAGTACAAGCAAGGAACAACCGGAGTCCTGACGAAGTCCGTGATCAAATTGGATCTGGAGGTGGTGGAGGAGACGGTTCAGACTATGGATACCTCTTGAAGCCTCAACGGAACATTCTGATGTTTTCCCTGTTGTTATTTCCCAAATTCGCCTTTACTTCCTTCAGTGGAGATGGCATGTTTTTCCATGGTTTAAAATAAAGTTTGCGTTGAGTCTTAAATGTCTCCTAAGTGTTTTGTGACGATGCCATCTCAAATGGTATGTAATTGCTTAGCTAGCTGGCAGTTTGACAAACACGTGAATTGTTATAATTATTGAAGTTTGAAGAGGGAACAATGGAGAACAAGTCAGTCTGTTTTAGGGAATCTATTTGGGAAAAAACAGGAAATATAAATTATCAGAATGTTTTACTAGTGTGCTGGTGAATTCATTGATCCCACTGCGTGAACTACCACCTCGTTACAGACGACGATGTGGGTCTGGTGGATGTCTCTTTGGTTGACCTGTGATCTTTAGATACTCACCAATGTCAGTACTGTTCCAGGATTGACAGATGTCTCTGTTTGCCAGCTGTCCAGTCAATATATAGCACAATATTCCTTTATTCTTGTAAATTAAGTCTCCTATCAAATTCCTTATTTTAGCAACTTATATTGTATGGTGTTATTATTGATGGTTGATAAATACAACTTACTGTCTTATAACACACTTCGGGTAAGAAAGGAATTGAAATTGGATCAAATGTAAGAGTATAAGAATTAATATTTTATAAATCTTTTAACTACTACAAAATGCAAAAAGGGAAACACTTGAACGTGATTCCACAAAATCATGTCAAATCCCCACAGGAAAGTACAATTACAAAATAAAACCATAGCCTACACACAATACTTTTGAGTGAAAAATCATTACAAAGAATAGTCATTGAACGCTCTAGATTGAACGCTCTAGATTGAACGCTCTTTTACAAGCACATATAATAGAATTGCTAAAATATTAGTACTGAGGTTTTTGCAGTCTTCTAAACTAGTAAACTTTGACTCAATCACTTACCCTCTTAATCTAGCGTCTATCTGCCGCTTAGTGCTGTCAAGGCAAAAACATTTTCTAAATGTTTCTACAGCACAATTGTAACTGTTCTTCTTGCTGTTTCTACATAATGTAAATCATTTCACAGTACATCTCAAATTAAAACCCTTCTCTGAACGAAGTCATCAGTGTACAGTCAACTGCAGTTATGATCTATACACGCAATTACAATATGGCATGGGTGTCAAGCAACAGCATAACACCCTTCACCCAGGCAGTTTCCTGCAAATAACTTTTTGTTGTTGAAAAACCTAGTCTAAAGTTTTACAAAGCTCAGTCCATAAGCCTTGACAATGTTCTACATTATGCCATTTGAGGTCCTTGAAAAGGGAGACGTTATCAAGTCCTGAAGTCCATTTCAAACCAGTGTTACTTGGTGGTTGTAGCAAGCGCCTCGTGTTGCAGAGAACTCACGAGGTGTGACCTGGGAGGACCTAACGCTGACTCAAATATTTTGCATATATCTTATGGTTAATTATGAAACAAAGTCCACTTAACTGAATGCCTTAGGATCACAAACGACACTACACAAGAATGCAAAATACAGATCAGAGGTATTTAAAGCAACATTAAAAAAATAATTATTTCTAAACAATGTTAAATGTGTGTAAGGCAGAAAAATAAACAGCACTGAAAGAGATTTCTATTTAGGCCTTCAATTCATACGGTTTACCTGAAAAAGACAGGATCTATTTGGAATGCAACCCCTGCCTAGCTGATAAGAGAACCCTCTGACATCATTGTGTGACAGAGCTCTCCTGTTAGCGAAGAGGCCAGACAAGATGCTGTCACCTTCTGTCGGAATCACCGCAACACAGTCTAAAAACAGAAATCACCATGACCACCGTCGAAGCGACTCCCCAGGTCATTGAGGACAAAAACAACTGGACTTAAACCGCGTTCACATAATGTTGGAAATTTGCGACTCGTTAACCTAGGCGGAAGAGTCAGATCCCGAATTTCCCCACTTGGGAGGTATCAGAATCAACCTATAGGAAGTTCTATACAATTAACTCGGAGGTCCCGAGTTTCCGACGCGACGTGAACGCGGCATAAAGTCTAAGTCCTCATTTGAAGATAAAGAAAAAGTCAGTCCAGTCATGCCAAAGTCTCTCGATCGTTTCATCAGTTCCTCGATTTCTGAGACGCGAGTTAAACAACCTGGTCCTAGTGAGACCAAGCCAGGCAGGTTGGCAGTGGGTCTGGTGGTCTGTGGTTCAGTCAGGATGGGGGTCCACACGGAGGACTGAGGAGGTAAGTGGAGGGGGGGGGGGGGGGGGCACAGGTGCTGGAGGTCCACAGCTGCATCTGTTTGGCGATCTGCAGAACAAACACGATGTCAGGGCGCTGGCCCGGGTCGGGCTTGATGCACATGCTGACCAAGTCTCGCAACTGTGGACGACAAGAAGCATTCCGTTTATTATTTATTGTACAAAACAGAACAGCCCATTAAGAATATTCTAACACGAACATATGAGAAACGTCACAGACCGAAGAGGACTTTCAAAACTCCTATATAAGAAGTGTAATTGTTAAAGCTAATTTTCCATTTCCACATCCATGAACATACAATACATTGGGAGAGTCTGCCCCTGCTGTCATTTATAAGATCAGAACTTCCTAACCAAGGGACTCCAGAGCACAGAGAAAGTTAAACTGTAACTGAACTACACAAGGATGGATCAGATCTCTTTGACTTCTTTGACTTCTAACATTTCATCACAAGACATTTTGGCATTTTAAAACCATGTGCAGAAGCTTCGGCGAATTGGCGAACAACGACTTCTTTTGTCAGCTGCAGGAAGTGCCTAAAGGATGAGTAATGCCTACAGAAAGTTGTAGTTGGTCTGTGCCTTGTTGTTTCGTCAGTTTCGACAGAAAGAGGGCCTCTAATGCCAATCAAAGGCGATGGGGGGGGGGGGGGGAAACACTTCAGTGACACAGCGTGTCCTGCGCCTGTCATTAAACCCCATTTCCAGAGCTCTGATTTGAGTGGCGACATGAGCTGTTGGAGTCCTGACCTTTAAATCGCCAAAGCAGCTAACACCGAGCTGTCACTTCGCTCAGCAAAAAACAAGACCGGGGAGAGGGAGCAAGACGAGAGAGAGATGGAGAGACATGGAAAAGGGGAGACAGGTGCAGCACTAGAAAAGAGAGGGGAAAAAGAGAAGGAACAAAAAGATAGGGAGGAAAATAGACAAGGGCTGCACTCAAAGATGAGGAGAGAGAGATGGAGCAGCAGAGAGACAGACATGCAGGCAGACAGATTGGGGCTACACCAGAGAGAACGAGAGAGAATGAGAAAGGGCGAGATGGAGAGGCATGGTGGTGAAGGGCAGAAAGTGCTATGTGTGGAAGGCTAATCTGGTAGAGTGATGGTGTACAAGGCTTTGTCTGGCCTCATTTAAAGTGCTGTCAGTCTTGCTCTTCTTCTGTCATACTGTGCCAGTGGTGTAGTGCTGTAGCTAATCAGTCTCTGACACTGTGCTCTCTTAAACTGCCAATGACTGAAAAGAGTGGCTCAGACTGAGGCCTTTTTTTCTCTACCCCCGCTCACAGTTGGATAATGTTGAGTAGCAAATTGAAGCAGCATAAGGAAGCCATAGGCTAACATCTTCATCGATGACCCCTAATGGAATGAAAATCACCTAATGTAGTGGCGTGTTCTTAATTGTGTGAAAATCACCTACAGATGCACTATGCAGGAATCGCTCCGCCATTTCCTGGTTGCTAAAATTCTACTGGTTTGCCTCATTTCAGTTTGTGACAAAACAAGCATGTATAGTGTATAGCCTTTCAACTCAACTCTGGACCTCAAAGCCAGTTCCACTGTATTTCTTTATTGTATTTTCAGCTGTTTGAAGCTGGTGTACAAAACCCATAGTAAAAGATGCAAAAAGTTAACTACCGGGACAGCATAGAATTAGCGCACATAGAACATATCTACCATTTCTTAGACTTGCTTTCAATGAGAATCACAGTGTGAAAATCAACTTAATGCAACTTCCAAATGAGTTCTTGGAGGTTCTACTCTGACCTGTTCTTACCTTCTCAGAGTAGTGGTCAGGTGGTAGTGGAGGGTAGTCACACTGCTCAATCTTTTGGCACAGAGAGAGGAGGTTCATCTTGTCCCCATAGAATGGACTCTGCAACGCAGCCATCTGTTACAGAAAAAATATTCTAGATTATAACAACGCCATTATAATAACAAAATCACACCAGTGGTTATTGGGTGGATGAGAGACATAATGGACAAGTACAAAAAAATTATATAAAAATAGGATGAAGCAACATCCTGTATTGCACTTCCTGCCTGCAAGTTGGGAGTTGGGACAAGACAGATAGACAGCGTTTCTTAGCCAGTCGAAATCATGAATCAGCTGGCATAATTTTTATGGATATATACAACAAAAATTCAATTGAAAAAAGGTCAAACGAAACACAGCTAATTTGCAGTCTTTCCAGCTTCATTTTAAAATGAGTGTGTTACTGTAGCTGTGTTGTTGGCTAGCTCCTCTGAACAACAGTCCTGACGAGTGAGCACATATTCTATGCCAGGCGAAATCGCACCTCATTAGCTCATTGTTATGATGTATTGAAATAAGTGTCACTAGAAAACAGCTTAAACAAGTGCAAATGTAACTACTTTGCTGTTATTCTGGCTGCACTTTTTGACGTAACTAAGTTAGCCGTAGTTGGCTAGCTAGCAAGCAAGGGATAAGAACGTTGCCAGCCAGTATGGAAATGTAACATTTTAGAACAAACAACTGGGTCGCGTCCATAGATACAGAACAAAAAGACTGAACGACTGGGTCGCGTCCATAGATACAGAACAAAAAGACTGAACGACTGGGTCCCGTCCATAGATACAGAACAAAAAGACTGAACGACTGGGTCGCGTCCAAAGATACAGAACAAAAAGACTGAACGACTGGGTCGCGTCCATAGATACAAAACAAAAAGACTGAATGACTGGTTCGCGTCTCTAGCAACCCTAGATTTGTGTCGGGACTATGTCTTGTGGAAGGATGAAATAGTATGAATAAATAAAAAATTTAAAAGTTAATGAAAATATGTCAACCATCATTTGAATATGTTGGTAACCCGTGATAATAATAAAGTGATAATGCCCTCGAAGCCGGTGTTTGGAGGATATATTGGCACTGTCAGCCAATTAGCATTCAGGGCTCGAACCACCCAGTGTATAATAAGAAATGTATTTCATCATCATTAATTTCATCATTACTTATTATCTCTCAATCTCTCATTTCTTTCATTCTCATGCCTGCTCATGGTGAGATGGGCTGAGTGGACTTGCCTGATAGAGATGGTTATATTTTTAATAGGGAGGAATCCGATAATTATTGTAACCTTTGACCCCGAGCTGTGACCCATGCTCATTAGCATGATCAGTTGCCCAATCCCAAATAGACCTCTAAACCATATGCACATGTGAAGATCTGAGACTATATGATTGGTATAAGCAACATGGTGAAACTTCCACCTAGCTAGCCTATCAGAGGGCAAGGGGAAATGCTCTCAGATCTCTACAAGTGCATGGGGCATAGGCCTTAGGGATTGATTTGGGATTGGGCCAGACAGAGGGTAGGCAAGTTTCTAAATATGAATAAATATATGAACATATACAGTAAATTATTTTCTGTACTACATGTTAATGGACTGAAACTAAACCCACACACTGTCCTTTACAACAAAACAGACCCCAAAATATTCAATCACAAAGGAAGGAACACTTCTGTTTAACTAATGGTCTCTTAGCAACGGGTGCGTGTATTTGCGTGTGTGCAAGCGAGCGAGTGAGTGGAAGAAAACGGTGAAAGAGATTTCTAATTGTGGTTATATTTGCTCCCACCTTCCGTGTATCTGAATATCAATCAGCCAGGTTCTTTGAAGATTATCATGGTGTCTGCATGAGAAATGATTATATATCTCTCTCTCTCTCCAGTACTTTCTTTGGGAAAACATCTGAGTCTAAATAGCTCTAGTCCAGTGGAATTGTAATTTCAGAATCCAGAACCAAAATCTTGCGTGTGCTAGCCAGCTACTCAATTTGAACATTTATGTTAACAGTCTGTCAAGCGAGACTCTTGGAATGAAAATCAAATCACTTTAACATTGACGTTCTCTCTCTGATTCCCATTTAAAACTCTGTGAAGCTCCCTATCAATTTTCTTGATTTTGATATTGTTTGTCCCATGGCAGAGAAGACCAAGAGAAAGAGAGAGACAAGGAAGGGGGAGACAGAGGGACATTTTATATGTAAGTATAAGCAGAGACCGACAGAGAGTGAGAGTAGTTGAGAATTACATTCCATGCAGTGACCTGGTGATGCTGCATGGAAGATATAAGAGAGGGATACTGCTGGCCATTCAGCCTCCCTCACAACACATACTGCTGGCCATTCAGCCTCTCTCACAACACATACTGCTGGCCATTCAGCCTCCCTCACAACACATACTGCTGGCCATTCAGCCTCCCTCACAACACATACTGCTGGCCATTCAGCGCTCCCTCACAACACATACTGTGGACCATTCAGCCCCCTCAACAACACATACCTGCTGTGGCCATTCAGCCTCCCTACAACACATCACTGCTGCCATTCAGCCTCCTCACAACACATACTGCTGACCATTCATCCTCCTCACAACACTACTGCTGGCCATTCAGCCTCCCTCACAACACAAACTGCTGGCCATTCAGCCTCCCTCACAAACACATACTGCTGGCCATTCAGCCTCCCTCACACCACAATACTGCTGACCATTCAGCCTCCCTCACAAACACATACTGCTGCGCCATCAGCCTCCCCTCACAAACAACTGCTTCTGACCATTCAGCCTCCCTCAACAACACATACTGCTGACCTCTCAGCCTCCCTCACAACACATGCTGCTGGCCATTCAGCCTCCCTCACAACACATAACTGCTGACCATTCAGCCTCCCTCACAACACAGCTGCTGCCATCAGCCTCCCTCACAACACATTACTGCTGGCCATGCAGCTTCCCTCACAATCACATATGCTGGGCCATGCAGCTCCCTCAACAACACATACTGGCTGACCATTCAGCCTCCCTCACAACACATCTGCTGCCATTCTGCCTCCCTCAACAACACATACTGCTGACCATTCAAGCCTCCCTCACAACACATACTGCTGACATCAGCCTCCCTCACAACACATACTGCTGGCCAGGCAGCTCCCCACAACATACTGCTGACCATTCAGCCTCCCTCACAACACATACTGCGGCCATTCAGCCTCCTCACAACACATACTGCTGGCCATGCAGCTTCCCTCACAACACATACTGCTGGCCATGCAGCTTCCCTCACAACACATACTGCTGACCATTCAGCCCTCCCTCACAACACATACTGCTGGCCATTCTGCCTCCCTCACCAACACATACTGCTGACCATTCAGCCTCCCTCACAACACATTACTGCTGACCATTCAGCCTCCCTCACAACACATACTGGCTGACCATTCTCAGCCTCCCTCACAACACCTACTGCTGGCTCATTCAGCCTCCCTCACAACACAGACTGCTGACCATTCAGCCTCCCTCACAACACATACTGCTGGCTATTCAGCCTCCCTACAACACATACTGCTGACCATTCAGCCTCCCTCACAACACATACTCTGTACCATTCAGCCTCCCTCACAACACATGCTGCTGACCATTCAGCCCCCTCACAACACATACTGCTGACCATTCAGCCTCCCTCACAACACATGCTGCTGGCCATTCAGCCTCCCTCACAACACATACTGCTGACCATTCAGCCTCCCTCACAACACATGCTGCTGGCCATTCAGCCTCCCTCACAACACATACTGCTGGCCATGCAGCCTTCCCTCACAACACATACTGCTGGCCTGCAGCTTCCCTCACAACACATACTGCTGACCATTCAGCCTCCCTCACAACACATACTGCTGGCCATTCTGCCTCCCTCACAACACATACTGCTGACCATTCAGCCTCCCTCACAACACATACTGCTGACCTATTCAGCTCCCTCACAACACATACTGCTGGCCATGCAGCTTCCCCCACAACACATACTGCTGCCATGCAGCTTCCCCCACAACACATACTGCGGACCATTCAGCCTCCCTCAACAACACATACTGCTGGCCATTCAGCCTCCCTCACAAACACATACTGCTGGCCATGCAGCTTCCCTCACAACACATACTGCTGACCATTCAGCCTCCCTCACAACACATACTGCTGGCCATTCTGCCTCCTCACCACACATACTGCTGACCATTCAGCCTCCCTCACAACATATACTGCTGGCCACCAGCTTCCCTCACAACACATACTGCTGACCATTCAGCCTCCTCACAACACATACTGCTGGCATTCAGCCTCCCTCACAACACATACTGCTGCCATTCAGCTTCCCTCACAACACATACTGCTGACCATTCAGCCTCCCTCACAACACATACTGCTGGCCATTCAGCCTCCCTCACAACACATACTGCTGGCCATTCAGCCTCCCTCACAACACATCCTGCTGACCATTCAGCCTCCCTCACAACACAACTGCTGACCATTCAGCATCCCTCACAACACATACTGCTGGCCATGCAGCCTCCTCACAACACATACTGCTGACCATTGAGCCTCCCTCACAACACATACTGCTGACCATTGAGCCCCCTCACAACACAAAACTGCTCACCATTCAGCCTCCCTCACAACACAAACTGCTGACCATTCAGCCTCCCTCACAACACATACTGGCTGACCATTCAGCCTCCCTCACAACACAGCACACACAGCTCCTTAGGCCCAGTGAGCTCTAGCCTTCATCCCAAATGGCACCCTATTCCCTATGTAGTGCTTTATTTGTGACCAGGGCCCATAGGGCTCTGGTCAAAAGTAGTGCACTATATAAGGAATAGGGTGCCATTTGTGATGCAGCCCCTAGTCTTTATCAACAGAGAATGCCAAGTCCATGACTGACTGAAGAAGCATTGTTATTGACAGTTTAATAACGCTGACGCAGTGTCAGCATCCAGATAATGGAATTATGAGCTGTTTCTGTTATTTTGTGTGTGCACTCTCACACACACACACACACACACACACACCACACACACACCACAACCACACACACACACACACACACACACACACACACACACACACACACACACACACACCACACAACACACACACACACACACACACAAACAAGCATGTAGACCATGCAGGAAACATGGATGCGTACACAGTTACACACACATCCGCACAGCAAATAATTAGTGGGGAGGGAAACTATAAAAACTTCAACAATTGAAGTGGAGAGAAGTAAAAACATTCTCACTTTTCTCCATACTATATTTGGTTTGAAAACTCAGACGCTATACAACACTGAGATGAGATACGATGTGTCTTGTCAGGTGCCCCATAAATGCTTAGGAACAGCCCCAGATCAATATTCCTCCTCCACCAAACTTTACAGTTGGCACTATGCATTTGGGCAGGTAGCGTTCTCCTTGCATTTGCCAATCCAAGATTCGTCCGTCAGACTGCCAGATGGTGAAGCGTGATTTATCACTCCAGAGAACGTGTTTCCACTGCTCCTGAGTCCAATGGCGGCGAGCTTTACACCACTCCAGCAGACGCTTGGCATTGCGCATGGTGATCTTATACTTGTGTGCGGCTGCTCGGCCATAGAAACCCATTTTATGAAGCTCCCGACTAACAGTTCTTGTGCTGACGTTGCTTCCAGAGACAGTTTGGAACTCGGTAGTGAGTGTTGCAACCGAGGACAGAGGATTTTTTACATGCTGAGCGATTCACCACTTGGTGGTCCTACTCTGTGAGCTTGTCTGGCCTACAACTTCGTGGCTAAGCCATTGTTGCTCCTAGACGTTTACACTTCACAATAACAGCACTTACAGTTCACCGGGGCAGCTCTAGCAGGGCAGACATTTGACAAACTGACTTGTTGGAAAGGTGGCATCCTATGATGGTGCCACGTTGAAAGTCACTGAGCACTTCAGTAAGGCCATTATATGGCCAATGTTTGTCTATGGAGATTGCATGGCTGTGTGCTCAATTTTATACAGCTGTCAGCAACGGGTGTGGCTGAAATAGCCGAATCCACACATTTGAAGGGGTGTCTACCTACTTTTGTATATATGGTTTATATTACTGTTTTATTTTTCATACATTTTCGAATTGTCTTCCGCTTTGACATTACTTTGGCAGAAGCTAATGGGGATACATAATAAAAATACAAATACTTAGAGAATTTTGTGTAGGTAATTTACAAAAAATGACAAATCTATTTTAATCCCACCTTGTAACACAACAAAAACAATACTTTCTGAAGGCACTGTAATGTTTCCGCCATCATTTCCTACGACCTAAAAGAGCTTCTGGACATCAAAACACTGTAATGTTTCCGCCATCGTTTCCTACGACCTAAAAGAGCTTCTGGACATCAAAACACTGTAATGTTTCCGCATCGTTTCCTACGACTAAAAGAGCTTCTGGACATCAAAACACTGTAATGTTTCGCCATCGTCCTACGACCTAAAAGAGCTTCTGGAATCAAAACACTGTAATGTTTCTCGCCATCGTTCCTACGACCTAAAAAGAGCTTCTGGACATCAAAAACACTGTATGTTTCCGCCATCGTTTCCTACGACCTAAAAGAGCTTCTGGACATCAAAACACTGTAATGTTCTCCGCCATCGTGTTTATCCTACGACCTAAAAGAGCTTCTGGACATCAAAACACTGTAATGTTTCCGCCATCGTTTCCTACGACCTAAAAGAGCTTCTGGACATCAAAACGGTGTAATGTTTCCGCCATCGTTTCCTACGACCTAAAAGAGCTTCTGGACATCAAAACAGTGATCACTAACCACAATTTGGATGAGAATTTCTACTTCAATGAATCGGAAGTGAAAGACATACTGCTCATCTCGGACCAGTTCCAAATCCGTGACACTCGGAGGAGGAAGAGACAGCGTTATAGAGGCCGGCGTGCGGGATACCTGACGGAACTACGTCGGCGAGTGGATAAACTGCCTCCACCATTCGTTCTATTGGCGAACGTGCAATCCCTGGAGAATAACCTGGATGAGCTCCATTCGAGACTATCCTATCAACGTGATCTGAAAAACTATAATATCCTATGTTTCATGAGTCGTGGATGAACAAGGACATGGAAAATACAAATCTAGCTGGGTTTTCGGGAAACCCGCAGGACAGAACGGCGACGTCAGGTCAGGGGTGTGTCTCTGTTAACAGCTGGTGCGCAATCGCTAATATTAAGGATGTTTTCTATTTTTAAATGTAACCTTTATTTAACTAGGCAAGTCAGTTAAGAACAAATTCTTATTTACAATGACGGCCTACACCAGCCAAAAACGGGGGTATAATTTCCATTGAATTGTATTGGGAATAGTAATCAGTGTTTCAACTACAATAACATAGGCCTCTCCATCTAGATATGTTTCTCCCAGCCAAGCAGGATTTGGTTTAATTGATCGTTTGAGTGTCCGCAGCCCTACTGTGTTTCAGCAGATGCGTAAATGTTTCCTGGAGAGCTAGTGGGTATGCAGGAGTGTGATCTAGCCGAGCACTAACTCTCACCTGTTAAGCAGCAGGTAGCCTAGCGGTTAAGAGCGTTGGACTATTAATCGAAAGATCGCTGGTTCAGACCACCGAGCCGAATAGGTGAAAAATCTGTTGATGTGCCCTTGAGCAAGGAACTTAATGCTAATATCTCCAGTAAGTTGCTCTGGATAAGAGTGTTTCCTAAATGACTCAAATAAAAAAGCAGTAAACCTACCTCATAGAGAAGGCATCCCAGGGACCAGATGTCTGACTTGAAGTTGTAGCCACCCTCGTGGATCCTCTCTGGAGACATGTAGTACGGTGTCCCAACTGAGACAAAAAAGGTCTGGTTTTAGACAACTGCTTTTTAACAATAAATCGTACATTTGAAATTGAGACAAGTACATGGGGCTTGAGCAATCATTAATACATAGCTTTACTGATGACTACAGCAACACTTTGAAATTCCAATTGATTTGCGAATGGGGAGTGGATAGTGACAATACAAAATACACTTAAAAGGTTGAGTAAACATGAATTCTGTCCACAAATGTACCTACATTTATTTTATATGTCAATCGTTTATGATTAGTGAATGCCATAATGTAGTTATTTAGTTAGATATGTTTCTCTATTAGCTAAAATCTTGTTTTTTCAAAGCCATTTTAGCTGTCGTGCTAGCTGTTCGGTCCAAACAGATTCACAAATCATGGGACTTTGTCGCTCAATGCATATGTTGACTTCCTCCGAGGAACATGTTGCTAGGCACCCCCCTGAACTTGTCGGGGCAGGCCTGTTCCCTCCGTGGCTAAAGCCAGTGTGAGAAATGTGCTAACAAACCTTTGTGCTATGAAACCAAATAAATACTGCACTATGACCCACAAAACGTATTTGCTAGATTCATGAGTGCTGTTAGCCAAAACAAGGAAAGTGAACTTCAAAACGTGGAATTTGCAGCTGTTGTTGGTAAGTAATGAATCTGCTAGCTTCTGACATGACTTACTGCATATTTTTTATACCCAAAATCATTTAGCCAACTTTTGTTGAATAGGGCCCCAAGACCAGCAGCTAATAATGGAAAGAGAATCAAATACCAATATATAAAACACCTCACTAGCGACAATACACTGATGCTTTTGTTTGGGTGACAAGTCCATCCACAAAACCAACATGCATCATATGTTCGTTTGTTTGACAATCATTCCATCTCCAGCCCAAACCCCCTAAAACCCAGCCCATCTTTCCATCTCTACCTAAAGGGGGGAAAGCAGACACTGAATATATTTGCATATGCAAACGCATGCGTAGGTCAGCAACCTTAATAAAGGATGACACTGTGAGCAGTTGCCAAGGAGACCGGAGAGGGTTTGTTAAAAAGGTGCTGTTCTCTGAGGTTAGTTTTAGTTTTGAGTTTTATTTATTTGCACCAAAGAAAGCAAGTGATAGACAACAATACAGATAAATAAAAAACAATGTGCAGGTGTGGTTGGAAGCCCAAGGGCTGATATGAAAACCACACCACAAAAAAAAGTACAAGAATAAAAAAGGTTTGTTAAAACAGATAACAAAACATACTAATTATAAATGTATGAATGAATTGATCAGTAATATATTTGTTTTGTTTAAATGTGTGAGTGTGTGAGAGTTAGGCTATATGGAGAAGATTACTGAGCAGTTTGGTTCATCAGACTCCCAGTGCAGATGGAGCCAGGTAATTAGAGGAGGTGGCTAGTCTTGCAAATGTATTTTGCAGGATGAGTAATTTGTGTAGGTAGAAGGCATATGTACTGGCCCAGAAAATATTCCAGTAAATGAGACATGGGTAAATTAAGTTATAGAATAGAGTTTTAAGAAGCAAGACTGATGAACTAAAACACTAATCTTTCTGATGATACTAGGCAGGTTTCCCAGTGGGGGCGGCAGGTAGCCTAGTGGTTAGAGCGTTGGGCCAGAAAAACGAAAGGTTGCTAGATCAAATCCCTGAGCTGACAAGGTAAAAATGTGTCTTTCTACCCCTGAACAAGGCAATTAACCCACTGTTCCTTGGCTGTCATTGTAAATAAGAATTTGTTCTTAACTGACTTGCCTAGTTAAATAAAGGTAAAATACTAACAGATTTCATCACTTTGCTGCAGACAAATTGAATATAATCTTTCCAGTATAACTTTTCATCAATTAAAACTCAGTGGAATCTAGTAATTGTGAATTGTTCCATTTCATTCCCATCAATTGAGATTCTGGGTCTTTTTTAAATATTTTTTTTAACTATATTTCTTATTCTTACTAGTGAATACAAAAATTCACGATTGCTCAGTTTGGCCGGGCGGCCAGCTCTAGGAAGAGTTGGTGGTTCCAAACTTCTTACATTTAAGACTGATGGAGGCCACTGTGTTCTTGGGGACCTTCAATGCTGCAGAATTTTTTGGTACCCTTCCCCATATCTGTGCCTCGACACAATCCTGTCACTGAGCTCTACGGAGAATTCCTTCAACCTCATGATTTAGTTTTTGCTCTGACATGCACTGTCAACTGTGGGACCTTATATAGACAGGTGTGTGCCTTTCCAAATCATGTCCAAGTATAAGAATATTTTGAAGATAAATACACAACGCAGAGGATGAGAGTACTAGAATTAATGGTCAATAGGGAATTGTCAATGTAAATAGGAGTTGGGTTTTGGTTCAACATCTGTTTAGAATCTGTGGAATGTCACTCCTGAACTCAGAGCTACGTGTGCCACGTTTTCATTGGTCTGTACATTAAGTCGAGAGCAGGATACTTGTTATTTGGCCATTGGACAAGTTGTAACGCAAGGACTTCTGATTGGTCAACCCCAGGCTAGGGTGGGGGGTAATAAATGGCATACTGTTCCTTTGTCCAGTGGAGAAAAGCTGAGGAGAGTGAAGACTAAACATCTGAACATCTACCTTCCAGCATAACATCTTGATTTGTTCTTCTCAAATAAACCTATTTTTCTCCCAGTGATTTGCTTTGGAGTTTGTGTTATTGAAGAATAACATAAATTGCTAACACTTGGTGCCGTGACCCGGATGAATTGGTCTGAACAACAACAATAAGAAAACTTATCAACTGTGTGTTGATCCAGAGGAAAGAGAGGATGCTGTGCACAACCCACTTTGGAGAGTCAACTCTTAATCTCCTGATTGATGGCAGAATTGCTGGGTGAGTCGAGACCAATATCATTTTAAAAGAACCAAATCAGGTTAAAATAGTGCATGCAATGAGTGATATGTATCTGTGATGTATAAGTGTTCAAGTACTTTGTTTTCTTACAGAGTTTAGTCCTTTGGCACTCTATTAAAAGGGTTGAGGCCTCTAATTTTGTGAAATCTTCTTGTTGTATAGAAGTAGGTTGCTAGTTGAGAGGCAATTGTTTTGGGGTGAAATCTTCTTGTTGCATAGAAGTGAGTTGTTAGTTGAGTAGCAATTTTTACACGTATGGTTAATGTAAACCTTCAACAAACTTTTTGAAGTGAACATGCGTTTTTATTGGTAGCCAAGCTCTACAGAGACAATTTGTGTTCTAGAAGAGGTTTGAGTCCTCAAAAGGGGTTATATATATATATACACAGTTGAAGTCGGAAGTTTATATACACCTTAGCCAAATACATTTAAACTCAGTTTTTCCCAATTCCTGACATTTAATCCTAGTAAAAATTCCCTATCTTAGGTCAGTTAGGATCACCACTTTATTTTAAGAATGTGAAATGTCAGAATAATAGTAGAGAATGATTTCAGCTTTTATTTCTTTCATCACATTCCCAGTGGGCAGAAGTGTACATGCACTCAATTAGTATTTGGTAGCATTGCCTTTAAATTGTTTAACTTGGGTCAAACGTTTCAGGTAGCAATTCCACAAGCTTCCCACAATAAGTTGGGTGAATTTTGGCCCATTCTTCCTGACAGAGCTGGTGTAACTGAGTCAGGTTTGTAAGGCCTCCTTGCTCGCACACGCTTTTTCAGTTCTGCCCACAAATGTTCTATAGGATTGAGGTCAGGGCTTTGTGATGGCCACTCCAATACCTTGACCTTGTTGTGCTTAAGCCATTTTGCCACAACTTTGGAAGTATGCTTGGGGTCATTGTCCATTTGGAAGACCCATTTGCGACAAAGCTTTAACTTCCTGACTGATGTCTTGAGATGTTGTTTCAATATATCCACATAATTGTCCTACCTCATGATGTCATCTATTTTGTGAAGTGCACCAGTCCCTCCTGCAGCAAAGCACCCCCACAACATGATGCTGCTACCCCCATGCTTCACGGTTGGGATGGTGTCCTTTGGCTTGCAAGTCTCCCCCTTTTTCCTCCAAACATAACGATGGTCATTATGGCCAAACAGTTCTATTTTTGTTTTATCAGACCAGAGGACATTTCTCCAAAAAGTACGATCTTTGTCCCCATGTGCAGTTGCAAACCGGAGTCTGGCTTTTTTATGGCGGTTTTGGAGCTGTGACTTCTTCCTTGTTGAGTGGCCTTTCAGGTTATGTCGATATAGAACTTGTTTTACTGTGGATGTAGATCATTTTGTACCTGTTTCCTCCAGCATCTTCACAGGGTCCTTTGCTGTTGTTCTAGGATTGATTTGCACTTTTCGCACCAAAGTACGTTCATCTCTAGGAGACAGAATGCGTCTCCTTCCTGAGCGGTATGACGGCTGCGTGGTCCCATGGTGTTTATACTTGCGTACTATTGTTTGTACAGATGAACGTGGTACCTTCAGGTGTTTGGAAATTGCTCCCAAGGATGAACCAGACTTATGGAGGTCTGCAATTTTTTTTCTGACGTCTTGGCTGATTTCTTTTGATTTTCCCATGATGTTAAGCAAAGAGGCACTGAGTTTGAAGGTAGGCCTTGAAATACATCCACAGGTACACCCCCAATTGACTCACATGCTGTCAATTAGCCTATCAGAAGCTTCTAAAGCCATGACATAATTTTCTGGAATATACCAAGCTGTTTAAAGGCACAGTCAGCTTAGTGTATGTAAACCTTTCACCCATGGAATTGTGATACAGATAATTATAAGTTAAATAATCTGTCTGTAAACAATTGTTGGAAAAATGACTTGTGTAATGAACAAAGTAGATGTCCTAACCTAACCGACTTGCCAAAACTATAGTTTGTTAACAAGAAATTTGTGGAGTGGTTGAAAAAAGAGTTTTAATGACTCCAACCTAAGTGTATGTAAACTTCCGACTTCAACTGTACCCTATGGCTGACAATTAAAATGCATTACAGCACTCTATAGGAAAAATTACAATATGATCTTCATGTAATAGATTGTCATGTATTGTATATTGGAACCTAAGGCAAGAGATGTCTTGGGTTGAAACCTAAGTGTATGTAAACTTCCAACTTCAACTGTAGATGAGGAGATACAGATAAAATATTCAAAAAGTCAGATGTCAGTGAGTGGTTCTCACTTTTAAATACGTTTGTTGTAATCACCCAATAGAAAACACATTTTATTTTAATTATTAATGAAATCCAAAGTTGATGCAAGGATATCCATGAATCTACCAATGTTAGAATCGGGTGGCCAATAGATGCATGTAATTACCACTTTTTACTTCCAAAAAATGAACAGGAGGGAATTTCTATGAAAAGAGATTCAACATCAATGTTATCAGATGTAAGTGCGAGGTCCTCTCTTACAAAGAATTTAAAACATTTATGAACAAAAATGGCCCCTCCTCCCACTCTTGAGGTTGTACAGTGGTGAACACCATTATTAGGAGACAAGTCATAAAGCATGGTTGTCTCTTCAGTCAACCATGTTTCTGAAAGGGCAACAATGGAATGATTCAGAGAAGACGGATAATGAACAAGGTGTTCATGATTTTTAGGAAGACTGCGAATGTTCAAATGAAAGGTAGAAAATAAGCTTGTCTTGGAATTAGATCAATTGCTATACAGGTTGTTAAATTGCTTAACATTATAGTAATCACAAGTGATAGACTCATCTCTGGTAAATCTCAGGAAATTTGAATCAACACAATGATTATATTTATTGTTTATATTTACTCTTTATTAATATCTAATGGGTTAAAGACCATGTTATCAGGGTTGATATGTTGTCAGGGTATGTTATGTTGTCAGGGTATGTTATGTTGTCAGGGTATGTTATGTTATCAGGTTCAGTATGATATCAGGGTATGATATCAGGGTATGATGTCAGGGTTGATATGTTATCAGGGTATGTTATAAGGGGTTGATATGTTATCAGGATTGATATCCTGACCAACTAAGAGAGATACACAGTTGGAATCATCCAGAGAGTGGAACAGAAACATAGAGGTGCAAGCCTCACATGTCCAATACAACCATACATTTGTGTTAGTTTTATATATAGGGGTGCACTTCCTATGGAATGCACACATAGACCACAGGACATCTTAATTGGGGAGAACGGGCTCGTGGTAATGACTGTATAGGAGTCAGTGAAATGGTATCAAATACATCAAACACATGGTTTCCAGGTGTTTGATGTCATTCCATTTGCTCTGTTCTGACCATTATTATGAGCTGTTCTCCCCTCAGCAGCCTCCACTGATTGACACAGTCCACATAACACCACTGAAGAGTGTTTATGGTCATGAGGTTATGTGAAATACATGAACAACGTAGAGTAAATATGTGTGTGTGTGTGTGTGTGCGTTTGTGTGCCAAATCAGTTGACTATAGCGCAGTCACTTGCCATAGGCCCACGACTGTTAGAGGAGTCGTGTGTGTGTCCTTTCCGTACAGTGTGTAGATGTTTACTGAATTCAAATGCCTGTCTCAGGCATTTTTTTGTGTTTTTCAATGAGATACCGTGTGTGTTTTTTTGCGTTTGTGTGTACTTTCCTGTGTGTGTTCCTGTGTATGATTGTTTCTGTTTCTGTGTGTGTGTGTGTTACCTAGGGAGTGTGCGGCGGTAGTCTTGGAGCTGAAGAAGCGTCCCAGTCCCAGGTCTCCCAGCTTCACCTCTCCTGTAGCAGTGATGAACACGTTGGCTGGCTTGATGTCTGTCTCAAAGAAAGAGAAAACGGTTCATGTTATTTATCAAGGTAGCTGTGGCTGTTAACAATACTGGGTTTATATATGTAGGACATCTAAGTTCTCTGCATTGGCATGGTAGTTTTAGGAGCATTTCAAATGATCAAATTCAATCAATGTCCTAGGTCAGTGTTTCTCAACCTCAGGTCTGTGCACTGGCAGTTGACTTTGGTATAGTCGGCTATGGCAACACTTTTCCCTTGATGGTGTGTGGGGCACTGTAGTGTGTGGGGCACTGTGGTGTGTGTAGGGTACTGTGGTGTGTGGGGCACTGTGGTGTGTGTAGGGTACTGTGGTGTGTGGAGCACTGTGGGGCACAGTGGTGTGTGGGGCACTGTGGTGTGTGGGGCACTGTAGTGTGTGGGGCACAGTGGTGTGTGGGGCACTGTAGTGTGTGTGTGGGGCACTGTGGTATGTGTAGGGCACTGTGGTGTGTGTAGGGCACTGTGGTGTGTGGGGCTCTGTGGTGTGTGGGGCTCTGTGGTGTGTAGGACACTGATGTATGTAGAAAATGTTTTTTAGTTAACTTTCCTTTCATTTCACTTTTTGGTTAACTGTCCCTTTTACTGCAGGCACCTCTGAGCCATAGAAATGTATAAATATCGCAACATATCAGTCCTCTATGTCAAATCAAATCAAGTTTATTTTATATAGCCCTTTGTACATCAGCTAATATCTCGAGGGTGCTGTACAGAAACCCAGCCTAAAACCCCAAACAGCAAGCAATGCAGGTGTAGAAGCACGGCGCTGCCCATACTAATACAGGCTTTTGGGCACTAGAGTCCTCTTTGCATCTCTACGCTATGAGCACACCTCCAACCAATTTCCCTTGTTAAATACCTGAGCTATGTCTTTTAGTTCAGGGTCAAACAACCCATGCAGTTGTGGAAAAGAAATCTGGACCCAAACAAATCAGCCGGGCTAGACAATCTGGACCCTCTCTTTCTAAAATTATCCGCCGAAATTGTTGCAACCCCTATTACTAGCCTGTTCAATCTCTCTTTCGTATCGTCTGGGATCCCCAAAGATTGGAAAGCTGCCGTGGTCATCCCCTTCTTCAAAGGGGGAGACACTCTAGACCCAAACTGCTACAGACCTATATCTATCCTACCCTGCCTTTCTAAGGTCTTCGAAAGCCAATCTGACAAACAGATCACCAACCATTTCGAATCCCACCGTACCTTCTCCGCTATGCAATCTGGTTTCCGAGCTGGTCATGGGTGCACCTCAGCAACGCTCAAGGTCCTAAACGATATCATAACCGCCATCGATAAGAGACAATACTGTGCAGCTGTATTCATCGACCTGGCCAAGGCTTTCGACTCTGTCAATCACCACATTCTTATCGGCAGACTCAACAGCCTTGGTTTCTCAAATGACTGCCTTGCCTTGTTCACCAACTACTTCTCAGACAGAGATCAGTGTGTCAAATCGGAGGGCCTGTTGTCCGGACCTCTGGCAGTCTCTATGGGGGTGCCACAGGGTTCAATCCTCGGGCCGACTCTTTTCTCTGTATACATCAATGATGTTGCTCTTTCTGCTGGTGATTCTCTGACCCACCTCTACACAGACGACACCATTCTGTATACTTCGGAACCTGTCTCTTATACACATCTAGATGTGTATAAGAGACAGGTGTATGGGGGTGCCACAGGGTTCAATCCTCGGGCCGACTCTTTTCTCTGTATACATCAATGATGTTGCTCTTTCTGCTGGTGATTCTCTGACCCACCTCTACACAGACGACACCATTCTGTATACTTCTGGCCCTTCTTTAGACACTGTGTTAACTAACCTCCAGATGAGCTTCAATGCCATACAACTCTCCTTCCTTTGCTAGGTAAAGCCCCGCCTTATCTCAGCTTACTGGTCACCATAGCAGCACCCACCCGTAGCACGCGCTCCAGCAGGTATATTTCACTGGTCACCCCCAAAGCCAATTCCTCATTTGGCCGCCTTTCCTTCCAGTTCGCTGCTGCCAATGACTGGAATGAATTGCAAAAATCACTGAAGCTGGAGACTTATATCTCCCTCTCTAACTTTAAGCATCAGCTGTCAGAGCAGCTTACCGATCACTGTACCTGTACACAGCCAATCTGTAAATAGCACACCCAACTACCTCATCCCCATATTGTTATTTATCATCTTACCCTTTTGCACCTCAGTATCTCTACTTGCACATCTATCACTCCAGTGTTAATGCTAAATTGTAATTATTTCGCCTCTATGGCCTATTTGTCTTACCTCCCTACTTTTACATTTGCACACACTGTACATAGTTTTTTTTATACTGTGTTATTGACTGTACGTTTGTTTATGTGTAACTCTGTTGTTGTTTTTGTCGCACTGCTTTGCTTTATCTTGGCCAGGTCGCAGTTGTAAATGAGAACTTGTTCTCAACTGGCCTACCTGGTTAAATAAAGGTGAAATAAATAAAAAGAAAAAAAGAACTCGCCCGCATTTATCCCTGTCTCTTATACACATCTAGATGTGTATAAGAGACAGCTCACAACCAATGATGTATATAAAACCTGGATTGCTGATGCTATGTATTGGCCAATGAAAGGCTTTGAAGCCACCGGTCGGCCATATTGACACTCCCCAATACAGTCGTGGCCAAAAGTTTTGAGAATGACACAAATATTAATTTCCACAAAGTTTGCTGCTTCGATGTCTTTAGATATTTTTGTCAGATGTTACTATGGAATAGTAACATCATTTCATAAGTGTCCAAGTCTTTTATTGACAAATACATGAAGTTGATGCAAAGAGTCAATATTTGCAGTGTTGCAATCCACCCTGGCATGCTGTCAATTAACTTCTGGGCCACATCCTGACTGACGGCAGCCCATTCTTGTATAATCAATGCTTGGAGTTTGTCAGAATTTGTGGGTTTTTGTTTGTCCACCTGCCTCTTGAGGATTGACCACAAGTTCTCAATGGGATTAAGGTCTGGGGAGTTTCCTGGCCAGGGAACCACAATATCGATGTTTTGTTCCCCGAACCACTTAGTTATCACTTTTGCCTTATGGCAAGGTGCTCCATCATGCTGGAAAAGGCATTGTTTGTCACCAAACTGTTCCTGGATGGTTGGGAGAAGTTGCTCTCGGAGGATGTGTTGGTACCATCCTTTATTCATGGCTGTGTTCTTAGGCAAAATTGTGAGTGAGCCCACTCCCTTGGCTGAGAAGCAACCCCACACATGAATGTTCTCAGGATGCTTTACTGTTGGCATGACACAGGACTGATGGTAGCGCTCACCTTGTCTTCTCCAGACAAGCTTTTTTCCGGATGCCCCGGAAAGAGGAAAGGGGATTCATCAGAGAAAATGACTTTACCCCAGTCCTCAGCAGTCCAATCCCTGTACCTTTTGCAGAATATCAGTCTGTCCCTGATGTTTTTCCTGGAGAGAAGTGGCTTCTTTCCTGCCCTTCTTGACACCAGGTCATCCTCCAAAAGTCGTCGCCTCACTGTGCGTGCAGATGCACTCACACCTGCCTACTGCCATTCCTGAGCAAGCTCTGGACTGGTGGTGCCCCAATCCCGCAGCTGATTCAACTTTAGGAGACGGTCCTGGTGCTTGCTAGACTTTCTTGGGCGCCCTGAAGACTTCAACAACTGAACCGCTCTCCTTGAAGTTCTTGATGATCCGATAAATGGTTGATTTAGGTGCAATCTTACTGGCAGCAATATCCTTGCCTGTGAAGCCCTTTTTGTGCAAAGCAATGATGACGGCACGTGTTTCCTTCCAGGTAACCATGGTTGACAGAGGAAGAACAATGATTCCAAGCACCACCCTCCTTTTGAAGCTTCCAGTCTGTTATTCGAACTCAATCAGCATGACAGTGATCTCCAGCCTTGTCCTCGTCAACACTCACACCTGTGTTAACGAGAGAATCACTGACATGATGTTCGTAATAATGAATGTCGGACCAAGGCGCAGCGTACGTAGAGTTCCACATAATTTTCACGAATAAAGTGAAACTTAAGCAAAGACAAAACAAATAAAGAATAAACGAACCGTGACGACAATGCAGTGCTAACAAGCAACTAAACATAAACACTATCCCATAACCCACAGGTGGAAAAAATGCTACTTAAGTATGATCCCCAATTAGAGACAACGATAACCAGCTGCCTCTAATTGGGAATCATACAAATCACCAACATAGAAAATCAAACCTAGAACCCCACATAGAAAATATAAACTAGAACAACCCCCCAGTCACGCCCTGACCTACTCTACCATAGAAAATAAAGGCTTTCTATGGTCAGGACGTGGCAGGGCTGAAATGCAGTGGAAATGTTTTTGGGGGATTCAGTTCATTTGCATGGCAAAGAGGGACTTTGTAATTAATTGCAATTCATCTGATCACTCTTCATAACATTCTGGAGTATATGCAAATTGCCATCATACAAACTGAGGCAGCAGACTTTGTGAAAATTTATATTTGTGTCATTCTCAAAACTTTTGGCCACGACTGTAGTTGCAGTCCTCCATAGGAATGAATGGAATTCCACAGTACTTCAATTCAATTACATTTATTTAAGTATTTTTTTTGTTGTAGTGGGGAAAGTAACATTAGTACTCTCTAAAACAATATACTTTAAGGAAATTATTGTTGTTTATCTCACATAATATAATTTAAAAGTATGCATTGAGGTGTTTGTAATAGAATAAATGTGTCAAAAATGAATGTAGACATTAATACATGCATTTCTATAGCTTCCAAAATATTTTTTACTATTGAGGAGTACCAAGATGGCTGCGCGGCGGCTTCAATACAGCGCCCCCTGTCGGTCATCAAGGATTTATTCACATCATTGGTTACAATATCCAACATGAGTAACCTAAAATATTGTTTACATTTTACTTAGTTTTTCATGTGTTTATAGATGCGCATTTTAAGATGCATTGTTGTAGAATGTTGAGTTGTTGCCATGTCTAGATATGTAAAGAAATGTTTGCATACGTCTTGAAATTATCAGATTTATACACTACCATTCAAAAGTTCGGGGTCACTTAGAAATGTCCTTGTTTTTGAAAGAAAAGCACATTTTTTGTCCATTAAAATAACCTAAAATTAATCAGAAATATAGTGTAGACATTGTTAACGTTGTAAATTACTATTGTAGCTGGAAATGGCTGATTTTGAATGGAATATCTATATAGGCGTTGAGAGGCCCATTATCAGCAACAATCACTCCTGTGTTCCAATGGCACGTTGTGTTAGCTAATCCAAGTTTATCATTTTAAAAGGCTAATTGATCATTAGAAACCCCTTTTTCTAATGATCAACAACAGCATTTGTGGGTTCGATTACAGGCTCAAAATGGCCAGAAACAAAGAACTTTCTTCTGAAACTCATCAGTCTATTCTTGTTCTGAGAAATGAAGGCTATTCCATGCGAGAAATGGCCAAGAAACTGAAGATCTCGTACAACGCTGTGTACTACTCCCTTCACAGAACAGCTCAAACTGCCCTAACCAGAATAGAAAGAGGAGTGGGAGGCCCCGGTGCACAACTAAGCAAGAGGACAAGTACATTAGAGTGTCTAGTTTGAGAAAAAGATGCCTCACAAGTCCTCAACTGGCAGTTTCATTACATAGTACCTGCAAAACACCAGTCTCAACGTCAACAGTGAAGAGGCGACTCCGGGATGCTGGCCTTCTAGGCAGAGTTCCTCTGTCCAGTGACTGTGTTCTTTTGCCCATCTTAATATTTTATTTTCATTGGCCAGTCTGAGATACGGATTTTTCTGCCTAGAAGGCCAGCATCCCGCAGTCACCTCTTCACTGTTGACGTTGAGACTGGTGTTTTGCGGGTACTATTTAATGAAGCTGCCAGTGTAGGTGTAGATTGAGAGAAGGGGAGAGGGGGGAGAGGAAAGGTGGGACTGATTAAAAAAGGGGGAAACGGAAAGGGGGATTAGAGAAGAACGAAGTTAAGAAGTGAGAGAGGAAGAGGAGTTAATGAAAGTGGTTGTTTACCGCGGTGCATGACTCTACGGGAGTGCATGTGCTCCAGGGCACTGCACAGCTGGACAAAATATTTCCATATTGTCCTCTCTGGGATGAGCCGCCTCTTCTTCTTAAAGTGCTGCGAGAGGAGAGGAGAAGTTAGGAAAATAGAACAGAAACAGAGCTGTGAGTAAAGCCTGGATTCTCTCTCTCTCTCTCCAACACACACACACACACACACCACACACACACACACACACACACACACACACACAACACACACACACACACACACACACACACACACACCACACACACACACACACAACACATATCCCACACGCGCACCCACACACATCCACAAACACACACACTGCCTTCCCTCTCTCCCTAACAAGTGCTCACACACACTCGCCTCAAAACCCCCTGATTCAATGTCAGACAGCCCCCAAAACGGTGGCGGAACATCTAAAGAATGAATCTGTGCATTACCATTTACCCTGTATTTGAGTGTGTAATGAGAAGCCATTTGGGAGAGGTAGCGAGAGAGGTAGAGAGGGTAACGAGAGTTGACACTGCCAGCGCACAGAGCCAAGCACCTAATTAACAATAATATGGCTAATTAAACTGCCAAAACTTTGTTTAATGCCCCAAAACAACAAATGTTAGTATTTTCTTTCAACTTTTTTTCCATCCCCCAAACTTCTTCAGTTTTTTTGGAATAAAACACCTTTTTTAATTACAAGGACATTTGCCGCCAGCAAGATATTTTTGACTGTGATCTGCATATCGGTTTGAATTGAGAGCTTGGAATTAGGAATCTTTTGTACATCATTATAATGATGCCTTAAAAAGTAAGACAACAATAAAGTCAAACTGAAGATGGGAAAGGATCAGTTTGGGATTTAAACTTTTTGGGAACGAGAGGATAGAAGAAGACAGACGGACAAGGAGAGGACAAGATGAGGAACAAGCAAGGTTAAGAAGAAAAGGCAGAGGAAGAAGAGACGAGGAGAAGAAGAGAGGAAAGAGAGACAAGGAGAGGACAGAGAGAAGGAGAGGAAAGAGAGACGAGAAAAGGAAAGAGGAAAGAATGACGAGGAGAGGAAAGAGAGACGAGGAGAGGAAAAAGAGAGGAAAGAGAGAACAGGAGAGGACAGAGAGACAAGGAGAGGAAAGAGAGACGAGAAAAGGAAAGAGGAAAGAATGACGAGGAGAGGAAAGAGAGACGAGGAGAGGAAAGAGAGAGACGAGGAGAGGAAAAAGAGAGACGAGGAGAGGAAAAAGAGAGACGAGGAGAGGAAAAAGAAGACGAGGAGAGGAAAAAGAGACGAGGAGAGGAAAAAAAGACGAGGAGAGGAAAAGAGAAACGAGGAGAGGAAAAAGAAAGACGAGGAGAGGAAAGAGAGAGACGAGGAGAGGAAAAAAGAGAGATGAGGTAGAGACAAACAGATGCGGAGAGGGAAAGGTGGCGAGATGAGGAAAGGGATTGTGTGGAGGATATATGTTTTTATGTGTGTGTGTGTGTGTGTGTGTGTGTGTGTGTGTGTGTGTGTGTGTGTGTGTGTGTGTTGTGTGTGGTGTGTGTGTGTGTGTGTTGTGTGTGTGTGTTGTGTGTGATGGGGCGTGACAGCGTCAGGCGGTGGAGGTACAGAGAGGCTAAGGAGAGGTTGTGTCTGTCAGAGCAGGCTGTCAGAGCCTGGGGGACTCTTCTCATCTCTCTCCCCTGGTCTATCGCTCTCTCTTCATCTCTCTCTCTTCTCTCTCCCTGATCTCTGTCTCTCTCACACACACACACACATCCCCCTCTCCCCACTCCCACTCTCTCTCTCCTGCCCTGTCCATCCCAGCAGACGAGCCAGGGGTATGTTATTCAAACCCCTGAAGGTTTAGCCTCATCCTGCCATGCACCACCTGAGACCAGCCACCAGTGACCAGTCGGTGTCTGACCTCTCACCTTGATCATCTGAGAGAGGTCGCCGGCATCCGCCAGCTCCAGCAAGATGTTGAGCTCGTTGTCCTCGATGAAGGAGTCCAGGTACTTGATCACGTTGGGTGGTTCAAATGCTGTGAGGAGAAGAAAACAGCATGCCAGTTCAGGTCTACAGTCATGTCTGTTTGAGAAGATGGAGTTTTTCTATCTCAAATCAGATGAACCAAACTGTTCCAGTTAGACAAGGTTAACATGTCTTGTTGTCCTCACTCAAATGTATTAAATGTCCCCCTGGACAAATATAGTCACAGTACTAGAGGTCGACCGATTATGGTTGTTCAACGCCGATACCGATACCGATTATTGGAGGGCCAAAAAAAGCCGATACCGATTAATCGGACGATTATTTTATTTGTTTATTTGTAATAATGAACAATTGGTTTGAAGAAATCAACTGTGGGAGCAATTATTAGGAAATGGAAGACATACAAGACCACTGATAATCTCCCTCGATCTGGGGCTCCACGCAAGATCTCACCCCGTGGGGTCAAAATGATCACAAGAACGGTGAGCAAAAATCCCAGAACCACACGGGGGGACCTAGTGAATGACCTGCAGAAAGCTGGGACCAAAGTAACAAAGCCTACACCAGCAAGGGCATTGAAGATGAAACGTGGCTGGGTCTTTCAGCATGACAATGATCCAAACACACCGCCCGGGCAACGAAGGAGTGGCTTCGTAAGAAGCATTTCAAGGTCCTGGAGTGGCCTAGCCAGTCTCCAGATCTCAACACCATAGAAAATCTTTGGAGGGAGTTGAAAGTCCGTGTTGCCCAGCAACAGCCCCAAAACATCACTGCTCTAGAGGAGATCTGCATGGAGGAATGGCCAAATACCAGCAACAGTGTGTGAAAACCTTGTGAAGACTTACAGAAATATTTGACCTCTGTCATTGCCAACAAAGGGTATATAACAAAGTATTGAGATAAACTTTTGTTATTGACCAAATACTTATTTTCCACCATAATTTGCAAATAAATTAATAAAAAATCCTACAATGTGATTTTCTGGATTTTATTTTCTCATTTTGTCTGTCATAGTTGAAGTGTACCTATGATGAACATTACAGGCCTCTCTCATCTTTTTAAGTGGGAGAACTTGCACAATTGGTGGCTGACTAAATACTTTTTTGCCCCACTGTACATCACTCAGAAATCCCTGAAGCGTATGGGTGGGATAGGAAAACAGGATCATACTATAGCAATCTCATAAGGGTGTGTGTGTGTGTGTGTTGTGTGTTAGCGTCGGGTAAGTGTAATCGTGTGAAGATATAGTGTTGGTCGTGAGCCTGTGCACATGATTTACGTGTGTGTGTGTGTGTGTGTGTGTGTGTGTGTGTGTGTGTGTGTGTGTGTGTGTGTGTGTGTGTGTGTGTGTGTGTGTATGTGTGTGTGTGTGTGTGTGTGTGTGTGTGTGTGTGTGTGTGTGTGTGTGTGTGTGTGTTGTGTGTCCTCTCTTCGTTCGTATAGAGTCAAAAACCAACAGACTCTGAGACAGCTTTGATCTGGTACTGGTATTCCCTGTATGTAGCTCCACATTGATCTGGTACTGGTACTCCTGTATATA
>NC_036842.1:34844369-34916678 GCF_002910315.2 Salvelinus sp. IW2-2015 | reverse complement strand
TCCGTTGTTGTTGTTGAGGAGAATCTACTCTCGCCTCTCCACTTCTCTTCCTCTACTCTCTCCTCTTTCTCTTCCTCTACTCTCTCCTCTTCCCTTCTCCTCTTAACTGCTCTTCTCTTCCCCTCTCCTCTTTACTCTCTCCTCTTCCCTCCTCGTCTCTCTCCTTCTTCCCTCCTCTACCTCTCTCCCTCTCTCCCTCTCTCCTCTACTCTCTTCCCCTCCTCTCTCCTCTTCCCTCTCTACTCTCTCCTCTTCCCTCTCTACTCTCCTCTCTCTCCTCTCTCCCTTCCTCCTCTATCTCTCTTCCTCTCCTCTATCCTCTTCCTCTACTTACTCTCTCTCCACTCCTCCTCTCCTCTACTCTCTCCTCTTCTCTCTTCCCCTCCTCTATCTTCTACTCTCTCCTCTTCCTCTCCTCTACTCTCTCCTCTCTCTCCTCTCCTCTCTCTTACTCTCTCCTCTTCTCTCTCCTCGCCCCTTCTACTCTCTCCTCTTCCCTCTTCTCTCTCTTCTCTCTCTCTCTCCTCTCTCTCCTCTACCCCTCTCTCCCTCTTTCCTCTCTTCTCTCTACTCCTCCTCTCCTCCTTTCTCATCTCCTCTCTCCTCACTCCTCTACTCTCCTCTTCTCCCTCTATCTCTCTTCCTCTCTCCCTCTCCTCTACTCTCTCCTCTTTCTTCCTCTAACTCTCTCCTCTTCTCTCCTCTACATTCTCTTCTCCTCTACTCTTCTCTCTCGCTCTACTCTCTCCTCTCCTCTCCTCTTCGTCCTCTTCCTCTTCCCTTCTCCTCTTACATCTCTCATCTCCCTCCTCTACTCTCTCCTCCCCTCTCCATCTTCCCACCTCTGATCTCATCTCCTCTTCTCTCTCTCTCTACTCTCCTCCTTCTTCTTCCCCTTACTCTCTCCTCTTCTCTTCCCCTTTACCCTCCTCTCTCTTCACCTCCTCTACTCTCTCCTCGTCCCTCCTCTTTACTCTCTCCTCTTTCCCTTCCTCTACTCTCTCCTCTACTTCCTCCTCTACTCTCTCCTCTTCTCCTCCTCTACTCTCTCCTCTTCCCTCTCCTCTACTCTCTCCTCTCTCTCCTCTACTCTCTCCTCTTCTCTCCTCTACTCTCTCCCTTCTCCTCTCCTCTACTCTCTCTCTTCTCTCCTCTACTCTTTCCCTCCCTACTCTCTCCTTCTCTCCCTCCTCTCCTCTCCTCTTCCCTTCCCTCTACTCTCTCTCTTCCCTTCCCTCTACTCTCTCTCTTCCTCCTCTACTCTCTCCTCTTCCGTCTCCTCTCTCTTCTCCTCTCTTCCCCTCCTCTACTCTCTCCTCTTCCCTCTCCTCTACTCTCTCCTCTTCCTCTCCTCTACTCTCTCCTCTTTCCCCTCACTCTCTCTCTTCCTCTCCTCTACTCTCTCCTCTTCCCTCTACTCTCTCCTCTTCCTCTCCTCTTTACTCTCCTCTTCCCTCTCCTTCCCTCTCTTCTTCCCTCTCCTCTCCCTCCTCTACTCTCTCCTCTTTCTCCTCTACCTCTCCTCTACTCTCTCTCTTCTCTCCTCTACTCTCTCCTCTTCCCTCCTCTACTCTCTCCTCTTCCTCTCCTCTACCTCTCCCTCTTTACTCTCTCCTCTTCCCTCCTCTACTCTCTCCTCTACTCTCCTCTTTCCCTCTCATCTACTCCTCCTCTTTCCTCCTCTACTCTCCTCTTCCCTCTTCATCTACTCTCTTCTCTCCTCTACTCTCTCCTCTTCCTCTCCTCTACTCTTCTCCCTCTCCCTCTCCCTCTTACTCTCTCCTTTCCCTCCTCTACTCTCTCTCTTCCTCTCCTCTACTCTCTCTACTTCCTCTCTACCTCTCCTTCTTCCTCCTCTACTCTCCTCTTCCTTCCTTTCTACTTCTCTCCTCTTCTCTCCTCTACTCTCTCCCCTTCTCTCCTCTACTCTCTCCCCTTCCTCTCCTCTACTCTCTCCCCTTCTCTCCTCTACTCTCTCCCTTCTCCTCTTACTCTCTCCCCTTCTCTTCTCTCCTCTCTCTCTTTCTCTCTCCTCTACTCTCTCCTCTCTCCTCCTCTACTCTCTCCTCTCCCTCCTCTCTCTCTCTTTCCTCTCCTCTTTACTCTCTCCTCTTCCCTCTCCTCTACTCTCTCCTCTTCTCTCCTCTACTCTCTCCTCTTCCCTCCTCTACTCTCTCCTCTTCCCTCCTCTACTCTCCTCTTCCCTCTATCTACTCTCTCCTCTTCCCTCCTCTACTCTTCCTCTTCCCTCTCATCTACTCTCTCCTCTTCTCTCCTCTACTCTCTCCTCTTCCCTCACCTTTCTCTCTCCTCTTCCCTCCTCTACTCTCTCTCTTTCTCTGCTCTCTACTCTCTCCCCTTCTCTGCTCTACTCTCTCCTCCTTCTCTGCTCTACTCTCTCCTCTTACTCTGCTCTACTCTCTCCTCTCTCTGCCTCTACTCTCTCCTCTTCCCTCATCTACTCTCTTCCTCTTCCCTCCTCTTCCCTCCTCTACTCCTCTCCTCTTCCTCCCTCTACTCTCTTCCTCTTCCCTCCTTCTTCTCTGCTCTTACTCTCTCCTCTTCTCTGCTCACTCTCTCCTCTTCCCTACTCTCTCCTTCTCCTGTCCCATTTCTCCCAACTCTCTACCCACTGGGCACAGATGTCAGTTCGTCTATTTTTTATTTTCATTTGGTTGAGTTGTCAACTAGCGTGAATTCAATGTGAAATCAACAAACAATTTCACAATTACAATATGAATTTAGTTTACAAGTTCTGTGAAAAAATGAAATTCCCTTAAGTTGGGGAATCCAATCAGTTTTCCACGTTGATTCAATGGCATGACATATAATTATTTTGTTTAAATGACGTAGAAACCACATTGATTCAACCATCTTTTTGTCCAGTGGGTCTCGTCACTTCAAACAGTTCAAACAGACAGTGGAGAAAGTCAACAGTGTCCAGAACAGCAGCCAGCTCTACCATGGATCTGAACCTGGCCCAGGGAGGTTGAAGGGGGAAAGAAAGACAGGCTGTCACTGACATCTGACAGAACCCTCCCCCTCTCTCTCTCCCTCTCCCCCCCTCTCTCTCCCTATCTCTCCCCCTCTCTCTCTCTCTCCCTACACCCTTTGCGTGATGTATTGTTGTCTCTACCTTCTTGCCCTTTGTGCTGTTGTCTGTGCCCAATAATGTTGTACCATGTTTTTGTGCTTGCTACCATGTTGTCATGTGTTGCTGACTTGCTATGTTGTGTCTTAGGTCTCTCTTTATGTAGTGTTTGTCTCTCTTGTCATGATGTGTGTGTTTTGTCCTATATTATATGTTTTTTTTTATTTTTATTTTATTCCAGCCCCGGTCCCCGCAGGAGGTTTTTTGCCTTTTGGTAGGCAGTCATTGTAAAGAAGAATTTGTTCTTAACTGACTTGCCTAGTTAAATAAAAAAAATCATAATAAATAACAATCGCTCTCTCTTCCCTCTTCCCCCTCTCTCTCTTCCCTCTCTCTCTCCCCCTCTCTCTCCTCTCTCTCTCCCCTCTCTCTCTCCCTCTCTCGTCTCCCTCTCTCCCCTCCTCTCTCCTCCTCTTATCTCTCTCTCTCCCTCTCTCTCTCCCTCTCCCTCTCTCGCTCCCTCTCTCCCCCTCTCTCTCCCTCTCTATCTCTCTCTCTCCCTCTCTCTCTCCCTCTCCCTCTCTCGCCCTCTCTCCCCCCTCTCTCTCCCTCTCTCTCCCTCTCTCTCTCTCTCTCTCTCTCTCTCCCTCTCCCTCTCTCTCTCTCCTCCCTCCGCCTCCCCCTGCTTATGTCCTTCTCCCTCTCGCTCTCTCTCTCCCTCTCTCTCTCTCCCTCTCCCTCCCTCCGTCTCCGTCTCCCCCTCCCTATCTCTATCGCCCTCTCTCTCCCTCTCCCTCCCTCCCTCCCCCCTCTCCCTCTCCCTCTCCCTCCCTCTGTCTCCCCCTCCCTATCTCTCTCTCCCTCTCGCTCTCTCTCTTTGCGCTGGATTCAATCCGTATCGCGGAAGTACCACAGAAGATCTGTGTCAAAATGTAAAGATAATTTCCGATTGAGCCGACATATGCAGCGTTTACTGTGAATGTGGTCTCTGCAAATGCCAGAACATTTCAATTTGCCTTTAAATTTCAAACGAGGTATAACATGGATCTTCCGCAATACTTCTGCGATACGGATTGAATTCAGCCCATTCTCTCTCTCTCGCTGACTCTGTCTATGTTGTCACGAGCTAGGGGTCCGTGTGGGGGAGGAGCTAGGGGTCCATTTGGGGGAGGAGCTAGGGATCAGCATGGTTGAATGATTTTAAAGGGCCTGTGAGGTGATTTCTGACCACTGCCCTCTTTGTCTGGAACTGGGAATTAGAAATATCTCCTTCCACCCTCCAAAAAAAAACAACCCCCTTGATACTGTTTACGTGAAGACGGATTTTGAGATGTGAGGTTGTTTGTTTTGTTACACCTTGACCCCTTTCCCTGGTTCCCTGTTCCCCATGAAACAAACCTATCTGAGGAGGAACCGCTGGGGCACGGAGAGATAGTAATCAGCCTGTGGCCTTGGCTAATTCGCAAGCGAAACACAAGGGGGTCCCACACTCTGGGTGAGTGGAACCGAGCTACAAGAGTTAGCACACTATGTAGCAACACGTTAAGCACTAACTACAATACTTTGGCAATTAATTCAGAGATTAATTCAAACGCATGATTTTGGGCTTTTCTTGAGATTGTTTGCGACCTCATATTGTGGCCATTAATTTGCTCGCCTCTCAATGGAATTTTTCATCAGTGAGCTCACTCTTGGTTAGCCTATCTCTGCATGCATGATTTGACATGGACCCTGCCTTCGTTTCTGAATTATAAACTGGTGAACTGTGAAACAGTGGACTAAACTCCCGTGCAGGTTTCAGTTTTCCTCAATTAAACTTATTTTCCTCAATGAAACTTGCAGTGCATTTCAGCATTTGTTTCAATGATACACTTTGATTTCATGGAAAGTCTTCACTCTAATCACTAATATCTTGAGCTTTGTGTCAATAATACAACGTTTTCATCAAGCGCCTGATTTTAATGAGCCCCAGATAAGATATTCATTCAACTGGGTCCCATATCATCAAAGCAAACAATGTTGCTCAAAGTGATTATCCTCAAATTCTAATATTTTTTTGAGGCCCTCCGATAA
The DNA here is from genome assembly GCF_002910315.2 of Salvelinus sp. IW2-2015. Lineage (NCBI taxonomy): Eukaryota > Metazoa > Chordata > Actinopteri > Salmoniformes > Salmonidae > Salvelinus > Salvelinus sp. IW2-2015. Next base: position 34,911,514 of record NC_036842.1, on the reverse strand, counting down.
TACCCTGGAAATTAGTCTGAGGGCCCGTTGTCATGGTTATGAGCAACAATGAACGCGTAGTCGCCTACCCACCCCCGCTCTTTCTGTTTCAGATTCCCTTTTCAGTTGGGGGTGTGTGGGGCAAAATTAGCATAAAGCAGCCAAGCCCCACCCTGAGAACCACTCCTGGGGTGAAATCATAAGTCTAAGCAGTTGCAAAATCAAACGTTTTGCAACTAAAATTAGAGTGTCTATTGGACAAATGCAGGTAGATCCCTCCCCGTTTCATTCCGTTTAAGAAACATTTTGGAACAGAATCGTCGTAATGAATAGACCCTGCCCCTGTACCATCGAGCAGCGTCTCTCAAAACAGGGAGACGAGGGGGAATTCTTCAGGCCACTTGTTGTAAAGAGTTGGAGGTACTAGCGTCAGTTGAAACCAAGGGAAAAAAGGGGAATTCTTTAGAACAATTATTTTGAAGAGTTAGCACTAGGGTTCCATGCAAACCAATGCCAAAGAGAGTCAAAAACCAAAGGCACGGTGGATTTGCGACAACAGGGGAACACAAAACTCAAGCGACAAGTTTAAAGACAAATCACTTTGCATCCTAAATAACTACTCAGCCACAATTTTGTTTTGATGCTCTCAAACACGGACAATGTTTGGAAACTGTAGGAAATATAATTTTGTGTTTCTTGTGATGTAGAATATCATTCATATTCGTGAATAAATTAATTTAAAGTAGAATAGTAAAGCAACTGCATATGTCAAAACATATGAGAAAAATATATTTAATTACTTTGCCATTTAGAAAATAATTAGTTAACTTTTTCTGTTGGTGCTTCTGTTTGAAATGACTTCAGAAATGTGTTGTGGGGCATTAAGATATTTACTCGCTTCCTTCAATAATCTTTCCACACAACCTGTTGCTTTCAGGAAAGGAGATTACAAGCCGCCCACAACAACTGGCAAGTGGCGCACTTGTTCCTCTGTAAGGGCTTACACCCCTGCTATACCTTCCCTTCACATTCAACATATTCTCCAACTTAGAGGCAATCTGTGATTGCTACCTCCATTTAAGTACTTTTAAATTAATAATATAGAACCATTGATTCTTAAAGAATAGAACTTATAAATGCCTCATGAGCTTAGTTCAATGGTGGTACCCGTTTAGAACCCAAAATATCAGCTTGTTTTACTCCAATGCTTGTAAACAATGTAAATGTAAACCAACACTGTATAGCCTCAAAACATGGTTGAGACTATCATTTTTACATCATGGATGTTCAGTCCCTGAATCCAGTTTAGTCTATGAATTTGTGAGTGGTTACATTTCTTCAGTCTCATTCCTCAGACTTCTTTGTCATTGTTTGAACTGCATATTGCCACTTTAAAGAAAGCGCTACAGGATGTCATTTTTGCACTATGATACATTTACACCCCGTCCCGTAGCGTCATGTCGATCACTTGCAATGAGAGACTTACCCCATTTGAACATCATCATGGTCAGCAGCACTGTTTTCAGATTCAAACTAATTTCCCCAAATTCCATGGTGAAACAAATGACCTGGGAGTTAAAGAAGCAAAAAAATTATAAAATGTTTTCACTTTAATAGCACCCGTCTAGGTATTCTGGAGTTAGAAGAGTTAGTGAGTCTCTTGGTGTTGCCCTGCTCTGCTGTTGGCATGCTACTGACTACCCATGCTTTGTTGGTAATGAGAGCAACATTAGCCTGAAGAGACAGCCTGGTCAGAGTGAGAGAGTGTATTCAACCGGTAGGAGAGGGAGGGGGCAGGAAAACAAGGCACGGATCAGTAAACTTGGGGTGGATTCTTCTCGCACACCCCTCTTACCTCACCTTACCCCATCCCTCCTCATTATGAATAGCTACTGCGATTAACCCTATTCTTGGAAGGAGATATCAATTGCAACTGGTCATGATAACCAGTGTTAAAGTTTATTCTTTAATGTGTAACGTGATGGCACAGCTAATGCAATTTCAGTCCCTGACAGTTTTCAGTCATTGGGCATTACATTTGGAATTTAAAAAAAAGACCTAACATCCCTTTCATTCATTCAATTCAAATTCCTAATTAACTGGAGAAGAAAAATACCACATACCAAATCGTTTAACTCCAACCTAGTCCTCGTCAGTGGTCACTCCAAATATATGAGTCTGCATGGCTAATACCATGTCACATTTCTTAATGGCCTGCGTACAATGGTACATCCAATCCAGGGGGATACATTTAGCATTTTTAACCTGACTTGACCCTCTGGAGTTGTATTAGTAGGAGTGAATCCGGTCCAGGTTTTAGCCACTAGGTCATTCGCGGCCTCAGCAGCTTGATGGCTCCTTTGTGAACATTGGGCTTATCGCTCAGCCGTACAACACCTAGCGGGGACTACAGAGAGGAATGTTATGTGTGTAAGATTGTGACTAAATGTACATTAATATAGGTGCAATATGCAGAAATCGCAGATCCTGGTTGTTAAAATTCTAATAGTTTGCCTAATTTCAGTTTATGATGGTACAACGTAGAGAGTCATTGTACCGTCTGTGACATATCCTTTCAGTAACCAAAAATATGTTTTTTTCAGCTGTTTAAATCTGGTGTAAAAAAAACAAATCTTTTTGTACAGCATCTGTTTCTGTGTGGTACAGCAAACTGTTTCTGTGGGGTCTAGCAAACTGTTTCTGTGTGGTACAGCAAACTGTTTCTGTGTGGTACAGCAAACTGTTTCTGTGTGGTACAGCAAACTGTTTCTGTGTGGTACAGCAAACTGTTTCTGTGTGGTCTAGCAATCTGTTTCTGTGTGGTACAGCAACTGTTTCTGTGTGGTACAGCAAACTGTTTCTGTGTGGTCTAGCAATCTGTTTCTGTGTGGTACAGCAATCTGTTTCTGTGTGGTCTAGCAATCTGTTTCTGTGTGGTACAGCAATCTTTACTGTGTGTGAGTGCAGGTACTGTGTGTGAGTGCAGGTACTGTGTGTGAGTGCAGGTACTGTGTGTGAGTGCAGGTACTGTGTGTGAGTGCAGGCACTGTGTGTGAGTGCAGGTACTGTGTGTGAGTGCAGGCACTGTGTGTGAGTGTTTCTGTATATACTGTATGTACAGTACGCATGCGTACATGTTTGCGTGTCTGAGTGTGTGTTTGCATGTCATAGCAGAGGGCACAAGACAGACGGCAGCCAATCTTATCCAGAAAGCCTAAAGACACGGAAAAGGTCAGACTGCCCCCCTTCCTGACAGACAGACAGCCTCACATCCCTACTGTAGGCTATTTAAGGTGCTCTTCGATTTTTATTTATTTTTATTTGTACTTTTTTTTTCACCTTTATTTAACCAGGTAGGCCAGTTGAGAACAAATTCTCATTTACTGTGACTGTGACCTGACCAAGATAAAGCAAAGCAGTGCGACACAAACAACAACACAGAGTTACACATGGAATAAACAAACGTACAGTCAATAACATAACAGGAAAATAAATCTATATACAGTGTGTTCAAATGAGGTAAGATTAGGGAGGTAAAGCAATAAATAGGCCGTAGTGGCAAAGTAATTACAATTTAGCAATTAAACACTGAAGTGATAGATGTGCAGAAGATGAATGTGCAAGTAGAGATACTGGGGTGGAAAGGAGCAAAAAATAAATAAATAAATAACAATATGGGGATGCGGTAGTTGGATGGGCTATTTACAGATGGGCTATGTACAGATGCAGTGATCTGTGAGCTGCTCTGACAGCTGATGCTTAAAGTTAGTGAGGGAGATATGAGTCTCCAGCTTCAGTGATTTTTGCAATTCATTCTAGTCATTGGCAGCAGAGAACTGGAAGGAAAGGCGGCCAAAGGAGGAATAGGCTTTGGGGGTGATCAGTGAAATATACCTGCTGAAGCGCGTGCTACAGGTGGGTGCTGCTATGGTGACCAGTGAGCCGAGATAAGGCGGAGTTATACCTAGCAAAGACTTATAGATGACCTGGAGCCAGTGGGTTTGGCGACGAATATGAAGCGAGGGCCAGCCAACAAGAGCATACAGGTCGCAGTGGTGGGTAGTATATGGGGCTTTGGTGAAATCACTTAACATATGCTGAGGAATAGGGGGTACGGATATTGAGGAAGAGAGGGTATAGATATTGACTGAGCATACAACAGTGGTAACTTTGCTTTGGACTTGTATCTTTTAAGGGTTTTAGGTCAATTCCATCTCAACTGAAATTAGGAATTGAAAATTAATGGGAAAATGTCCTATTGTTGCAAGGGGGAGGCCTGTCTGTCTATTGCTCATCTCTTCAATCACGTACTTTATGTTATTTGATTGTTTACAATGTAATCTTTTCAGGATCCCTTTTTCGGCAGATTTCACGGGACGTCCTGGTGTTTTTCTGGATCTTGGAATGCAGCGTGTGCCGAAACATGATATGACACATGCCTGCAGCTCATCAGGGAGGAGGTTGTTTTTGGTTGTTTTCTTGAGGCATCCTTGAGAAGACAGTCTTTTATCGCAAACGGATAGCCAGGATGAATGTCTGACGGCTAAATCACAGGACCTTCGGTTACTTACTCACTCCTCCTGACCGAGATTGAAACCAAAGTGTGGTATCACTGTCAATTTAGCAAACTTCACCAACAACACGTGTGGACACACGCGCACGCACAAACTGCGATACAAAATAAGTGTCACCCTTATCACGAGGAATTTCCTCTTGGTCTAATGGTCAAGACGTTGGTTTGTCCCGTAGGAGACCTGGGTTTAGATCACACATAGGCCCACACAAAGGCCCACACAAAGGCCCACACACACTAGAGCTGAGCGATTACCTGAAATGTCTGTTATTTTTGGGGGGGTTTGTGAGCTCCATGGGTTTTCTGTGAGCTCAATGCACACATTGTGCAGTTTCTCTAGTGATAAATCAGATCAAGCCTGAACTGTGCGATGTAGTATTTTATTTGATTTAACCTTTATTTAACTAGGCAAGTCAGTTAAGAATAAAATCTTATTTACAATGACGGCTTACCAAATGGCAAAAGACCTCCTGCGGGGACGGGGGCTGGGATTTTTTTTTTAAACACAAAAAAACTCATAAATATAGGACAAAACACACACCACGACAAGAGAGACAAGACAACACTACTTAAAGAGAGACCTAAGACAACAACATAGCAAGGCAGCAACACATGACAACACAGCATGGTAGCAACACAACATGGTAGCAGCACACAACATGGTACAATCATTATTAAGCACAGACAACAGCACAGGGGGCAAGAAGGTAGTGACAACAATACATCACGCAAAGCAGCCACAACTGTCAGTAAGACGGTCCATGATTGAGTCGTAGGGAGTTGTAGTTTCCAACAGGTGAATATTCTACATAGTTAACCACCTAAAACTAGGTCATTAACTACAATGACCATAATCCATTGCATGCCTACTTGTCCAGTCTGTGTTTCTTTCACACCTGCTACATAAAAGAGACAGAAGAACACACAATTGAGAGAGATAGAGAGCAGTTGCTTTGTGAGGTACTGAAAATACATTATCTAAGTCAGGGTTTCCCGAACTCTGTCCTGCCCCCCTGTGTGTGTGTTTCATTTTTTCCCTAGTACTACACAGCTGATTCAAATGATCAACTCATCATCAAGCTTTGATTATTTTATTCAAATGTGTAGTGCGAGAGCAATTTTTTTTTACGTCACCCGGAGGGCAGGACAGAGTTTGGGAAACCCTGATCTAAGTGATAGTTAGTATTCAGAAGTCATAAAAGTATGCCTTATTTACTTTGAAGAACTACTAAAATAGTGATGTTGTCAGACAGCGTAGGCAGCAGCTCTATAGAGAAGAGATGATGACTGAATGAAATAATAAAGTCATCAAATTAAACCAATGTAATATACGCAACTGAAACATCCTATTAAAGTAATATGAATAAATGATGGTTAATAAGTGGTACGCAGTAATGGACAGTCACTACCGTCATTTTATTAATTGTTTTATTCTGTGTTGTTACAGCATTCAACCCACATAATACATAGTGCCTTTAATGTAATTTCTTTTAAATTGAAACCAAAATGTTGATAACTGATTCTTTTTTTCGAACCGACCTCAAAAAAGACAAATCGCTCACTTAGACACGCACACACTACATTCCTGTGTAGTTGAGCTGGGCGATTTTGACAAAAATTCCATATTGTGATGAATTGCCTGAATTGATGCGATAACGATAAATAGAACGATACGTTTATGACAATGTGAACCACAGTTATTTTTTATTACCCTTTAAAGTACTACTACTAGTTTGATTGTTGTAGCCACCAATTGTCGCTTTAACAATCACCCTTCACATTTCCCTAGATAATTTTCGGTTTTATCCCAGCTCTACTCTAGTATTTACACCACTACATTCATAGATAACACTCTAGGTTAAAACTGTTTATTCCATTTTTTATGAAACCTGAGAATATAAGAAGAAGATACCATGTGGCAATTTTAATCATACTGTCAAGCGCTCCCCTTTAAACTAATTTGTCCTCAGTACTTCATCAGATATGCCAAGTCAACAAGATAACAAATGGAAGAGCTATACAGAGAAGTCAAAGGGGAGTCACTCCCTCACTGTCCGGGAGTGATAACCTGAATGGTCAAAAATGGGAGGTGCCGGAATTTTATTTATTTTTATTTAACCTTTATTTAACTAGGCAAGTCAGATAAAGACAAATTCTTATTTACAATGACGGCCTACACCGGCCAAACCCGGACGACTCTGTAACAAGAGTCAATCAGGCCACAACAACATCAATACAGCTTAGGCTTCCTAGGAACAGCTCAAATCTGTTAGCCCTTTATGAAGCTTAAAGTCAAAGCCAAAAACATCTAAAGACAATGAGTCAGAGAGTCTCTTCCCCCAACAATCCCCGCATTTTTAAATAGTATGAGGGCAGATACAGTACACAAACAATGTCCTCGCCTGGATGTGACTGACTGGGTTCGAACCTGGGTCGCCTCAAGAATGTGTTTGCCCACTGAGTTAAAGCCTAGGGGTGACATATTCGTAGTGCAAAAGCTATCTGAAAAGTGAAAAATGCCGTAAACCTCATTTAAATCTCACAAAAATGTAATTAGGAGGCGATTACAGTTTACTGAGCGATACATAGTCGCCTCTTCATAACATACATTGTTGAACAATTTAGCATTTTGAAAATGTCGACCAATGCATTAGCTAGCTCAGGGAGCCAACAAAAGCCTCCAGGTTGCAAGTATTTTGGTTCAGCGAGCCGCCCCTGCTACAAAGACTCTGCAAAGGCACTTCTGAGTTCCTCTACTAATCTTGGGAGAGTAAATTAGACACTTCAAAAAATACATATCCAAACTCTTCACCTTGTTGGCTTGTGACCTTTTTGCCAGAAGAGTTTGGGGGAGAGCACTCAGAGCCGGGTAATTGGCCCGTCTTGCCAGAATGGAGAGGGGACATCTTTTATAGAGGGGAAGAGGTGGGGGTGAATTCTAGTTCAACAATTGATGAACATTATATGATGATATATATGAACTCAATGACTTGATACTCCTATTGTCTAGGAGCATTCCTAAAAAATAAACACATTTCATTCCCGTTAATTAATAGTTCCTAAAAATGCAACTGTGATTGACCCAGTGACGTGTATATATAAATAATTGAATTGACTTCAACTCCGATTACCCCAACATGGTTGCCGTTCTTTCAGTGAGTTAACAGAACCATCCAGCCATCGTCTCAGTGACTGAAGTCCATACAATATGTCACCTCAGGCGTTGTGTAATCCTAAAACAGCACTTCCCTTACAGTACAGTAGAGCAGCGAGAGCTCCAAACGTTTTGGCCCAGATCTCACACCCTGGGAGCTGCCAGAACTGGGCTTTGCCTGTCTGACCACTAGGCTGTTTACGGGCTATTGACCGGCTTATGCTGATTTAATCAGAGGTGCAATAAAGCTATTCAACTGGCATCCATTTAGACGCTTTACTGGGGCCGTTAAAGGAACCGCTTCAATGAGAGCCCTCGGAGCCGTCATGGAGGAGTTGACAGACTGACGCACAGCAGTGAACATTGCGACTGTGGTATGGCTTGGTCCTGGGTGGTAACGGCAGGTTGCTATTGAATAAAGACTTTCAGAGCTCTGAAAAAGGGGTTGTTTCGTCTGTTTTATGGCATTACAGCAGTCACAAGTACGGTGGCCCCAAGGGGCTAAGTAGCTTTTCAAATTTAAAGACTGTACTCGCCCCACACGCAGAGCAAGTGCCTGATGTTTCTCTAAGCTTGATAATTCGCTTCTTCAACCTTTCTCCGAGCTTTATTGTCAGTGCTGGACATCATTGTTTCTCTGAAATGTGATTATTTTTGACAGTCAAAATCGTGTCTATGGCCGGGATTCAATCCGATCACGTGTGGTAGCATGCTTGACACTACAAGGCAATTTCCGGTTGAGCCGACATTTGCAGCGTTTACTGTGAATGCGATCTCTGCGAACACGGGAACATTGCCTTTTTTAACAGGGCACTGTTGAAAAAACGCGTGAGTGGATTGAATCCAGGCATACATCTTTCTGTTCATCTCTGAAGGCATCACATTTTCCGATAGGATTGCTATCACAGTGTTACTCATTGCTAAGATACAAATGGAAAACCCAGAGATGTAACAGGACAAACAGTTGTGGGAACAGTTGTGGGAACAGTTGTTGGAACAGTTGTGGGAACAACTAGAATGTCTAGAATGTCTGCAAAGACATGCTGGAACATTTGAGAGCCCATGCTGGCACAGACAACTCGAGTCATAGGAACTTTCTCAGAAAGATTAGCCTGGCTCCAATCTGTTTGTGCTTTGGCCAACTCCTCACTGCCTGTCGTGATCCCATTGTCATGACAATAATAGTTAGTTGAAGGCAAGCACATCCACATCTGGGACCAAGCTACTGAAGGATATCTTTAGATGGCCCTTAATCTGCATCAAATCATGACACCAATGAAGTTGTAATGGAGTGATTGAGTTGGGCCAGGGGAAACGTAGTTATATTGAGTCCGCCAGATCAGAGGCAGTAGGGATGACAACACGTTATATTGATAAGTGCATAAATTGGACCATATTGGTGTCCTGCCTGAGCATTTAAATGTAACGAGCACTTTTGGGTGTCAGGGGAAATGTACGGGAGTAAAATTCATTAGGAATGTAGTGGAGTAAAAGTAAAAGTTGTAAAAAATATAAATTATAAAGTAAAGTACAGATATATATATATATATATATATACAAAAAGACTTAAGTAGTACATTCAAGTATTTTTAACTTAAGTACTTTACACCACTGATCCTTTTTTATGTTATCCATACCTATGTAATTCAGTGTCTATGACTGCAATGTGGGTTTTAAAAGGCTTGAACTTGAAACTTCACACTTCCTCTCTTCACTTCCTCTCTTCACTTCCTCTCTTCACTTCCTCTCTTCTCCTTCTTGCAGGCTGATTTACAGCATGCTTTATTCACTCCACTTTATAAGTGGTAAAGATGGGCTAGGTCAAGGCCAGGTCAGGGCCAGGTCAGGGCCAGGTCAAGGCCAGGTCAAGGCCAGGTCAAGGCCACGTCACGGCCAGGTCAGGGCCAAGGCACGGCCAGGTCAGGGCCACGACACGGCCAGGTCAGGGCCAGGTCAAGGCCACGTCACGGCCAGGTCAGGGCCACGGCACGGCCAGGTCAGGGCCAAGGCACGGCCAGGTCAGGGCCACGACACGGCCAGGTCAGGGCCATGGTAGAGAGCACAGGGTATTAATAATATAAGACTAAGGCCTTACAAAGATCCTTCACGGTCAAAACGTTGCTAATAAAACTACAGGATAATTTAAATAGGTATTTTGGTAGCTATTAATTTCACACTTACCAGGTATTTGCTTAGAAAATTGTACCAAAGTCTTGTATTTCCGGTGGCATTTGTTGTACCCTGCAGCTGTGGACATTTGTTGGATAAACCTACAAAACCTTAGAACAACCATCATCCTAATGCGACTTGACAATATGGCTACTTATAAACCGATGTAGCCCTGTTATTATGCAATAATAGGTACAACGTTTTATTCCAATGTTTGTCGTTGCCAAATGTCGAGACCGTGAAGTCAGTTGTCATGTGTATGGTTAGCTGCCATTGCATTACACGTTGTTCATCGTGTTGTTCTTTCTGTGGACTTCATGTCAGTCTTAGTAGAGTTCTGTTGACTTCCCGCTTCTGAGAGACAATGCATTCCAAGATCACAGTATCTCTCTTTATTTGTGTGATCTCTCGGCTTGTGTCAGGCCTTCTTGACATACCAGCATCGCTCACACTCATTGGTAGGCCAAAGGCAGTTGAACTTTCTCACATCTGCCACAGCAACTTATCTGCCACAGCAACTCATACCAATAGGTCAAGGACAGGTCACCGGTAGGTGAAGGACAGCAAACCACAATATCCAGAATTAATAGCAATGTCAGGACGTAGTACCACCCCTGTCGAGGTGGATCCAGTTGAGAATGGCTGTCAACAGGTAGCTAACGTTACTCACTGGACCAGACACTTATTCATAGAACATAAGCTTGCGAATAACTATTTATTTGTATTTTTGTGCAGACAACAAATGTAAAGTTTAGTCATGGTGTGGTGCTCAGTACCTGGGTATGCAAACTACAAGCAAGGGTAACATTTCATTGGTTGCTTTACTAAGAAGTCGAGCATAGGTAATGTAGCTAACTTAACTAGCTAGCAAACTACATTTGTTTATCTAAACCAAAATCTAGCTAGCCTTCATAATATGCTGGCTAGACATTCCAAAGCAAATAATTGTAATTAGCCAGCTGCTATCTGGCGAAGTGATTTGTAACTTTGCAAGCTAACGTTATGTTAGCTACAGCCTACAGGACTGTATCTAACTGTTAGCTAGCTAACTAACTACCACAGAGGCTAATGTTACTGGCCTATGTGTTCTATTTACAGAGTCTGATCCCATAAAGATCTGCAGTGGCATCAAGCTCAGCACCAGGAACTAGTAGTGATGGGGGAAAAATCGATAGTTACATATGGAGATATTATTTTTCATGATATGTCATATCGTTTTGACAATATCGCAATATTATTTTTGCGCTTGTTGGCTGTACCTGCACCAAAACGTTTTCCTTCATAGCTTGTTCTCCATCTTCTTTTTAAATAGGGAGCCAATTTGTTTTCAGCGTTTGAATTTCCATGACTGATCAGAACTTGTTTTCTCTGGCTCTCTGTTGTCCCTCTGCTGCAGATGTAACAGTATAACTTTAGACCGTCCCCTCGCCCCGACACAGGCGCGAACCAGGGACCCTCTGCACACATCAACAACTGACACCCACCAAGCATCGTTACCCATCGCTCCACGGCTCTTGCAGAGCAAGGGGAACCACTACTTCAAGGTCTCAAAGCGAGTGACGTAGCCGATTGAAGCGCTATTAACGCGCACTACCGCTAACTAGCTAGCCATTTCACATCCGTTACACTCACCCCCCTTTCGACCTCCTCCTTTTCCGCAGCAACCAGTGATCCGGGTCAACAGCATCAATGTTACAGTATAACTTTAGACCGTCCCCTCGCCCCGACAAGGGCGCGAACCAGGGACCCTCTGCACACATCAACAACTGACACCCATGAAGCATCGTTACCCATCGCTCCACAAAAGCCGCGGCTCTTGCAGAGCAAGGGGAACCACTACTTCAAGGTCTCAAAGCGAGTGACGTAACCGATTGAAACGCTATTAGCGCGCACCACCGCTAACTAGCTAGCCATTTCACATCCGTTACACAGACATATGGTGAGCAATATGTTTGGAACATCAAATCAATACAGAATCGTCAGAATCGCAATAAATATCGTATTGACACCTAAGTATTGTGATAATATCATATTGTGATGTCCCTGGCTATTTCCAGTCCTAGGTGCTAGTGTGTCATCTTTTCTAAATCTTTCCATGACTCCATAATGAGCAAATAAATATACTGGAGCTAGGCATAAACATGGTCTGTGTCTTGTTGTCATAGCTGGTGTGTTTACAAGTAGTCTAGCTACAACTTCTACTTTAGTTGTCTCTGTATTATGGAAGCCAAGTTGATCCTGTCTCAGCCTCCAATAATTATGCTGCAATAGTTTATGTGTCGGGGGGCTAGGGTCAGTCTGTTATATCTGGAATATTTATCCTGTCTTATCTGGTGTCCTGTGTGAATTTAAGTGTGCTCTCTCTAATTCTCTCTCTTTCTCTTCTCTCAGAGGACCTGAGCCCTAGGACCATGCCTCAGGACTACCTGGCCTGATGACTCCTTGCTGTCCCCAGTCCACCTGGTCGTGTTGCTGCTCTAGTTTCAACTGTTCTGCCTGCGGCTATGGAACCCTGACATGTTCACCGGACGTGCTACCTTGTCCCGGACCTGCTGTTTTCGACGCTCTCTCTCTACCGCACCTGCTGTCACTAACTCTGAATGATCGGCTATGAAATGCCAACTGATATTTACTCCTGAGGTGCTGACATGTTGCACCCTCTACAACCACTGTGATTATTATTATTTGACCCTGCTGGTCATCTATGAAAGTTTGAACATCTTGGCCATGTACTGTTATAATCTCCACCCGGCACAGCCAGAAAAGGACTGGTCACCCCTCAGAGCCTGGTTCCTCTCTAGGTTTCTTCCTAAGTTCCTGCCTTTCCAGGTAGTTTTTCCTAGCCACCGTGCTTCTACATCTGCATTGCTTGCTGTTTGGGGTTTTAGGCTGGGTTTCTGTACAGCACTTTGTGACATCGGCTGATGTAAATAGGGCTTTATAAATACATTTGATTGATTGATTGATTATGCAAAGATTGAAGTCTAAATTGGTGTCTTTTGGGGGTGGGTATTGTGTGTTAAGGTTAGTATGCATGATCTATTGACATGAGGGGAACGGGTGGATATAGTACTTTGTTTGAGTGTGTATTGATAGGGACAAAGTAGTAAAATGGTGGCTAATCACTGACTAGTGTATGTCCTACAGACTAATCCTACTGCTGCTACTGCTGACCCTGACACCAGCTTTAATAGTACAAATCCTGTTGACCCATTGGATGAAAGCTTCCAGCCAGGAACAAGCTCAAGCTCAACATCATCTGACTCGGAAGAGGAAAAGTCTGCACAGGGCTGGCAGGAGCCAAAGTGTATAGTCTATGAGTCTAAGGTCAAGGAGCTCATGAAGTTCTGACAGACCAGCTGCCATTGTCCAAAACAAGATGAGGCTCACAAGCTGAAGAACATTCAGGACCCTGCCTGGAACATTCAGCCAACACAACATTCATAATCAATTTAGGCTGACGTTGTAGTAGAATATGAAATGCGTAGTATGCTCAGAACTGCATTGTGCTATAGATATTGCTAGCTGTTTTACCTATGTATATAATGGTGTTTTACATTTTTCTTTCTTTTTTTTGTACAAGTGACTGACTTGTGACTAAATGATTCCAGCTGCATCTGAAATCAATAAAGTGTTGAATTTAACTTCTGGATCAATAAATTGTGATATTCAAGAGATGTATTTGGAAGTAACTAGCTACAATCTTACTGTTACAAATGATGCTGGGAGTTGGTGCATCATTTAAATGTTCATTTGTTGGCAAGTAAATAAGTAGCAAATACTAAGTAGACATGGATTGTATTGAAGATAGTGTTGATTTACTCTGAAGACCGAGGTGAGTTTACACAGCAGAATGCAGGAACAGTTATGGCAATGTATTACATATATACAGTAGAAGAGAAAGATACTATTAACGTCTATAATAAATACTACAGTTCTACAAAGGGAATACTTGGATATGCTGTGTTTGGTGGGTGCAGGGTGTTCGGAGTCACTTTAATACAAGGGGTGATTGTTGTTATGGACCTTTCACATCTCCTCGAGTCATCAACTTATTTGTATCCAACATACTGTCCATCTTGTCAGGGATAAATTGCTTGAATGGCCCTAACAACACACGCAGGCAAGTGGATTGCATGTCCTGTACCTAGCTTATCCACACGTAAAACAAACTTAGAAAACTATCTTTAGGCAGCCTCCCGAGTGGCGCAGTGGTCTAAGACGCTGCATTGCAGAGCTAGCTGTGTCACTAGAGATCCTGGTTCGAGTCCAGGCTGTGATAGAAGCTGGCCACGACTGGGAGACCCATGGAGAGGCACAGAATTGGCCCAGCGTCGTCCGGGTTAGGGGAGGGTTTGGCCTTCAGGGATGTTCTTGTCCCATTGCTCACTAGCGACTTCTGTGGCGGGCCGGGGCGCAGTGCACGCTGACACGGTCGCCAGGTGTCGCCAGTGTTTCCTCCGACACATTGGTGTGGCTGGCTTCCGGGTTCAGCGGGCATTGGGTCAAGAAGCAGTGCGGTCAAGAAGCAACTTTGTCAAAGGCAGGGGCGCAAAATATTTAGCTTGTCCATTCCCAGCATGCCGCTCCAGGGTACTGTTGGAGAGATGCATCTCTGTAGTGTTCCGCCAATGTTCTGTCCAAAAAATGATCTAACATAAATCATGTAGCAGATAAAGGATGAGGTATGTGTCCTTTTCTGTAGCCTACAGGCTGGACATAAAATGTATGACAATGTAATGAGACTGACACTTTTTACATCATACAGGTTTCTCTGATCAAATAGTCCGGACCAAATCTGAACCAATCATAAACGTCTATGTTTGGTTCAGATTTCATCCGGTCTGGACCAGCCTTGATTTAGCCCAAACATAGACGTCTATAAATTACTTTTTATCAACCAGAAATTAGGCTGATTTCAAAATCCAAAAATACATATTTTCAACTTTCATTCAGAACTGAAAATATATCTGATTTCAACATCCGGAAAAAAACTATTTTTCAACGTCCTGGAAAAGGACTTTAAACATACCTTCCATTCAGACCCTAAATTGAACATAACTTTGTCTGGATTTCTTTCTTTTTTTAGATGGGGGCTGTATTTTTTGGTCCCGCCCATGGCGGCAGAGCGGCAAGGACCGGCCCTGCCAATCAGAATGAGTTTTTCCCCACAAAAGGGCTTTATTACAGACAGAAATACCCATCCGTACTCCCCCCCCCTCTCCCCCGACGATCCTGCAGGTGCAGAAGCCAGATTTACAGGTCCTGGGCTGGCGTGGTTACACGTGGTCTGCGGTTGTGAGACCGGTTGGACGTATTGCCAAATTTTCTAAAAAGAAGTTGGAGACGGCTTATGGTAGAGAGATTAACATTAAATTCTCTGGCGACAGCTCTGGTAGACTTTCCTGCAGTCATTGTGACAATTGCACACTCCCTCAAAACTTGACACATCTGTGGCATTGTGACAAAACTGCACATTTTAAAATGGCCTTTTGACCCCAGCACAAGGTGCACCTGTGGATCATGCTGTTTAATCATCTTCTTGATATGCCACACCTGTCAGGTGGATGGATTAAGAATAAAAACATCACTAACAGGGATGTAACCAAATTTTTGCACAAAATTTGCAGGAAATAAGCTATTTGTGCTTGTGGAATATTTCTGGGATCTTTTATTTCAAGTCATGAAACCAGTACTTAACATGTTGCGTTTATATTTTTGTTAAATATAAAACTTTTAGCTGACATGGGCTAATTGAGTCTCTGTCAGTGACTGACATAACAGAACTGCTGATGCATAACCAAATTTCACCTTATCAATTCTACTAATTTAACTCTTAACAAGAAGTTGAGACCCAAATGGATCCGCATGCCTACAGTTCAGTTGCCCATCCCTGGACAGTTGTTCTCAGAAAAAGATTGGTAATAATTTTTTCCACAACTGTAAACAGTAGTACTGTAATGGTATACAAAATAGTTACAGGGAATCTGCTAATGCCCTTTTTTAATAAATCCCAAGCACATCTAGATTCTACCACATCCATCTAAGCAAGTAGGTGACAGCAATAGTAAAGCTCCACTTCAACTATTCTGAGGCCTGGAACCGTTGCTTACCTGAACCCTAAGGCCAGGATTCAATCCGATCATGCTTTGTTGGCTATGCAATGTTCCCGTGTTAGCGGACTGCATTCACGGTGAATGCTGCATGTCCGCTCACTCTAAAATGACCTTTAAATGGTACATAGAGAACAAAGAGTGATCGGATTGAATCCTGGCCTAACTCTCTAGCTATACCGAAATAAGTGCCAAATGGTTGTTTGGGAAAAATAAGTCATTGGTGAAATTTTCTATAAACCACCATTATCAATGCACATATAGGGTGGCTTTATAGTCAAATGGCTCGCTTGTCTCAATTCGTATTTAAAAAAAAATCTAGGCGGAAATATGCTTTATAAACCTGCTATAAGATTCCATGTTGCCATTCTCCATAGGGTGATGTCAGACAGGACAATAATTCCAGGACAATAAATGGCAGTGTATCAGTGAGGTTTATTAGTGTAACTAATATCGTTAGTGTAACAACGTATCGCATACACCACAAAGATACCTGGCAAAACTCATGATCGTACAATATAAAAAAGAAATGTTTTAAAATGAACAAAACAGTGAAAAAAAAGAGGAAACTATTGGTTCTAGCGATAAGAATCGCTGTCTTGATGGCTTGTGTCAATCCTTTGTGTGTGTGGTTCTTGGACGTGTTCCAACACTAGAGGTATTGTTCTCGGAGCAACCCACTGAACGCACGTCTATGCCCATGGAGTGCTGGATACCAATCCAATAATTTGCTTCCTGTCTTTGTTGACTCTGAAAGGACCGGGCAGGTTTTGTGAGAGCTACAGCTCCATCTAGCCGTCACGTAGCTGAAGCGTAGGCCTAGTTCCTCACAAATCCTTTACACCCTATAAAACCTTTCACATCTTCCAAGACAAGGTCAAGTAAGCGTAAGAAGAAGCAAATGAGTTATTGAATTGAAATCCCACCCAATAACAACACAGTACTATCTCAACGCTTTATCAAATGTCCGAGGCAGAGGACAGACTAATGTGATAGAACATGAACAGGAGAACAATACTGCTTGAAGAAACGTCCACATTTTCCTCGTGTTGCCCCCACAATAGCCTCCACTTGGAAAGAACGCTACAGTTCCCTAAGATCAGTCTTACGCCAACTGGGCCTCGCCACTTTCTGCCTTGCAACAGTCTGCCACTCGCCCTCCTCCAACTCCTTAGTCCAATCAAAACACCCGGTCAAACTCGGTCTGACTCGTCGTGGCCGGGTTCCTGTTCTGATTGGCCGGCTGCTGGGGCATGTGACCTCTCCGGCGAGGCGGGGCCAGGTACTCAAACATGGACGTGTTGTGTGTGGAGAGCATGTTCTTCAGGTCCGAGGGCATGGGGTCCGACCAGAAGAAGTCGTGGTTCAGAGCGTCGTCGCTGTCCGTCCTCTGCGCCGGGTCTAAGACTAGGAGCTTGTCAATCAGGTCCAGGGCGTACGGGTCCTTGACATAGGCTTTGAGGCGGTCCTTCACTTTCCTCTTCTGGCCCTTAGGGAGCTCCATCTTCTGGTAAAGCTCGTACTTCTTGTCCACGCCTGGCCATACCTGATGGGGGAAGAGTTCAGGTTAGGAATTGAATGGTGAATGAGAATTTGTTTGTGTTAAACTGGTGGTTACACTGTGGTGTTTATTAAGTTTCTTGGACATAAGAATGTAAAATCAAAGAAATCAGCTCAGTGTCAGAAATCAAGTTATTTTAATTTAGGTAATCGGTTCAAGTATTCCCATACATAAATAGAGGAACATGTGATCGTATCCCATTGTAATAAAGGTTGGAAATTATTCTGTTTTTGTTAAATACTATCTGTTTGGGATTCTTGAGCTCAATTTGCAGTGTACAAGTAATTTATAACAATGTCCACTCCACCCCGATCATCAGCTCAAGGAAAACTCAGCCCACGGCTGAATGTTATTGACTGTAATTGACCTTGATATGGTTTGTGTGTGGGTATGCGTCCGTGTGTGTGTTTGAGTGTGGTTTGTGTGCATACCTCTGCCGTGATAGAGCCACACAGCTGACTGATGAGTGTGAGCTGGTGCTGCTCTGTGTTGCCTTGCATGATGGGACTACGTGTCCACATCTCCGCCATGATGCAGCCTGCACCCCACAGGTCAATGGGAGGCCCGTAGTCTCTCTCGCCTGACAAAACAATGTAGCTCTCAGTTTACATGCCATTAAATTACACATATTGCTACAAGCAAGCTCAGCATATCAATGTCTTGTAACTGTATAAATAGCCTGGGATTGTGTAAAAAAAATAGTTATTTACAGAGACAGTTACATATAGCTTTTATAGAAATGCCACCTTCTGAAAAAATGTCCTTTGCCCAGACCTCTCCTTGACTACCCCCACTTCCTTGATGTTTTCCAGAAGTAGCTAAGCTGATTCAAAATGGTCACCTAATTATCAAGTCCTTCATTAGTTAAATCAGCTGTTAGTTCTCGAATACGGCACAAAAGTGGACTGGCTGGGGGTACTGGAGGAGAGGTTTGCGCTAGGGGATTTGGGCATGTACCCCACACTATGCTCCAGACAGATGGGTTCCTTACCTAGAAGCAGCTCTGGGGGCCTGTACCAGAGTGTGACCACACGGTTGGTGTAGCGGTTGCCCTGGCTGTTTTTGGCCAGGCTGAAGGCTCGCGCCAGCCCAAAGTCTGCCAGCTTCAGCACGCCGTCTCGGGTGATGAGCACGTTGGCCGCCTTCATGTCTCTGTGTAAGATCTGAGAGGAGGAAGGTGTCCACCAAGAGGCACAATGTTAAATGGCTGATTTCAACATGCAGTGCATTTGGTGAAAAGACCAGCAATGATGATACAGGTTTGTTGTATTGTACAATAGGAATCAAATTCAATCTAAAAACGGTTTACCCTTTACAAACTACAGCTTTGATCCAAACCCTACTGTGCTGTCTATGATCATTAGTTTTTCCCTTTCTAGGTTACAGTGACTATGGATGGGAGTCTGTCATAAATGGACCGTAGCCTCACCTTGTTTCTGTGGATATAGTAGAGTCCGTTCAGCAGCATCTGCATCACCTTCTTGATCTCGGCCAGGGTGAATTTCACATTGGCGTTGCTTAGCAACCCTGCCAGGTCGTGCTCACAGAAGTCAAACACCAGGTAGATGCTTCCTTTGTAGCGGTTGAACTGGGTGGCTGTGTGTTGATGAGAGGATTGAGTAATTACACACACACACACAACATTTCCTATTCACACACGCAAACACTCCACACACAAGTCTGGATTGGTAATCCAATACTGCTTTTTGACCACGAACAATATGGACGGCCCCATGCAAGCTGTAGGTTGCTACTGGGAATGCATGACTGACACTCACCTTTGGTTCGACAGATCTCTATGAGGTTGACAACGTTCTCATGTTTCAAGAGCTGCAGAATCTTGATCTCTCTCAAAGCAGTGATGGGAAACTGTGACAAAGAAGATTACTATTTGCATCCATGTATGTTTATAGTGTGCCATTGTTTACCACTAGCCTATCCAATAAAAATGATACAGTCTGACAGCATGCATCTTCTGTGTGTATAATGTTGGAATGTTGATATTAATCTCATGCAGGGCAGATAGCTAGAGACGTGGCTTTGTTGTCCCTCTTACCCCTTCTTTCTCATTCTCCATCAACACTTTCTTCAGTGCTACCTTCTTCCCAGTCTGTCTGTGTTTGGCTTTGAACACCTCCCTGGAAAGGTAAAGTATGGTAAGATGAAAATATAGAACGTGTGCCAATGACAAGAATATCAAATATGCTAAGTGTTCTTCTGAAACTGGCTAACGTGAAGTTACCTTAGTTATGTTTATATTCAGGTTATGAACTCAGAACCTAACGTCACTATCAACACAGGTGTTGATAAAACAGCATATGCAGGTATCGACAAATACATTTTAGATTGCTAAACTAGCTGGATATATTAACGTTAGATGTCTTTCAAGAAAACAAGCTACTGTAGCTAGCTTGCCGTCAGGCACGTTCTCCTTAACGTTAGCGATGTTGTTGTCGGAAACCTTTTCACTAAATAACCACTAGAAATGTTACCCAAAGGTCCCTTGGCCGATCTTGGCAAGCTTTTCATATTTAGAAAACTCATCACAGAAAGGGAATTCGACTCCGTCGTAGTATTTGGACATAATGGCGGCCTCCCGGTCAGGCCTTAGAAAAGTAAAGGGTCACGTTAGGGAAAGGTTTCGCCAGAATTACCAAATGTTACTCTAATATAAGTACACCAAATCAAGCAGAATTATATAATATATGTTCTAAACAACGTTAAATCTCACAATGGACATTAGATATGAATATATTCATACTTTTCAGCCCCGGCGGCGTTTCCTGTTTTGTCTCGCTGCATCCTTATTTGTTTCGTCGGATCCGTGCGTCCCCAGTGCGAGATGGGTAATGTAGTCGTTGTGCTTTCACAAACTTTACCAAAGAGGAAGCGAGATGGGTAATGTAGTCTTTGTGCTTTCACAAACTTTACAAAATGGAAGCGATACGCCCAACTCGGCGCAAAACCTGTCTCTCTCCAGCAGGTGGCGTTTTTAGTTTTCGCACACAAAGCAAGGAGTTTTTGTATGGAGGCCAATGAGTGTCTAATAGTACAGCATCTCTCTCCGTTGAATACATACAGGAAGTTGACGTTAACAACCCTTATCGGATATTTTTTAAATTATAATGAGACAACCAATCCGAAAGAAAGGATAGACAAGAACTAGACAGCCCATTTACCGCTTTGTGGACAACAACTCCTATAGAGCCCCACAGTGGATGTGTCATAATACCCATAAAACCTAGCGGTCAAACAAAGAAATGGTTCCAATTGTACATTTACATTTAAGTCATTTAGCTGACGCTCTTATCCAGAGCGACTTACAAATTGGAAAGTTCATACATATTCATCCTGGTCCCCCCGTGGGGAATGAACCCACAACCCTGGCGTTGCAAGCGCCATGCTCTACCAACTGAGCCACACGGGATTGTATTTCCACCATTCATTTTAACCCATAGGGGATTTTAGAAACAATTAAAATAAGGGCAGTTTTCCGTGTAGGCGAACCCTGGTGTGACGCTTTGAGGTGAATACTTATCAATATATTCGGCTCTATTTACTCTCAGATTCGAAAATGCTAATTAGCATAAAGTAGACATCATGCAAAACTACAAATCCCAGCAAGCTGATGTCTTTGCTAACAGGTATTGTGTCAATTTAAAACTTGCATAAGTCAGTTCACAGAAATTTAAATAATGTAGACAATGTATTAATTACTACATTTAGCTAACAGATAGTTAATCCAGAGATTCTTACCTCGATTCTGCAGTTATGGCATTTGTAGTTCTTTATGATAGCTACATTAGCAGCTAACTAGCGTTTCATTTTTGGGGGGTAAATACATGCGAATATAATGATAAGTCACCTTGTCCTAGAGAGATTTACATGGTTATCAAAATGTCACGCCACAGTAAGCCTACATGAAACACAGCCCTTATTGTGTTTCTAAAATCCCCTATATAGGAAAAATGTGTGGTAGAAAAGCAATTGGACCCATTTTACCTGTTTGACCACTAGGTTTTATGGGTATTATGACTCATTCTGTGATACTCTATTGTTAGGGTGGAGAGACATGTATCTTGTCAGTATTTCCATTATCTTTGCTGTGGTGCTGTAGTAGCTACTGTCAATGGCCGTGTTGGAGGGCATCAAAATGACTGCTGACTGACTGATCTACAAATCACCTTGCATCATAAATAATAAATCATTATTATTTGTAGATCAATCAGTCAGCTAGTGTGTAGTAGTGTAGCCAGGTTGTATTCATTACGCAGAATCTGTTGCAAACGTTCACTCCATTGTTTACTATGTTGCAAGACATAATGAATACACTCCATGGGTGTCTTGCAACGGAAACAGTTTACCGTTTAAGAACCAAACAGAGCAAACAAAACGGGGACAGACCTACCTGGATTTGTCCAATAGAAACATTCATTTTCGTTGCAAAACGTTCTCTGTTTGGAGTAAACGGTCTCTGTGGTAAAAACATTTTGCAGCAGACTAAATGTTTTGAAACAGAATCAGCGTAATGAATACATCCTGTGCTTCCAAGACTACTTGTTGCACTGCAGTGCACAGTCATGTATTGTAGGCTACTATCAAAACTGTCTAACTGATTTATCTCACAATACAATCTTTCAAGTAGGTCACGGTTCATACAAGAGAACACAGTAGGCTACGCAAAAGAGACAAACTTTTAAAAAGTGCTGGTCAGAGTCTGATCCTTGCTTGATTTGAGTATGACTATTAAACAAACTTCCAACAACTCAAATGGCCTGATGGGACTATCACTGTTTACTCTCAATTTATTGACATGCAATGCTGTAATGTTGCAGTGTGGAGTGTGACTGAAATCCCTCATCAGTGACCCCAAACTGTTGATGTATGTATAGACTACTATTATGTCATTTTATTGGATGCTTGTTTGGCTTTTCAAGCACATTTGTTATTTTTGTAATGAAAAACACTAAGTTAAATAAAACATTTTTATGAAGCAATAAGCCTACTATTACTTCCGATGAAAAACAGAAACATTCTGTACTGTTTCAAACAGGCATCACCACCCACAAAGTTAAGAAAAAAAGAGCAAATATAATCTATTTGAATTAGAGTTCAGACATAGAATTAGTGCTTAGCAAATTATGTAACAAATGGCCACATTTCATGTCATGGGTCTAATGATGGGAATGACGACATGGCGGAAGTAGAAGGTAAGCCTGAACCTTAGCCGCCCTTTAAAATAAATTGTGTAACTGTTCCAGACAAATCCATAGCTCTGGTCCAGGTCAGAGCTAAGGATATGGGGCCAGATTCACAAAACCTTGAATTTTCTTAACTGCCATTTTTTTCTTAGCTATAGACTTGTGAAGAAAGTTAAGCAAACTTGATATTCTTCAAGAAGATTCTTGGAAATATTCATACGTTATTCCTTGTGTTTCTCTTTCAGCAAAAAACTGGGCCCAGTTTCACAAAACACCTCTTATACGAAAACATATGGTGGTTCGTAAGTGCAATTCCTCAAACATTTCTTTCAGGATTCATTATTTTCTTACAAACTTCTCAAATAACTTCTTAACTGTCTTAAGATGATTTTCCATAGGCAACTGAGCTAGATAGCCATCTAGCACGCAAGGTCAATCATGTTAGTATATTTCTTACTGAGATTACTGGTGACAAAACATTGAACATATTTAAATCCACAATTGCTTTCATTATCTTATTGTCTCACTTCCCTGAGTTTAAGACAAGGGTTTAGGAAGAAACTTACAGTGGCTTGCGAAAGTATTCAACCTCCTTGGCATTTTTCCTATTTTGTGGTCTTACAACCTGGAATTAAAATAGATTTTTGGGGAGTTTGTATCATTTGATTTGCCCAACATGTCTACCACCTTGAAGATGCAAAATATATTTTCTTGTGAAACAAACAAGAAATAAGACAAGAAAACAGAACTTGAGCGTGCATAACTATTCCCCCCCTAAAGTCAATACTTTGTAGAGCCACCTGTTGCAGCAATTACAGCTGCAAGTCTCTTGGGATATGTCTCTATAAGCTTGGCAAATCTATCCACTGGGATTTTTGTCCATTCTTCAAGGCAAAACTGCTCCTGCTCCTTCAAGTTGGATGGGTTCCGCTGGTGTACAGCAATCTAAGTCATACCACAGATTCTCAATTGGATAGAGGCCTGGGCTTTGACTAGGCCATTCCAAGACATTTAAATGTTTCCTCTTAAACCACTCGAGTGTTGCTTTAGCAGTATGCTTAGGGTCATTGTCCTGCTGGAAGGTGAACCTCCGTCCCAGTCTCAAATCTCTTGAAGACTGAAACAGGTTTCCCTCAAGAATTTCCCTGTATTTAGTGCCATCCATCATTTCTGACCAGTTTCCCAGTCCCTGTTGATGAAAAACACACCCACAGCATGATGCTGCCACCACCATGCTTCACTGTGGGGATGGTGTTCTCGGGGTGATGAGAGGTGTTGGGTTTGCGCCAGACATAGTGTTTTCCTTGATGGCCAAAAAGCTCAATTTTAGTCTCATCTAACCAGAGTACCTTATTCCATATGTTTGGGGAGTATCCCACATGCCTTTTTTCTTTAAGTAATGGCTTTTTTCTGGACACTCTTCAGTAAAGCCCAGCTCTGTGGAGTGTACGGCTAAAAGTGGTCCTATGGACAGATACTCCAACCCCTCCGCAGTGGAGTTTTGCAGCTCCTTCAGGGTTATCTTTGGTCTCTTGTTGCCTCTGATTAATGACCTCCTTGCCTGGTCCGTGAGTTTTGGTGGGCGTTGTGGTGCCATATTCTTTCAATTTTTTAATAATGGATTTAATAGTGCTCTGTGAGATGTTCAAAGTTTCAGATATTTTTTATAACCCAACCCTGATCTGTACTTCTCAACAACTTTGTCCCTGACCTGTTTGGAGAGCTCCTTGGTCTTCATAGTGTCGCTTGCTTGGTGGTGCCCCTTGCTTAGTGGTGTTGTAGACTCTGGGGCCTTTCAGAACCAGTGTATATATACTGAGCTCATGTGACACTTAGTTGCACACAGGTGGGCTTTATTTAACTAATTATGTGACTTCTGAAGGTAATTGGTTGCACCAGATCTTATTTAGGGGCTTCATTGCAAAGGGGGTGAATACATATGCATGCATCACTTTTCCCTGAATTGTTTATTACTCTTTTGAAACAAGTTGTTTTTTTCTTTTCACTTCACCAATTTTAACTATTTTGTGTATGTCCATTACATGAAATCCAAATAAAAATCAATTTCAATTACAGGTTGTAATGCAGCAAAGTATGAAAAATGCCAAGAGAGGTGAATACTTTTGCAAGGCACTGTAAGAACATTTAAGAACTTTATTGAGTAGCAATATAACGTTGGGGAAAAATGGCCCTTCAGAATACGTTTCTTCTTAAGAAGATTTTGTGAATCCGAGCCCAGGGAAAAAGTACGAAACATTGCTATTCCTCAATAAAGTTATTGAAAATATTTTTTGTTTCTTCCTAAGAAATAAGATTCTTGAAAATAAAGTTATTGGATTTCTTTGTGGAAATGTCCTTTACCCTAAGATAGCTTAACCCTTGTCTTAAACTCATGGAAGTGAGAGAATTAGCTAATGAAAGCAATTGAACATGTTTAATTCACTCAATACTGAAACTTTCAGATAAAGTTTGATTGGTTTAAATCCTCCCCTCCAAATTTGACCAGTAATCTCAGTAAGAAATACAGTGGGGCAAAAAAGTATTTAGTCAGCCACCAATTGTGCAAGTTCTCCCACTTAAAAAGATGAGAGGCCTGTCATTTTCATCATAGGTACACTTCAACTATGACAGACAAAATTAGAAGAAAAAAAATCCAGAAAATCACATTGTAGGATTTTTAATGAATTTATTTGCAAATTATGGTGGAAAATAAGTATTTGGTCACCTACAAACAAGCAAGATTTCTGGCTCTCACAGACCTGTAACTTCTTCTTTAAGAGGCTCCTCTGTCCTCCACTCGTTACCTGTATTAATGGCACTTGTTTGAACTTGCTATCAGTATAAAAGACACCTGTCCACAACCTCAGTCACACTCCAAACTCCACTATGGCCAAGACCAAAGAGCTGTCAGGACACCAGAAACAAAATTGTAGACCTGCACCAGGCTGGGAAGACTGAATCTGCAATAGGTAAGCAGCTTGGTTTGAAGAAATCAACTGTGGGAGCAATTATTAGGAAATGGAAGACATACAAGACCACTGATAATCTCCCTCGATCTGGGGCTCCACGCAAGATCTCACCCCGTGGGGTCAAAATGATCACAAGAACGGTGAGCAAAAATCCCAGAACCACACGGGGGGACCTAGTKAATGACCTGCAGAGAGCTGGGACCAAAGTAACAAAGCCTACCATCAGTAACACACTACGCCGCCAGGGACTCAAATCCTGCAGTGCCAGACGTGTCCCCCTGCTTAAGCCAGTACATGTCCAGGCCCGTCTGAAGTTTGCTAGAGAGCATTTGGATGATCCAGAAGAAGATTGGGAGACTGTCATATAGTCAGATGAAACCAAAATATAACTTTTTGGTAAACTCAACTCGTCGTGTTTGGAGGACAAAGAATGCTGAGTTGCATCCAAAGAACACCATACCTACTGTGAAGCATGGGGGTGGAAACATCATGCTTTGGGGCTGTTTTTCTGCAAAGGGACCAGGACGATTGATCCATGTAAAGGAAAGAATGAATGGGGCCATGTATCGTGAGATTTTGAGTGAAAACCTCCTTCCATCAGCAAGGGCATTGAAGATGAAACGTGGCTGGGTCTTTCAGCATGACAATGATCCCAAACACACCGCCCGGGCAACAAAGGAGTGGCTTCGTAAGAAGCATTTCAAGGTCCTGGAGTGGCCTAGCCAGTCTCCAGATTTCAACCCCATAGAAAATCTTTGGAGGGAGTTGAAAGTCCGTGTTGCCCAGCAACAGCCCCAAAACATCACTGCTCTAGAGGAGATCTGCATGGAGGAATGGGCCAAAATRCCAGCAACAGTGTGTGAAAACCTTGTGAAGGTTTACAGAAAACGTTTGACCTCTGTCATTGCCAACAAAGGGTATATAACAAAGTATTGAGAAACTTTTGTTATTGACCAAATACTTA
Organism: Salvelinus sp. IW2-2015; assembly: GCF_002910315.2. Taxonomy (NCBI): domain Eukaryota; kingdom Metazoa; phylum Chordata; class Actinopteri; order Salmoniformes; family Salmonidae; genus Salvelinus; species Salvelinus sp. IW2-2015. The sequence continues at coordinate 34,884,831 of NC_036842.1, read as the reverse complement.
TTTTCCACCATAGTTTGCAAATAAATTCATTAAAAATCCTACAATGTGATTTTCTTTCATTTTGTCTGTCATAGTTGAAGTGTACCTATGATGAAAATTACAGGCCTCCCTCATCTTTTTAAGTGGGTGAACTTGCACAATTGGTGGCTGACTAAATACTTTTTTGCCCCACTGTATACGTTTGTTTTTGGAATTCATTTTTAAAATATAATTATACAAAAAATATATATATTTTTGAGTGTACATATACCAGGCTTGAAACTTGGATGATTTTCACAAACAATTGTTTAATGTTAATCACCAGTATTAAGTACATAACCAGTGCTATTTACAGCATTCAGAACCCAGACACACACACAAGTACCTTCAAAATTGAAATGTCTGTATTTACCAGTGTTGGAGTAGTGAACTACAGATAGTTCAACTAGTAATTTAACTACATTTTGCAGTATTTACATATACTTATTCACAAAGTAGTTTGGATGTAGTGAACTACTTTTTCAAAGTAACTATAGTTTTATTATGGGTAACTTTAGTGTAGCTTACCTTCTTCCAGTGTGAAGTAATTGGTAGCTTGGTAAACTATATTTGAGTAGCTTCCCCAACACCGGTATTTACACAATTAGTGTAAAAAAGTTAAAAAGGAAATCCCAGAAGGCAAGGCAGGTACAAAGTTCCGGTGTCCACCTCAAACACTTTCTCTTCCAAATAACATGCACTGTATTTAAACATACTGTTCTTAATTTAATTATACACAATTTAAACACAGCCATAATGATTCACTATTTTTAGTGATCCACTCCTTAAACTCTATTTTGCTAACCTGTTTCCAGATCTGTTTGTGCCATCTTGCCAACACCTATGGTCTTGTACAGAAATAAATCTGGGACCAGGCTATTGTTTTGCCACTGGCTCATCCACAATTATGATTGCAATACAAAGAATATGATTCGATCTGTACAAGTAAACCTGAATAATTTTTTTGATGAACAATGAACGTGAATTTAATAGTCTTAATATTACAGTCAAATCTTTCAATCTGTCATATAAACAACACGCCATCAAACTGATGTTGTACACCAAACCGCAACCGCAATGATGGCAACCATGTACTAGCTAAAACACCTGAATCTGGTCTGAAGCGGTATTAATCGATCTTGTATCAGTTTGTGGTGGCCTGGCCGGGCTCTGAACCAGGTCTGAGGCGAGCGGTCAATGGTGGCATAGGCCTCGGACCATCTGAAGTTGTCTTGTATCAGACAGTCTGTGTGGGCCTAAGTCTGAAGCAGTGTTCAGCCAAGCCTAGTCTGACCCTGAACTAGGTCTATCTCGGTTTGCCTCTCACAGCTTGGCCTTGGGGGTGCTCTCCAGCAGCATCCTCATGTCCAGCAAGGCCTGCTCCAGCCTCTCGGCCATGTGGGCTGCATTGGTCTCATTGCAGCTGTTGAATGCCGACACGGCAAAGTTGATGTGTTCTGCCATGGGGTTGTAGCACACGCCATAGCCGTCGGGTGCCACGGGTCCGAAGCACATCACACAGTCCGTCTTGGCTGGCACCTTTGGGGGAGGAGAAAGAAGGGGGGAGCGGGCAAGCTTACTTCTTACGGTATGAGCATTAGCTAGACCCCCTAAGTAGCCTCAGTAGCTAGACCCCCTAAGTAGCCTCAGTAGCTAGACCCCCTAAGTAGCCTCAGTAGCTAGACCCCCTAAGTAAGCCTCAGTAGCTAGACCCCCTAAGTAGCCTCAGTAGCTAGCCTAAGTAGCCTCAGTAGCTAGACCCCCTAAGTAGCCTCAGTAGCTAGACCCCCTAAGTAGCCTCAGTAGCTAGACCCCCTAAGTAGCCTCAGTATCTAGACCCCCTAAGTAGCCTCAGTAGCTAGACCCCCTAAGTAGCCTCAGTAGCTAGACCCTCTAAGTAGCCTAAGTAGCTAGACCCCCTAAGTAGCCTCAGTAGCTAGACCCCCTAAGTAGATTCAGTAGATAGTCATTAGAAGTTAGCTACATAGGGATCTAAGCTTGCTGGTGTAGGTATAAAAATGAGCAAACCAAGATGACACTTGGCTGACCCTAAGTGTCGGCCACTGACAACATTAGTTCAATAGCTAATTGTTAAGCTTGGCTACACCTGTCCCAATCGTGCAGGGCAGACAGACACGCAAGGAAAGAGTACTTCAGTACTACGGCACAGTGTTTTATCAACCAATTACGTCAGACTAGCAGTAATTCAACCAAAATGGTTTAATAAAAAAACACTGTCACTGCATTGTCATATGGTTGTTCAGCCACCATATTGTGTTGCCAGATCGGAAAACAACAATGAGCGACAATGAAAAGTCCCATAAGATAGCTATTTACCTGGCTAGTGGAAAGGTTGTAGTGGTTGGCCACAGCGTACGAGGTGTCCATGAAGATCTCAGGCATGGAGGTCAGGTCTTCGATGGCCTGCAGCTTCAGCCCCAGAAGGTGTCGGTCTATGGCCTGGCCATGGATCGCCTGGACACAGCCAAACCATAGACATACATATTTATATATAATATTCATACACATTGACGATGTGTTTAGGCTATATCATTGATCCAAACACACTGGGCAAACACACTTGACTTGTGCACTTCAAACCTTTTAATGTATTTTATTATAAGGGACTGCTAGTGTTCAGTGAATAGTGATTTTTGAGGTTGGTTTGGTTCTTAAAAAAATTAGCACATTTTTTAATTTCGATTCGTAATTGAATATATATATATTTTTTTTACATTAAATGTACTATGCGGATTGAATGCTGTAACACAGAATAAAACAATTAATAAAATGGTAGTGACTGTCCATTACTGCTAATCCCTTATTAACCATAAATTATTCACATTGAAACATCCTATTAAAGTAGTTGCGTATATTACATTGGTTTAATTTGATTACTTTATTATTTCATTCAGTCATCATCTCATCTCTATAGAGCTGCTGCCTACGCTGTCTGACAACATCACTATTTTAGTAGTTCTTCAAAGTAAATACTAACTATCAATCACTTAGATCACGTATTTTCAGGAAGAGATACCTCGAAGTAGCTGCTTTCTATACCTCTCGATCACACGTTCTCTGTGTCTGCTCCACACTACTGAGGTATAGTAATCTCCACACAGACCGGATGAGTAGGTGGGCACGCAATGGATTATGGTCATTGTAGTTAATTACCATGTTTTCTGTGCTAAACTATGTGGAATATTGGCCTCCCTACTACATTGCACAGTTCGGGCTCAATCTTATTTATCTCGAGAGAAACTACCGTGCAATGTGCGCATTGAGCTCACAAAAAAAAATATACAAAAAATATTTATTAAACCGACGTTTGTCAATTAGATGTTTAAAAAAACTAAAACTAACTACAGTAACTAACTATCGGTTAATCGCTCAGCACTAGTGAGTGCAGTACTCTGTCACTGATGAAGGTTGAGTAAATAGGGTGCCATAGGGTTGGGGTCAATTCCATTACAATTCTCCTCAGTGCTTTTCAATTAGGAACATTTGGAATATGGTTTAATTTCTGAATTGACTTGTTGGATTCAAACTTCTAACTTGTAATATCTACTGAGTAGATCGAAATCTACTGAGTGAGAAAGTTTCCATTCTGTCAGAACATGTTATGGTTAAATCTCATGTATCCTATGGAGAGAAGGGCAACGGTCTGGTTTCAGTCAACAGTTAAGGTAGGACAGCCGTGGATTAGGCAGGAGTGAGGAATGTGGGCCGAGGTCAGGTCAGATGCAGGGAGAAGGAACAGTCCTATGACATACACACATAGGAGGCAGGGCAATGACTACACCGAGGAGAGGCACCACTGAAGTTCCTGCCTAGCAACAGTTTCAAGCAGACCACCATAGTCCCTATGCCCAAGAACCTGGTAACCTGCCTAAATGACTACCCGTCCGTAGCCATGAAGTGCTTTGAAAGTCTGGTAATGGCTCACATCAACACCATTATCCCAGAAACCCTAGATCCACTCCAATTTGCATACCGCCCAAACAGATCCACAGATGATGCAATCTCTATTACACTCCACACTGCCTTTTCCCACCTGGACAAAAGGAATACCTACGTGAGAATGCTATTCATTGACTAAAGCTCAGCGTTCAACACTATAGTACCCTCAAAGCTCATCACTAAGCTAAGGATCCTGGGACTAAACACCTCCCTCTGCAACTGGATCCTGGACTTCCTGATGCGCCGCCCCCAGGTGGTGAGGGTAGGTAGCAACACATCTGCCACGCTGATCCTCAACCCTGGAGCTCCACAGGGGTGCGTGCTCAGTCCCCTCCTGTACTTCCTGTTAATCCCACGACTGCATGGCCAGGCACAATTCCAACACCATCATTAAGTTTGCAGATGACACAACTGTGGTAGGCGTGATAACCGACAACAACGAGACAGACTATAGGGAGGAGGTCAGAGACCTGGCCGGTGGTGCCAGAATAACAACCTATCCCTCAACGTAACCAAGACTAAGGAGATGATTGTGGACTACAGGCGAAGGAGGACTGAGCACGCCCCCATTCTCAACGACAGGGCTGTAGTGGAGCAGGTTGAGAGCTTCAAGTTCCTTGGTGTCCACATCAACAACAAAACTAGAATGGTCCAAACACACCAAGACAGTCGTGAAGAGGGCACGACAAAGCCTATTCCCCCCCAGGAAACTAAAAAGGTTTGGCATGGGTCCTCAGATCCTCAAAAGGTTCTACAGCTGCAACATCGAGAGCATCCTGATGGGTTGCATCACTGCCTGGTACGGAAATTGCTCGGCCTCCGACCGCAAGGCACTACAGATGGTGGTGTGTACGGCCCAGTACATCACTGGGACTAAGCTGCCTGCCATCCAGGACCTCTACACCAGGCGGTGTCAGAGGAAGGTCCTAAAAAATGTCAAAGACCCCAGCCACCCCAGTCATAGACTGTTCTCTCTACTACCGCATGGCAAGCGGTACCGGAGTGCCAAGTCTAGGACAAAAAGGCTTCTCAACAGTTTTTACCCCCAAGCCATAAGACTCCTGAACAGGTAATCAAATGGCTACCCGGACTATTTGCATTGTGTGCCCCCCCCCAACCCCTCTTTTACACTGCTGCTACTCTCTGTTTATCATATATGCATAGTCACTTTAACTATACATTCATGTACATACCTACCTCAATTGTCTCGACCAACCAGTGCCCCCGCACATTGGCTAACCGGTCTATCTGCATTGTGTCCCGCCACCCACCACCCGCCAACCCCTCTTTTACGCTACTGCTACTCTCTGTTTATCATATATGCATAGTCACTTTAACCATATCTACATGTACATACTACCTCAATCAGCCCGACTAACCGGTGCCTGTATATAGCCTCGCTACTGTTATTTTTCACTGTCTTTTTACTGTTGTTTTTATTTCTTTACTTACCTATTGTTCACTTAATACCTTTTTTGCACTGTTGGTTAGAGCCTGTAGGTAAGCATTTCACTGTAAGGTCTACTACACCTGTTGTATTCGGTGCACATGACAAATAAACTTTGATTTGATAGATGTGCAAGGAGTTGACTCCGCCCAGTAGAGGGTATACATATGTACTTGTGTAAACATGTCAATGGCTTATGCAGCTGTGTGACCCAGTGGGTGAATAAACTTGGTTTGAGCTTTATTAGTCGTCCGTGAGTTTTTGTTTGTCAGTCAGACCAGAATCGAAATGGAATTGACCCCAAGCCTGTTGTGTGGGTATCTATCCTTTCTATTAGACTGTGCAGCACTCACTCACCATGTCAGTGTATGCCCGGTGGGCTTTCACAGCCTTCTCCAGTAGGGTCACTTTTTCTATCTTCTGTTTGGCTGGGTCGTCCATGGCCTTGACGAAATTAGCAGAGTCGATGGAGCAGGAGCGGATGGTGTCGGTGCGACCCAGCTTGAACATACGCAGAGACGCGCTCTCATAGGTGGCACAGCACCGCTGATACATCCTGAGGGAGAGAGATCCCAGTTATATTGCATTGGTACAGTTTAAGGCTGGTAGGAGTTAGGTTAGAAAATATTGTGCTCTCTGGTGCCCTCAACTGGTCATTGCCAAACAATGCAGGCCTAAAAAATCCCTGTTAAATCAAATGTTATTTGTCACATGCGCCAAATACAACAGGTGTAGACCTTAGTGAAATGCTTACTTACAAGCCCTTAACCAACAATGCAGTTTAAAAAGAGATAAGAATAACAAATAATTAAAGGGGTATCATCTCATGCAAGACCAAGGGAGTAATCTACCTCATCACATGAAAAGCCTACGTAGGACAAACAAAAAGACAATTAAAAAACAATGCATAGCTGAACCCCACTGCTCAATCAGGTGTAAGAACATTGACTAGCCAGTAGCAGCTCACTTTGTTGAAGCTAACCATCCAATCTCCTCCCTCAAGTACACAGGCATTGAGCATGTTGCTCTACTAAGGAGAGGAGGTAACATCGAGATCCTACTACTACAAAAGGAGGCTTACTGGATATCCTATCTAATAACATTGCCATCTAGTGGTCTGAATATTGACATTTGATCTCAGGCCTTTCTTATGAACAATTCTCTATTTTATGAACAAGTCTTAGAAATTGATGTATTCTTTCTACAGCTTATTAGCATAAACCTAAAATGTTCCCCCTGTTGATGATGCTTATTATGCATTACGGTTGAACCAAAAGATTACATGTAAACAAATATAAATGATATAGGAAATTTAATTAAACAATAATGTATGTTGATGCTAATATTATGTACCATACTCAATTATGTTTCCATATGATAACAATAGCCTAATATATTTAATATTGCACAAACTATTGTTTAACAGTTTCACGCAATTCATTCTAATTAACATTCTAATTAACTCATTATGACACACCCCTCACTATTGTCATTGGTTGCACTGTTTGTCGTCATAACCTGGTTCAAGTATTCATGACATTACCCTGAAGAAGGCACAGTGATGCCGAAACGTTTGTGATTTACCCAATAAATTACTGGGAGTTTATATAGAGTGTGCGACTCTATTTCTATAGTTTATTCGCCGTTAGTCAGCACCTCCAAACAAAATTATTTTTCTGGGTGTGCGCCAGCTCATATTTTTATTAAACAATGCAGTCATGACATAGGTCTTGTATCCTTGTTGAAAACCAGTGTATCCTTGTTGAAAACCAGGATTCACTAAATGTGAAGCCTGGGGAAGTTCATGGTAGAAAGTTAGCTAAATAGGGGTGGGAACCTGCTGTAAATCAAAGGTGCTTACTAGATTAGCGTCGTATGTGCAACAGTGTGTGAGGATGGCCGGGAAATCACTGATTAAATCACAAAATATGTTGATCAATGTTGATTGTGTGTGTAGAACACACTTTTGGCAAAACACAATTCAGCTTTTCCTCCAGGGTTTCTTCCATTTCCTGCACTGTTGTAAACTAGCATACTGAACAACTCCGCAAAATGTGTCCTACCCAGTCTAAAAACAGTGATGATAACATAACACGTAGCACCAGCAGTGAGCACCAACGGCATGTGGGAGAGGGTTCTTGAAATGTAACATCCAATAAAACAAGAGTTCCATTCAAACCATTTTGACTAAGACACAATTCTGTAAAAGTCGAAGGGAGGCGTGACAATGTGGTTTTGGAGGTGTGGCTACACGAGACTATTTGCAGTGTAACTGAAATAAGAACGGAAACATAATTAGCATAGTGCGTATCCTCACCTGTAGTAGGCCAGCTGTAGTCCCATCTGGATAAAGGCATCGGGGCTCATCTTGTGGGTCTTGGGGACGTTCTTGCCAAAGTGGGAGAAAACAATGACTTTGACATCCAGGTCATGAACCATTCTGGGGGGTAGATGTCACAACGCAGAATATTACAGAGAAGGCCTATACAAATATATTCATTCATAATTGAATACATCCAAACTATTTTTCTGAAATATATCCATAGGCCTGTATAATATTTAACTAAGGTCTGGAAAATAAGACTGGTTGATTCAGGTGTGTTAGCGCTGGGCTGAAAAAAAAAGCCGGGACCCCCTGTAGCCCTCCAGGACCAAGGCATGTATGTAGCAGAGGAGGCTGGTGGGTGGAGCTATAGAAGGATGGGCTCCTTGTAATGGCTAGAATGGTATTAATGGAACGGAGTCAAACGTGCGGTTTCCATATGTTTGATTACAGTGAGCCCCCATCCTCCTATATCTCCCCCCACCAGCCTCCTCTGGTATGTAGCATGTAGCTAGCTCTCACACATAGAACTAGAACACACCTTTCTATGTACTGTATATACAGTTGAAGTCGGAAGTGTACATACACTGAGGTTGGAGTCATGAAAACTCGTTTTTCAACCACTCCACAAATTTCTTGTTAACAAACTAGTTTTGGCAGGTCGGTTAGTACATCTACTTTGTGCATGACACAAGTAATTTTCCCAACAATTGTTTACAGACAGATTATTTCACTTATAATTCACTGCATCACAATTCCAGTGGGTCAGAAGTTTACATACACTAAGTTGACTGTTTCTTTAAACAGCTTGGAAAATTCCAGAACATTATGTGCTTCTTTGCTTGACATCAGGGAAAATCTAAAGAAATCAGCCAAGACATCAGGGAAAAAAATTGTAGACCTCCACAAGTCTGGCTCATCCTTGGAAGCAATTTCCAAACGCCTGAAGGTACCACGTTCATCTGTACAAACAATAGTACGCAAGTATAAACACCATGGGACCACGCAGCTGTCATACCGCTCAGGAAGGAGATGCATTCTGTCTCCTAGAGATTAACGTATTTTGGTGCGAAAAGTGCAAATCAATCCCAGAACAACAGCAAAGGACCTTGTGAAGATGCTGGAGGAAACATGTACAAAAAGTATCTATATCCACAGTAAAACGAGTCCTATATCGACATAACCTGAAAGGCCGCTCAGCAAGGAAGAAGCCACTGCTCCAAAACTGCCATTAAAAAAAAAAACAGACTACGGTTTGCAACTGCACATGGGGACAAAGATCATACTTTTTGTAAAAATGTTCTCTGGTCTGATGAAACAAAAATAGAACTGTTTGGCCATAATGACCATCGTTATGTTTGGAGGAGAAAGGGGGAGGCTTGCAAGCCGAAGAACACCATCCCAACCGTGAAGCACGAGGGTGGCAGCATCATGTTGTGGGGGTGCTTTGCTGCAGGAAGATCTGGTGCACTTCACAAAAAAGATGGCATCATGAGGTAGGAAAATGATGTGGATATATTGAAGAAACATCTCAAGACATCAGTCAGGAAGTTAAAGCTTGGTCTTTGGGTCTTTCAAATGGACAATGACCCCAAGCATACATCCAAAGTTGTGGCAAAATGCTTAAGGACAACAAAGTCAGGGTATTGGAGTGGCCATCACAAAGCCCTGACCTCAATCCTATAGAAAATTTGTGGGCAGAACTGAAAAAGCGTTGTTCGAGCAAGGAGGCCTACAAACCTGACTCAGTTACAGCAGCTCTGTCAGGAGGAATGGGCCACAATTCACCCAACTTATTGTGGGAAGCTTGTGGAAGGCTATCAAAAACGTTTGACCCAAGTTAAACAATTTAAAAGGCAATGCTACCAAATACTAATTGAGTGTATGTAAACTTCTGACCCACTAGGAATGTGATGAAAGAAATAAATGCTGAAATAAATCACTACTATTATTCTGACATTTCACATTCTTAAAATAAAGTGGTGATACTAACTGACCTAAGAGAGGGAATTTTTACTCTGATTAAGTGTCAGGAATTGTGAAAAACTGAGTTTAAATGTATTTGGCTAAGGTGTCTGTAAACTTCCGACTTCAACTGTATCTACACTCTCACATGTTCATGTTCTGCTTGGCCTTCTCGATGTCCTTCTTGATCTCTGGCGTGATGTTAAAGCGTAGTTTCTGAGGCATCGGCAGGGGGACCATGGGGGTACGCACCATCTCAGACTTCTTCCTGGTAGATCACAAACATGACAGGAAACCCTCAGGTCATGGTACTTGTTAAGGGAATTAGACCTGCAGACACGATGGCGCAGATCAACATTTCCCACAAATCTTCCATTGACGTCAATAAATTATTTTACATGTCTGAAGTAGAGTTGGCCAAAGATTGACAGAAGAATATCTCATTTGTTGCTGCTCTACACAAAGCCAGCACGACAGGGATGAGCGAGTGATTGAAGAGACTGTGTTTTGTAAATGAATGAGATGACCCAACAGTGTACTTACGTGTACTCGACGACGTGGTCAATCAAGGACACGATAGGCGGGCCTTCAGCAGGGGCGTGCTCATACATCAGACCACATGACCCGTCCTCTCCAATGATAAACTGGAAATGGGAAAGTCAGGAAAACTTGACAACACAGACTCAGGGATTTCAGTCAAATAAGTTCAGTGTTTAAAAAATAAAATGCAGTACCAGTCAAAAGTTTGGATACACCTACTCATTCCAGGGTTTTTCTTTATTTTTACTATTTTCTACTTCAAGAAGGGGAAGATACATACAGTGTGTTTGTGTGTGTGTGTGTGTGTATTCTGTGTGAGTTAATGTGCGTGTTGCCACTGTTCCAGCGACTGCCCCCACCGTGGAGCATCGGTGTGTGTAGCGTCACCTGCAAAGTCTTGTCGAACCAGCGGTTGCCACTGTTCCAGCGACTGCCCCCACCGTGGAGCATCTGGACAGCAGCTCGGCTGCGGTACAGCTCATCTGAGACGCAGGGCATGGGAGCATCCAGACACACTGTGAAGATGCTCTTCTGGATGGCCCGCACAGAGTCTTTGTTCGTCTTATCTAAGTGGAGAAAAGGACGAACACCAACCTACTTGTTATTCACACTTACCCAAACCCAGTTGTAAACACAGTTCTAATCTAATTTGACTCCAGTTCTAAACCACTTCTCACCTCTGACCCAGTTCTTCCACATCAGCACAGTTGAAGTGAATGGATTCAAAGAGAGGAAACCACTATATTGAGACAGCCCCTTTCCCTGTGATGGGTTCTGACTTCTAAACTTGAAAAATGTAAATATCCTTATTCATGTCACTGAGGGAGAGAGGGGAATGTAGAATGTTTACATTCTGTCAGAACATGATCATGTTAGACATCAGATATCCTATGGAAAGGGGAACGGGCCACAGTCTGGTACAAGTCAACAGGAAAGCCGTGAGTTGGGGAGGATTGAGGAATATGGGCCGAGGTCACGTCGAATGAAGAACAGATCTCACTAAAGTCCTGTCTAGCAACAGAGGTGTATTGGCTGTCCAGATGTGTAAGGAGGAGACTCAGCATAGGAGGAAGGTTTAAATACCAGTGCTTGTGTAAATAAGTCTTTGTCTGTTCAGCTGTCTGACCCATTGGGTGAATAAACTTGGTTTGAGCTTGTCTTAGTTGTCCATTAGGTGCTGACAAACTGAGTAAAAACTAACAGCTGCCTTTGCACCACCTCATTTACTTGTTTTCTCACCCTTGATGAGGTTGTTGTAGGCCTTGCCCCAGCTGTTGCGTTGGTTAGAGGTGAGGATGCCGATGGGCTCCTTGTTGGTCTGCAGGGACGAGCTCCAAATCTTCTCCAGTTGCATGTACAACTGGTCTACCGTCAGCGGGGTGCCATCACTGTTGTACACGTCCAGGACAAAGAACTGATGGAGGAGAGACAGGAGAGAGAGCGAGACAAAGTATGTATTCACAATTAACTTGTAGACAGAAGAAAATGCTCAACCTGGGTCATGAGCCAAACGGTCTGAAACAGGGTGAGACTACTTGGCCTTGTCCAATAAAAAAATGCTCAGTTTTCAGATGCATGTTTCCTGTAGCGTACAATAATGACCACCCCACTGATTTGGCAAGGTGTACAGTAGCTGTGATGTCTAAACAATCAACTGCATCGGAGTTAAAGAGTGTGCAGATGAATTATTTTCTTTGTAATGACACCTTGACAAAGCGTGAAATAAACACCTTTGGACTACACTAAATTCCATAGGTCTTTCTTGGTTTACCTGGAAGTTGTGCACCACAGTGATGTGAGTGGGAGGCCTGGAGCGATGGGCGTGGTTGACCGAGTCCCTCTTCAGGCCGGGGACGCGACATGAGGACAGGACCTGATAGTACTGGTTCATACACAACTGCTTCCCACCCAGGTACTCCACTGGTAACGTCTCACTGTGGACCGAGCAATGAGAGGTGGATGGTCAAACATACATTTACGGACTCATTGAAGTTCTTCAACTATTAAGAGAGAAGTTTTCTTGAACATTCAGTCATAAGGCTTACATAATGATTCCATAATTATGACAAACGGTAACGACAACTGATGTCAACTTGTGGCAATAAACTTAAAGATTAACTATGCAGGAATCGCTCCGCCATTTCCTGGTTGCTAAAATTGGAATAGTTCACCTAATTTCAGTTTATGTGACAAAACAAGCAAGTATAGTATAGAGAATCATTGTACCATCTAAACCGCTGTGAAATATATTTTTGTTATTGTATTTTCAGCTGGTGTACAAAACCCAAAGTAAAATATTTAAAATAGGAAGCATAGAAATAGAGCACATGGAACAGATCTACTGCTTCTAAGACTTGCTGTCAATGAGATAGAAATGTGAGTTAGAGACCTGTCAATGTGATTGTTTTTCTTAGGTCGCCCAAAAAGTTACATATTGCAGCTTTAACAGTGATTAAACTGTGATCTCTAAGTAAAGCTAGATAAAGCCGTCTGCTGCCAACCAGACATATCTCAAGTGTGTGTGCGCTGTTTATTTGAGACTAAATTGATTTTATTGATGTATTATATTAAGTTAAAATAAAAGTGTTCAATCAGTATTGTTGTAATTGTCATTATTACAAATATACGTTCTAATTATATATATAAATATAAAAATCGTCCGATTAATCGTTATCAGCTTTTTTTGGTCCTCCAATCGGTTTCGGCGTTTGAAAAATCATAATCAGTCGACCTCTATTTTGAACACTCAGTGTATATTATAAAACAGTGAGGCTGAATCAGATCATTTTTATTATATATATCTGTATAATATATTTGGCTATATCCGATTAATCAGTCGACCTCTAGTTCAAAACATTAAGAACACTATCCTAATTTCGAGTTGCACCCCCTTTTGCTCTCAGAACAGCTTCAATTCGTTGGAGCATGGACTCTACAAGGGGTCAAAAGCGTTCCACAGGGATGCAGGCCCATGTTGACTCCAATGCTTCCCACAGTTATGTTAAGTTGGCTGGATGTCCTTTGGGTGGTGGACCAGAATTTATACACACAGGAAACTGTGAAAAACCCAGCAGCATTGCAGCTCGACACAAACTGGTGAGCCTGGCACCTACTACCATACCCCATTCAGAGGCAGTTCAATCTTTTGTCTTGCTCATTCACCCTCTGAATGGCACGCATACACAATCCATGTCTCCATTGTCTCAAGGCTTACTTTTTTATTTATTTAACTTGTCCCCCCCCCTTCATCTACACTGATTGAAGTGGATTTAACAAGTGACATCAATAAGGGATCATAGACTGACCAGGTGAAAGCTATGTCATGGGAAGAGGTGTTCATAATGTTTTGTATTGTCAGCGTATAGGCACTATCAATGCTAAATTTCAAACACTAACTTCTTAGCATTTGTGGCAGAACTTCAATGCAAGTTAATGGTATTTATTTTAAAAAAAAATTGTAATCCATGTCCAAATCATATACAAGTAACTTAATTGAGCCAGAAATGTTAAGTAAGCATTTGAAACAGTGACCAGCTAAATAAAACCAAAGCTTAGATTGCTGTCATGCCTTACATACCGTGCCTTCGGAAAGTATTCAAACCCCTTTACTTTTTCAAAATGTTACGCTGCAGGCTTATTCTAAAATATATTTAAAAAAAGAAAATCCTCAGCAATCTACACACAATACTCCATAATGGCAAAGTGAAAATAGTTTTGAAATTTTACCAAATGTATTCAAATAGAAAACAGAAATACCTTATTTACAAAAGTATTCAGACCCTTTGCTATGAGACTCGAAATTGAACTCAGGTGCATCCTGGTTCCATTGATCATCCTTGAGATGTTTCTACAACTTGACTGGAGTCCACCTATGGTAAATTCAATTGATTGGACATGATTTGGAAGGGCACACACACAACTGTCAAGAAAAAGTCCCACAGTTGACAGTGCACGTCACAACAAAAACCAAGCCATGAGGTCTAAAGAATTGTCCGTAGAGCTCAATGACAGGATTGTGTCGAGGCACAGATCTGGGAAAGGGTACCAAAACACTTCTGCAGCATTGAAGGTCCCCAAGAACACAGTGCCCTCCATCATTCTTAAAATGGAAGAAGTTTGGAACCACCAAGACTCTTCCTAGAGCTGGCTGCCCGGCCAAACTGAGCAATCAGGGGAGAAGGGCCTTGGTCAGGGAGGTGACCAAGAACCCGATGGCCACTGACAGAGCTCTAGAGTTCCTCTGTGGAGATGGGACAACCATCTCTACAGCACTCCACCAATCAGGCCTTTATGCTAGAGTGGCCATACAGAAGCCACTCCCGCATGGAGTTTGCCAAAATGCACCCAAAGCCTCTCAGGCCATGAGAAACAAGATTCTCTGGTCTGATGAAACCAAGATTTAACTCTTTGGCATGAATGCCAAGCGTCACATCTAGCAGAAACCTGGCACCATCCCTACAGTGAAGCATGGTGGTGGCAGCATGCTGTAGAGATGTTTTTCAGCGGCAGGGACTGGGAGACTAGTCAGGATCAAGGGAAAGATGAATGGAGCAAAGTACAGAGAGATCCTTGATTAAAACCTGCTCCAGAGCGCTCAGGACCTCACACTGGGGCGAAGGTTCACCTTCCAACAGGACAACGACCCCTAGCATACAGCCAAGACAATGCAGGAGTGGCTTCGGGACAAGTCTCTGAATGTGCTTGAGTGGCCCAGCCAGAGCCCGGACTTAAACCCGATCGAACATCTCTGGAGACCTGAAAACATCGACACTCTTCATCCAACCTGACAGAGCTTGAGAGGATCTGCAGAGAAGAATGTGAGAAAGTCCCCAAATACAGGTTTGCCAAGCTTGTAGTCTCATACCCAAGATGACACAATGCTGTTGTCGCTGACAAAAGATGCTTTCAGGGCCTGAATACTTATATAAATTTTATATTTTTTTATATAAATTAGCAAACATTTCTAAAAACCTGTTTTTACTTTGTTATTATGGATTATTGTGTGTAGATTGATCAGGGGGAAAAAAACATTTAAATACATTTTAGAATAAGGTTGCTACGTAACAAAATGCGGAAAATACAAAGGTTCTGAATACTTTCCGAAGGCACTGTATATACAGTACCAGTCAAAAGTTTGGACACACCTACTCATTCCAGTGATTTTTAAAAACTTTTTAGTATTTTCTACATTGTAGAATAACAGTGTGGACATCAAAACTATGAAATAACATATGGAATCATGTAACCCAAAAAAGTGTTAAACAAATCAAAATATATTTTATATTTGAGAGATTCTTCAAAGTAGCCACCCTTTGCCTTGATGACAGCTTTGCAAACTCTTGCACATTCTCTCAACCAGCTTCATGAGGTAGTCACCTGGAATGCACTTCAATTAACAGGTGTGTCTTGTTAAACAGTTAATTTGTGTAATTTCTTTCCTTCTTAATGCGTTCGAGCCAATCACTTGTGTTGTGACAAGGTAGGGGTGGTATACAGAAGATAGCCCTATTTGGTAAAATACCAAGTCCATATTAGAACAGCTCAATTAAGCAAAGAAAAATGACAGTCCATCATTACTTTAAGACATGAAGGTCAGTCAATCCGGAAAATGTCAAGAACTTTGAAAGTTTCTTCAAATGCAGTTACAAAAACCATCAAGCGCTATGATGAAACTAGCTCTCATGAGGACCGCCACAGGAAAGGAAGACCCAGAGTTACCGCCACAGGAAAGGAAGACCCAGAGTTACCTCTGCTGCAGAGGATAAGTTCATTAAAGTTTCCAGCCTCAAAAATTGCAGCCCAAATAAATGCTTCAGAGTTCAAGTAACAGACACATCTCAATATCAACTGTTCAGAGGACACTGTGTGAATCAGGCCTTCATGGTTGAATTGCTGCAAAGAAACCACTACTAAAGGACACCAATAAGAGACTTGCTCGGGCCAAGAAACACAAGCAATGTACATTAGACCAGTGGAAATCTGTATTTTGGTATGGTGAGTCCAAATGTTTAATTTTTGGTTCCAACGCAGTGTCTTTGTGAGACGCAGAGTAGGTGAATGGATAATCTCTGCATGTATGGTTCCCACCATGAAGCATGGTTTGCGCTTAGTGGGACTATCATTTATTTTTCAACAGGACAATGGCCCAACACACCTCCTGGTTGTGTAAGGGTTATTTGAGAAAGAAGGAGCGTGATGGAGTGCTGGCCTCCACAATCACCCGACCTCAACCCAATTGAGATGGTTTGGGATGAGTTGGACCGCAGAGCGAAGGAAAAGCAGCCAACAAGTGCACAGTATATGTTGGAACTCCTTCAAGATGATTGGAAAAGCATTCCAGGTGAAGCTGGTTGAGAGAATGCCAAGAGTGTGCAAAGCTGTCATCAAGGCAAAGGGTGGCTACTTTGAAGAATCTCAAATACAATATTTTGATTTGTTTAACACTTTTTTGGTTACTACATGATTCCATATGTTTTTTCATAGTTTAATGTCTTCACTATTATTCTACAATGTAGAAAATAGTACAAATAAAGTTTTCCAAACTTTTGACTGGTACTGTATGTATGTATGTATAAATAAAATAGTTCCTATATATAATCAGGGTTAGCAGGATTAGGGGCAGGAAATCAGATTCTGGTACAATCTGAGTCAATTTGACATGGTTCTTTCCTTGCATTGAATTTTGCTCTCTGATTAAATCGTGTCGTTAAGACAAGACGAGGAGCACTGGCACTCACTTGTCAATCATTGTCTTGAAGTCCAAAACGCCAGCGATCAGCTTGGCAGCAAACCTGGGTGGAGAGATTTGAGCAAGATGATGTTATTAACAAGTTCAAATCAAACTTTATTTGTCATATGCTCCGAATATAACAAGTGTAGACTTTACCGTGAAATGCTTACTTACAAGCCCTTAACCAACAGTGCAGTTCAAGAAGAAAGTATTTACCAAGTAGGCTAAAATAAAAAGTAATAATAAAAAGTAACACAATAAGAATAACGAGGCTATATACAGGGGGCACCGGTACCGAGTCAGTGTGCAGGGGTACAGGCTAGTTGAGGTAATCTGCAAATGTAGGTGGGGGCGAAGTGACTATGCATAGATAACAAACAAACATCGAGAAGCAGCAGTGTACAAGAGGGGAGGGGGGGGGGGGCAATGCAAATTGTTCAGTGGCGATTTTTATGAATTGTTCAGCAGTCTAATGGCTTGGAGTAGAAGCTGTTGAGGATCCTTTTGGTCCTAGACTTGGCACTCTGGTACCGCTTGCCGTGTGGTAGCAGAAAAAAATAGTCTATAACTTGGGTGACTGGAGTCTCTGACAATTTTATGGGCTTTCCTCTGACAATGCCTACTATATAGGTCCTGGATGGCAGGAAGCTTGGCCCCAGTGATGTACTGGGCCGTTCGCACTACCCTCTGTAGCGCCTTACAGTCAGATGCCGAGCAGTTGATGTTTGGTCAATGCATTTGACTGAATAGGTACGAAATATGCTTCTAAAAATGCTATGGATAATTAATTGCTTGTTATTTTAATTCTCAAACACTATTCTAGGACACTTGGGGCATAAGAAACAAAATGCGCAAAAATAGTTTGATGGATCTTTTGAATCGGACCTTATTGCTTTTATCTTAATAAAATAAGATAAAAGCTGACGTAAGAAAGGTATTGAAAAGTTCAGGAAAACATCAGGGATGATCATCAAACAATCTTTGTGAATGATCGTTTGTGGAGAATCAATTCATTTCCCTCAGTTATTCTGTGCAGATTCATCACTCACAGCTTGCATAATATGCACAAAACAGAAGACACGTACGTGTTCCTGAGAATCCTAGCTTTCAGGAAAGGTATTAGCTCCAACAATTGTAAATCTAGAGCCGAATTCGTAGTTAAGAAAATGATTTAAAGATGCGCCAGAAAAAGCTTTTACAGCTCCGTTAGTCCCAGCCACAGATATCAAAGGCTACTCAGGTAACCACGGTTCCATGAACTGAGCAGCAAATTCAGCTGACTGAGTAAAACAACGCATTCATTCGGGTTATTGCTGCGAGCCAACAATTAAATTGGCGAGAGATGCGCAATGACTATGCCTGGACTAAATCATAAAAAATATTGCAAGTGTGATATTCTGAACAGTGCACAACATAATTGCAGTGAGATATAATACCATAAAAACCCTTATAAACTAGAAGAAATTACATAAAAGTTAGGCCCGGCAAAATTGATTCACTGTTTAATGGATTTTCTCCCCAGAAAAGTGAGGTGAGTGGGAAAAAAATTAAAATACATTAAGTGGATAAGGAAAAACAGTAGGTTAGCACATTGTCCTAGGCTCTTGTGCAGGCTCTAGGACTAATGTGAGCTTCAAGAGTTATATTATTCCATGTGAAAACTTACACTATTTGTCTTTTAAAAAATGCAGATGTTACAATGTTGTTATAACCATGAGAAATTAAACACAAATATGGGAAATATAACTTGACAGTTTCTTTATTCCTGAGAGAAAACAAAGTGCAATCCAATCTCAGAATGTAATGTTATGTATAGAGTAAGAGAAGACCATTTAACATTTTTTTCTAATTCAAGAATAAATGACAAATAATAGTAATCAAATTAAGATGTATAATAATGAGTTCATTACCTGAACGCATATCTATAGCCTATAGGCGTTAACAAAATATTCACACAAATATGATGAGGCCTCTCATAGACTAGGCCTTGTAGAAAGAGGGTCAATCAAGTTAGGTCTGCTAAATTAATGTAGCATTGCTAAAAAATACATAAATCCAGCCATAGAGTATAGCCAACCATCAAAATATTTTTGTTTCGTTTATAACATGCACAATTAGAAGCATCAATCTATATTGATCAGGCGTGACTAAATTCCAGCCCAGTAACTTTGCTCACCACATCTTCCTTTGATTGTCTCGCCTGGCTGTCACGAAAAGCCCCCACCTTGGAGACAGTCGATCACATCATTGTGGAGCTGCTGAAGTGTGTGCGTGCCACTGGCCATGTACTTTGCTGGACCTGCTAGCTGTTCTCGGCAGCGAATCACTTCAAACAAATTCAGTCTTGGTGTACCGGAAAAATGTAAGTGATGGATCGCAAATCACCATGCAGCTGACACACTCGATTTCATCAAACATTTTGACTTCAATTTGGTTGCTCAAAATACTACCAGCTTGCACTGCGTCTATGCTGATCAATGTCCTGATCTCTGGCCAGTCAATTGGTTAAATGACATTATTGTTTCGTCTATTAATCGTTTCTAAATTATGCAATAACCATGAATTTGACCGACTGTTTGTTTATAATGAGGGACATCCCACATTTAACCTGGACACATAAATAGTAGGAATTTGCACTGGCTTCAGTTATGACGGTGTGAGCGTGTGCGTTTCACTGTCCAATCCAAGGCTTGAACATGATCTGAGGCTGTTTGGTCTCTTGTGCATCAACTTGGGAAAGCCTCAAGGGAGAGCGGACAGTGCATTATAAACAAAGCGCTGCATATATTGCCCAAAAATAACAGGGGTGTGGAGAAAAGTAAGGCGGGGCATCCGTTAAACAGTGATTCAACTTTGTCCGGCCTAATACATTTGATAAAACCCCCCAGGGGATTATTAGCGTGATCAATGAGGTGAAAACAACATGGTCTTAGCTCAGACAACAAGCCATTTCTCTGCCATGTCAATAGGCCATCTAAATCCTTTATACATGTAACCTATGTCAACAGGGACTCATGTGCTGCAGTGCTTACTTCAGCGATCCGCTACTGCACTTTTATTTATATATATTTTCAGAGAGAGAGCGAGAGAGGGGTTGGGGGGGGTGCAGTCTGAAGGGTAGTGTGTACAAAGGTCTTATGAATCTCAACTGACCCCATAGTGAAATGTCACCCAATTGGCAATATTGTACTGGAAAGGTGAATGGTAGCTTGAGTTCACATTAGCAGGTGAATGACACAGGGCCCCGGTTTTGTGTCATGGTGACATGTCTGTTACATGAAATTACACACTCGAGTGATATGTGAGTAGAAATGGTGTTAGAGAATGTGTAAAGGTTGTAACACAGGAGTAATGACTAGCAATGACTGCTAACACTAATACACGACAGCAGTGCAAGAGAGGACTGTATTTACATGACAGTAAGAGTGCGTTCGTTAATTCACTCTGGCTATCTACTCCGATTTCAGAGCACTCTCGTCTGTGTGTGCCAGAGCGCAGAATAACTGATGAATTTACGTAAGCTCAACACCAGTTGAATATGGCCGGTGTCATTAAACATTGGCAAAAAAGCGTAATTAAATTGTTGCCAGCAGCACAGATAATCAGCAACGCTCTAGATAACAAGAAAACAGCCTAACCAGCTCTCTCATTTGTGTCTGGCAGTAGCTTGCAAGCCAGCCAACGTTAGCCAGTTAGCTTGGGTGCTTGACTGCCGTTGTGAGGCCAGAACGCTAGGATCAACCCTACTCCTCAACCAGAGCATCCAGTGTGCGCTCTGAACGCTCTGAGAGCGAAACGCTCTGAATTTACGAAAGGACAATCTGACAACGCTCTGAATTTACGAATGCCCAGAGGGCACTCTGTAAATTCACTTTGGAGTGTCAAACGCACAATACTTTAGCTAAGTTACCTAAAGTATAGCTGCAGGAGACAGCATAAACACAACATAGTAATTGCTAGATTGTGACTACTGATAGATCAAATCAAATTTTATTAGTCACATGCGCCGAATACAACAGGTGTAGACCTTACAGTGAAATCCTTACTTACGAGCCCCTAACCGACAGTGCAGTTTAAAAAAAATACGGATAAGAATAAGAGATAAAAGTAACAAGTAATTAAAGAGGAGCAGTAAAAAATAACAATGTATAGAGGGGGTTGCCGGTACAGAGTCAATGTGCGGGGGCACCGGTTAGTTGAGGTAGTATGTACATGTAGGTAGAGTTAATTAAAGTGACTATGCATAGATGACAAAAGAGAGTAGCAGTGGTGTGGAGAGGGTGGGGCAATGTGAATAGTCTGGGTAGCCATTTGACTAGATACAGTACATACAAGGATTCTGTAACAAAGGTGTTTCTAATGGTAAACATGGTAACGATGTAGCGGTAGTGGTGAGGAATTTGTACAAAGCTGAGTGTTATGTTTGTCCCTACTGGCGTCTATGTGGGGAGGGCTTGGTTCATCTCACCTCATCTGTCCCTGGCGGTCGCTGAACTGCAGGCGGGGTAAGAGCACCCCGGGACTAGAGTGGACCACTACGGGCATCCGGTAGTCCAGATAGGCTGTAGTCAGCCACCAGTCTGACAGCTGGGGAGAGACGGAGAGAAAGAATGGCCAAATGAAGAGATGCATTACAAAAAATACAAAATAAGAATGAACCATTCTCAACTTTGCCCTTGACACGTTTTTATTGTAATCTGGTCTTGTCTAAAGAATGTTCCCGTTTAATAACAATGTATCTCTGTTCAGTTTGTGGAATTAATCCATGGTACAGGTTTCTAATCATAGATAAGTGGCATTAAATTTTATTTTAACAATAGCAGTCTCTGACACTATAACCATAGGCCACTTGTACAACAACACCAAATTGCTAGCATTGCCTTTGAGTAGGGCTGGGCGATATGGCCAAACTATCATATCACTGGATTTTAATACAGGGTTAGGGTTTGATTTCAGCCAACTCACCCAGTTCTCAGTCTTGCGGGCCCTACTCTCCAGGCCCTTCTGCAGCCTCTCCCCAACCCCCCCAGCCTTCTGGAACTCTGCCAACAGCTCCTTGGTGTGGCTCAACTCCTCCTCATCCACAATGGGCTCCAGGATGGCCAGGTAGCGCTCGCACGTCTGCTGGAGGGCGGGCACTGGGAGCTTGGGGAGGCCCTCCTGGTGGCTCAGGTAGCGCCCGGGGATGCGTGTGGGCGCCACAGGCCTAACCAGGCGGCCACAAGGTTTCACCTTGTACCATAGGTCCTTAGCCTGGGAAATAAAGAGGTAGGGGAAATACTGGTCAGAGCCTGAGGATCAATTACTGTAATGTAGTTAGTTATATTGTATTCTGTAGCCATGCAGACAAGAAAACACGTTCTCTTTAGCCTGTAATACTGTATAACTAGTAGCTAGGTATTCTGCAGTAATTACATGTTGACTACCAAAGTTGGTATCAAAGAATTTAGCTCTGCGAAGACGATATGACTACCTACTGGTTGCCATAGGCAATATCCATTGGCTAATACACTCCCCAACAAACCAATGAAGGAAAGAATGGTGAAAGGTGAAGAGAAAGTGATATGAAAAAAATAAAATTGTGACACGGTCACATGACATGTCAGAGCTGTCAGAGACATTCAACATATAAAAACAGCAAATTGCGAAAGGCTAGCTATAGCCAAGAATTAGGTAAACAAATTAATTTGCCAAATAAAATTGTTGCTGTGCTGTCAGATAGGGGTTGAAGCTATTTTTGCATGAATCCAACCAACTGTTATTGGTTCATGGATCTTGTCTGTTTAATCTATGGTAATTACATTTGTATATATATATTTTTTTTATTAACTTTCGCTATTTTAAATGAAATGTCATATGTGACCTGTTACAGAAAGATGGGATTATGACTAGGGTTGCAAAAGGTCGGAAACTTTCCATGGGAAATAAAGCCCGGGAATAGTGGGAATTTTTCATCAAAAAACGTTAGCTTATAACAGTGAACTTATATTTTGGTTAAACTATCCCCAATTCAATGGAATTGCAGCCCTCCGCATGCACAGTGCATTCTTCTATCACATGTACAACTGATTCTCTAGATCTTGCACACTAATGAGATGCTATTGAGCCCACACTACTACACTGTCTGAGCCAAGGACTACATGCTTTCTGGTAAGTTTTGATTACAATACTGGGTGGGGTGAACATACTTCATATGACATATAGTTGAAGTCGGAAGTTTAGGTTGGAGTCATTAGTTACTTTAGGTTTGAGTCATTAAAACTCATTTTTCAACCACTCCACAAATTTCTTGTTAACGAACTATAGTTTTGGCAAGTCGGTTAGGACATCTACTTTGTGCATGACACAATTTTTCCAACAATTGTTTACAGACAGATTATTTCACTGTATCACAATTCCAGTGGTTCAGAGGTTTACATACACTAAGTTGACTGTGCCTTTAAACAGCTTGGAAAATTCCCAAAAATGATGTCATGGCTTTAGAAGCTTCTGATAGACTAATTGACATAATTTGAGTCAATTGGGAGTGTACCTGTGGATGTATTTCAAGGCATACCTTCAAACTCAGTGCCTCTTTGCTTGACATCATGGGAAAATCAAAAGAAATCAGCCAAGACCTCAGGAAAAAAAATTGTAGACCTCCACAAGTCTGGTTCCTCCTTGGGAGCAATTTCCAAAACGCCTGAACGTACCACGTTCATCTGTACAAACTTAAGTACGCAAGTATAAACACCATGGGATTAAACGGCCGTCATACCACTCAGGAAGGAGACGCGTTCTGTCTCCTAGAGTTGAATGTATTTTGGTGCAAAAAGTACAAATCAATCCCAGAACAACAGCAAAGGACCTTGTGAAGATACTGGAGGAAACAGGTACAAAAGTATCTATATCTACAGTAAAACGAGTCCTAAATTGACATAACCTGAAAGGCCGCTCAGCAAGGAAGAGGCCACTGCTCCAAACCCGCCATAAAAAAAGCCAGACTACGGTTTGCAACTGCACATGGTGACAAAGATCATAGTTTTTGGAGAAATGTCCTCTGGTCTGATGAAACAAAAATAGAACTGTTTGGCCATAATGACCATCGTTATGTTTGGAGGAAAAAGGGTGAGTCTTGCAAGCCGAAGAACACCATCCCAACTGTGAAGCACTGGGGGTAGCAGCATCATGTTGTGGGGGTGCTTTGCTGCAGGAGGGCTGGTGCCCTTCACAAAACAGATGGCAACATCAGTCAGGAAGTTAAAAACTTCTTACGGCTGAGATCCCGTTAACGGGATCAACTTGACAACAGCCAGAGAAAGTGCAGGGCGCCAAATTCAAACAGAAATCTCATAATTAAAATTCCTCAAACATACAAGTATTTTACACCAATTTAAAGATAAACTTGTTGTTAATCCCACCACAGTGTCCGATTTCAAAAAGGCTTTACGACGAAAGCACACCATCTGATTATGTTAGGTCCGTACCTAGTCACAGAAAAACACAGCCATTTTTCCAGCCAAAGAGAGGAGTCACAAAAAGCAGAAATAGAGATAAAATGAATCCCTAACCTTTGATGATCTTCATGAGATGACACTCATAGGACTTCATGTTACACAATACATGCATGTTTTGTTCGATAAAGTTCATATTTATATCCAAAAATCTTAGTTTACATTGGCGCGTTATGTTTAGTAATGTTTTGCCCCCAAAACATCCGGTGATTTTGTAGAGAGCCACATCAATTTACAGAAATACTCATAATAAACATTGATAAAAGATACAAGTGTTTTACATGGAACTTTAGATACATTTCTCTTGAATGCATCCGCTGTGTCAGATTATTATTATTTTTTATTTTTTTTAAATACGGAATTACAGACACAAAAACAAGCCATATAGGTACCCGCCATGTTGTGGAGTCAACAGAAGTCAGAAATAGAATTATAAATATTCACTTACCTTTGATGATCTTCATCAGAATGCACTCCCAGGAATCACAGTTCCACAATAAATGTTTGTTTTGTTCGATAAAGTCCATAATTTATGTCCAAATCCCTCCTTTTTGTTCACGCGTTTAGTTCCAAAATCCAAACTCGACGCGCAGGCCAGATGAAGTCAAAAAATTCATTACAGTTCGTAGAAACATGTCAAACGATGTATAGAATCAATCTTTAGGATGCTTTTAACATAAATCTTCAATAATGTTTCAACCGGAGAATTCCTTTGTCTGTAGAAATGCAATGGAACGCAGCTAACTCTCACGGGTGCGCGCCTGAGTGAGCTTGTGGCACTCTGCCAGACCCCTGACTCAATCAGCTCTTATTCCCCCCTCCTTCACAGTAGAAGCATCAAACAAGGTTCTAAAGAATGTTTACATCTAGTGGAAGCCTTAGGAAGTGCAATATGACCCCATAGACACTGTATATTGGATAGGCAAACCTACAAACCTCAGATTTCCCACTTCCTGGTTGGATTTTTTCTCAGGTTTTCGCCTGCCATATGAGTTCTGTTATACTCACAGACATCATTCAAACAGTTTTAGGAACTTCAGAGTGTTTTCTATCCAAATCTACTAGTAATATGCATATCTTAGCTTCTGGGCCTGAGTTGAGGGCAGTTTACTCTGGGCACCTTATTCATCCAAGCTACTCAATACTGCCCCCAGGCATAAGAAGTTAAAGCTTGGTTGCAAATGAGTCTTCCAAATGGACAATGACACCAAGCATACTTCCAAAGTTGTGGCAAAATGGCTTTAAGGACAACAAAGTCAAGGTATTGGAGTGGCCATCACAAAGGAGGCCTACAAACCTGACTCAGTTACACCAGCTCTGTCAGGAGGAATGGGCCAACATTCACTCAACCTCACATCCCACCCATTGGCTGTGCTGCTCATGATTGAATCTGTTCCTCAAGGACATCATGGCACTGAAACCAATGGATACACTCTACAAGAGAGCCAAAGAAATGGTTAGGTATGTGAAGGGTCATCAAGTTATAGCAGCAATCTACCTCACCAAGCAAAGTGAGAAGAATAAGAGCATCACATTGAAGCTGCCCAGCAACACCTGTTGGGGTGGTGTTGTCATCATGTTTGACAGTCTCCTGGAGGGGAAGGATTCTCCAAGAAATGGCCATATCACAGACTGCCGATATGGACAGCCCCATCAAAACGATCCTCCTGGATGATGCATTTTGGGAGAGTGGTAAACACTTATTCCACCTCAGGAGACTGAAAAGATATGGCATGGGTCCCCAGATCCTCAAAAAGTTCTACAGCTGCACCATCGAGAGCATCCTGACCAGTTGCATCACCGCCTGGTATGGCAACTGCTCGGCATCCAACCGTAAGGCGCTACAGAGGGTAGTGTGTACGGCCCAGTACATCACTGGGGCCAAGCTTCCTGCCATCCAGGACCTATATATAGTAGGCGGTGTCAGAGGAAGGCTCCAAAAATGGTCAAAGACTTCAGCCACCCAAGTCATAGACTGTTCTCTCTGCTACCGCACGGCAAGCAAAGCAGTACTGGAGCGCCAAGTCTAGGTTAAAAAGGCTCCTTAACAGCTTCTACCGCCAAGCCATAAGACTGCTGAACAATTAATCAAAATGGCCACCCGGACTATTTACATAGACCCCCCTTCCTTCCACTTGTTTTGTACACTGCTGCTACTCGCTGTTTATTATCTGTGAAGTCACTTTAAATCAAATCAGATGTATTTATATAGCCCTTCTTACATCAGCTGATATCTCAAAGTGCTGTACAGAAACCCAGCCTAAAACCCCAAACAGCAAGCAATGCAGGTGTAGAAGCACAGTGGCTAGGAAAAACTCCCTAGAAAGGCCAAAACCTAGGAAGAAACCTAGAAGGGGTGGGCCAGTCCTCTTCTGGCTGTGCTGGGTGGAGATTATAACAGAACATGGCCAAGATGTTCATAAATTATCAGCATGGTCAAATAATAATCAGTTATCGAGGGTGCAGGAAGTCCTCACCAAGGGTAAATGTCAGTTGGCTTTTCATAGCCGATCATTAAGAGTATCTCTACTGCTCCTGCAGTCTCTAGAGAGTTGAAAACAGCAGGTCTGGGACAGGTAGCAGGTACCCCGACCTACATGTACAAATTACCTCGACTAACTTGTACCCCCGTACATTGACTGGGTACCGGTACCCCCTGTATATAGCCTCATTGTTATTTTATTGTTACTTTAGTTTATTTAGTAAATATTTTCTTAACTCCATTTCTTGAACTGCATTGTTGGTTAAGGGCTTGTAAGTAAGCATTTCACAGTAAGGTCCAGTTGTACTCAGCGCATGTGACAAATAAAATGTGATTTGAAATGACAGAGTGAAAAGGAGAGTAGGGTTTCCCAAAACTTGGTTCCCGGGACCCACGTTTTGTTTGTCCTAGCACTACACAGCTGATTTAAATAATCATCAAGCTTTGATTATTTGAATCAGCTATCTAGTGCAAACACAAAACGTGCACCCCTTGGGGTCCCAGGACCGAGTTTGGGAAATACTGCTGTACAGAATAAACATATTCCAAAACATGCATCCTGTTTGCAACATGACACTAAAGGAATACTGCAATAAATGTGGCAAAGCGACAACTTTTTGTCCTGAATATAGTGTTATGTTTGCGGAAAATCCAACACAACACATTACTCCATATTTTCAGGCATAGTGGTGGCTGCATCATGTTACGGGTATGCTTGTAATCATTAAGGACTGGGGAGTTTTTTAGCATGAAAATAAATGGAATGGCGCTAAGCACAGGCAAAATCCTAGATAAAAACCTAGTTCAGTCTGCTTTCCATCAGATACTGGGAGATGAATTCACATTTCATCAGGACAATAACCTACAACACAAGGCCAAATCTACACTGGAGTTGCTTACCAAGAATACAGTGAATGTTCCTGAGTGGCCGAGTTACAGTTTTGACTTAAATCTACTTGAAAATCTATGGCAAGACCTGAAAATGCTTGTCCAGCAATGATCAACAACCAAATTGACAGATCTTGAAGAATTTTGAAAACAAGAAAAAATGTTGTACAATCCAGGTGTGGAACGTCTCTTAGAGACTTACCCAGAGACCTCACGGCTGCAATCGCTGCCAATGGTGGGTGCATCTACAAAGTATTGACTCAGGGTTGTGAATACTTATTTAAAATCAGATATTTATGTATTTCATGTTCAATAAATTAGCAAAAATGTTTAAAAACACGTTTTCACTTTGTCATTGTGGGGTAGTGTGTGTAGATGGGTGAGAAAAATTTAAGGCCTTAACACAGAAAAATGTGGAATAAATCAAGTGGTATAAATAATTTTTGAAGGCACTGTACTTGGTTAAAACTTCAATAGCTTCCACCCCATATGACTTTCATGAATATAACCAACTAATATTGATTCGGGGACTTCTTCCCTCTAATCCACGGCAATTACTTTTGGCCATTTTTGTATAGATTTTATACATTTCAATTTACTTTTTCCTTTCGGAAAAGCTGACCACGACTCCATTTTGTTGCTTCCAGCCTACAAACAGAAACTAAAACAAGAAGCTCCCGCTCCTCAGGTCTGTTCAACGCTGGTCCGACCAATCGGATTCCACGCTTCAAGACTGCTCCGATCACGTGGATTGGGATATGTTCCGCATTGCGTCCAACAACAACATTGACGAATACGCTGATTCGGTGAGCGAGTTCGTTAGAAAATGCATCGGCGACATTATACCCACAGCAACGATTAAAACATTTCCAAACCAGAAACCGTGGATTGATGGCAGCATTCGCGCGTAACTGAAAACGCGAACCACTGCTGTTAACCAGGGCAAGGTGACCGGAAACATGACCGAATACAAACAGTGTAGCTATTCCCTCCGCAAGGCCATCAAACAAGCTAAGTGCCAGTATAGAGACAAAGTAGAGTCGCAATTCAACAGCTCAGACAAGAGGTATGCGGCAGGGTCTACAGTCAATCACGGATTACAAAAAGAAAACCAGCCCCGTAACTTTTTTGCTCGCTTTGAGGACAATACAGTGCCACTGACACGGCCCGCTACCAAAACCTGCGGGCTCTCCTTCACTGCAGCCAAGGTGAGTAAAACATTTAAACGTGTTAACCCTCGCAAGGCTGCAGGCCCAGATGGCATTCCCAGCCGCGTCCTCAGAGCATACGCAGACCAGCTGGCTGGTGTGTTTACGGACATATTCAATCAATCCTTATCCCAGTCTGCTGTTCCCACATGCTTCAAGAGGGCCACCATTGTTCCTGCCATTGTTCCTGCCGTGTTCCCAAGAAAGCTAAGGTAACTGAGCTAAACGACTACCGCCCCGTAGCACTCACTTCCATCATCATGAAATGCTTTGAGAGACTAGTCAAGGACCATATCACCTCCACCCTACCTGACACCCTAGACCCACTCCAATTTGCTTACCGACCCAATAGGTCCACAGACGACGCAATCGCAACCACACTGCACAACCCCATCTGGACAAGAGGAATACCTATGTGAGAATGCTGTTCATCGACTACAGCTCAGCATTTAACACCATAGACCCTGGGTCTCGACCCCGCCCTGTGCAACTGGGTACTGGACTTCCTGACGGCCGCCCCAGGTGGTGAGGGTAGGTAACAACATCTCCACCCCGCTGATCCTCAACACTGGGGCCCCACAAGGGTGCGTTCTGAGCCCTCTCCTGTACTCCCTGTTCACCCACGACTGCGTGGCCATGCACGCCTCCAACTCAATCATCGGACGACACTACAGTAATAGGCTTGATTACCAACAACGAGGAGACGGCCTACAGGGAGGAGGTGAGGGCCCTCGGAGTGTGGTGTCAGGAAATAACCTCACACTCAACGTCAACAAATCAAATGAGATGATTGTGGACTTCAGGAAACAGCAGAGGGAGCACCCCCTATCCACATCGACGGGACAGTAGTGGAGAGGGTAGTAAGTTTTAAGTTCCTCGGCGTACACATCACGGACAAACTGAATTGGTCACCCACACATACAGCGTTGTGAAGAAGGGCAGCAGCGCCTCTTCAACCTCAGGAGGCTGAAGAAATTCGCTTGTCACCAAAAGCACTCACAAACTTCTACAGATGCACAATCGAGAGCATCCTGTCGGGCTGTATCACCGCCTGGTACGGCAACTGCTCCGCCCACAACCGTAAGGCTCTCCAGAGGGTAGTGAGGTCTGCACAACGCATCACCGAGGGCAAACTACCTGCCCTCCAGCACCTAACACCCGATGTCACAGGAAGGCCATAAAGATCATCAAGGACAACAACCACCCGAGCCACTGCTGTTCACCCCGCTATCATCCAGAAGGCGAGGTCAGTAAGGTGCATCAAAGCAGGGACCGAGAGACTGAAAAACAGCTTCTATCTCAAGGCCATCAGACTGTTAAACAGCCACCACTAACATTTAGTGGCTGGCCAACATACTGACTCAACTCCAGCCGCTTTAATAATGGGAATTGATGGAAATGTAAGTAAAAATTTATCACTTAAGCCACTTTAAACAATGCCACTTAATATAATGTTTACATACCCTACATTACTCATCTCATATGTATATGTATATACTGTACTCTATATCATCTACTGCATCTTGCCATCTTTATGTAATACATGTATCACTAGCCACTTTAAACTATGCCACTTTGTTTATATACCCTACATTACTCATCTCATATGTATATACACTGTACTCTATACCATCTACTGCATCTTCCCTATGCCATTCTGTACCATCACTCATATATCTTGATGTACATATTCTTTATCCCTTTACACTTATGTGTGTATACGGTAGTAGTTGTGGAATTGTTAGGTTAGATTACTCGTTGGTTATTACTGCATTGTCGGAACTAGAAGCACAAGCATTTCGCTACACTCGCATTAACATCTGCTAACCATGTGTATGTGACAAATAAAATTTGATTTGATTTGATTTAAGGGGCGCTCAGAGTCTGGGCAAGGGCAGCCAGACTCGGACAGGGGCAGGACCCCCTACCCTTAATGTTTGGACTTAGTCTCTGATGCTGTGACGGAGCGTGGCCACCAGATGCATGGCTGGACTTTACCTGCTGAGCGGTTTACCAGGTGCAGAGGACGGGTTTGGATCACCAGGTGCCTGTGGTTCCTGGCAGCGGAGCTATAAAGGTCTGAGTGGCGGGGTTGGTTAAGTGCGGGTGCCCTGGTTTGCGAGGTTCTGGAGGTGGGTTAGCCCTGGCCAGGACGCTGTGATGGGTGATGCCCAGGGAGAGGGATGTTGCCTGGGTAGGGAGAGTAGGGAGTAAGTCTGGAGGCCTGGAGGTCCTGGGAGTAAGCTGGACCTCTCCCAAATGTCCCTGGTGGCAGAGAGCTGGCTGGACTGAGTGGTGGCCCCTGGAGGCCGCAGGTCGGTCCCCTCTGCCTGGGTCGGCCTCAGCCCTCCTTGGCCCTCTCCCAAATGTCACAGGGGCAGGGGGCTGGCTGGACTGAGTGGCGGCCCCTGGAGGCCGCAGGTTGGTCCCCTCTCCCTGGGTCGGCCTCAGCCCTTCCTGGCCCTCTCCCAAATGTCCCAGGGGCAGGGGGCTGGCTGGATGGAGTGGGGCCATCTGGAACCCCAGCAATCCCTGGCCCTCCAGACCTCTATCACTCAATAAAGGGCTGATAAAGGGCGGGAGTAACTATGACCCTAGATAGCCCTTAGATAGCCAAATGGTGACACACTGCTCTGAAACAGCCAGTGGAGCAAAAGCTGGACTGTAATTGTTTCATTAATTCAAGTCATATGGTGGAAGTAATTGAAGGAGGTATGTCATGTAAATACAATTAACATAGTTTTTTTTTTTTATTAAGCCAAAAAGCCCAAAAGTAATTGGCGTGGATTGGCGGGAATAGGTCCCTCAACCAATAGCGGTTGGTTGTATTCATGAAAGTCATATGGGGTGGACGCTATTGAAGTTATGCAAGTTCAATTTAAATGAATTGAAAATGGCCAAATTAAAAAATACAAAAGCATTTGCCTTGCATTGTATTGACGAGGTCCCTGAACCAATAACAGTTGGTTGAATTCATGCAAGTGATATGGGGTGGAAGCTATTGAAGTTAAAAACATTTTTTTAAATGTATTCATTGAAAAACAGCTAAAGTAATTTTTATAAATACTAAAGTAATTGCGAGGTCTCTGAACTAATCACGGTTGTTTGTATTCATGTAAGTCCTATGAGGTGGAAATATTTTTCTGTAAAGAGAATAAAAAAAAAAAAAGATCAAGTAAAATAACAAAAAAACAATCGCTAAACAATTTGCAGTGGATTCGAGAGAAGTCTCTGAACAATGTCAAATTGATTTGAGAGCGATATTTTACGTGGTTGTGAAGCTATAGACATGTTTTATTAACACGCAAAAAGTAGGCGTTGCAGTGTTAAGACGTCCGCCTTAACCGTCAGCGGAGGAGAGCAACGGTTTAGCTACATTTTGACTCCAAAAACAAAATACGAAACCGAAGTGCAAAAACAAGGGGTGTTCCTTGTTCGCTATAGTCAGCTGATTCAGAATGTAATTTATACCATTCTTGCACATTTAGTTTAATTGGTATTAACGAGGAAAGTCTGAATATGTCATAATTTTAACTACACCGCAGCAACGATATCAATAAGGCAAATCTCCAGCTTGACTTTGCCCCGACCAGTTAACGTGTTACACATTGCTTGACACACACAGCGAGGTTGTAATTGCGTAACATTAGCTAGCTAACTACAGTTACTTGACTCAATGCCCATTGTTTTCGATATATAACTAGAGAACACACCCCACGAACACTTGTTTTTCCTTGCTAAACCGTTTTGCGGGCTAAAAGGGGAGCTATTCTAGCTAACATTGTTGATTGTGTACTCACCATCGTCCTGGCTAAAATGCTCAGCATTCTGGATGATTCGGAAAGATCCGCCCACAAATGCCCGGTGCTCAAAGTACAGGAATGAATCGGTTTCTCATTCCCAGCTGAACTCCAATGAACAGACCACAAAGCGTATTCAAGGGCGAATAGTTACTTCAGGAACACCCTTCAAAACAACAACCGTGCCATCGTTAAAACAGCTACGCCAAAGATCGTACTAGCTAGCGCAGTTACAGCTTCACTACGTTGACACCTTTTGGTAACATGATCTCCTCGCCAGTCCCAGTTCCGTTCACCAGGGGCGATAGCAAGTTTTTTTTATTTTGCTCTTTTCATTTTGTGAAAGCAAGGAAGAGCTGCTTTCTCTCGCTGGCATTGGCAGCGTGGTTAGCTAAACTTTTGTGAAATAATCAGATTTATAATTATAAACTAGATCTCGTTCTTTAGCTCTTAAAGGGTAAAGGGTTTACTTTACTATTCAAAGCAAAGCATAACGTCAACGTTACATTTAGTAAAGTAATTGGTGTAATTACTTTGATAGAATACAACTTTATTACTTTGGATTGTGGCGCAGTTAGATCACAAAAATATCTAAACTGCAGTTGTTGCCTGTGAAAAGTTTAAGACAGAAATAGGACAAAGAACATGGGAAGAAAAAGCAGGATAATGTGGGCAACACTGTTAGGAACGCAAAGCTACTCTGAATCGTTCATGCTGTCGGTTTCAGATAAATAGATGCACGATTTACTTTTGTAAAATGTTCAATGTAAATGAAGTTATATTTTAGTTGGATGATGTCAGTCAGTCTCCTAACCTGTTA
The DNA here is from genome assembly GCF_002910315.2 of Salvelinus sp. IW2-2015. NCBI lineage: Eukaryota > Metazoa > Chordata > Actinopteri > Salmoniformes > Salmonidae > Salvelinus > Salvelinus sp. IW2-2015. The sequence goes on along the minus strand of NC_036842.1, from coordinate 34,851,157 downwards.
CGTTAATTCTCATAGCCTATACACTGAGTGTATAAAACATTAGAAGCGCCTTCCTAATATTGAGTTACACCCCCATTTGCCCTCAAAACAGCCTAATTTAGTCTGGGCATGGACTCTACAAGGTGTCTAAAGCGTTCCACAGGGTTGCCGGCCCATGTTGACTCCAATGCTTCCCACAGTTGTGTCAAATTGGCTGGATGTCCTTTGGGTGGTGGACCATTGATATACATGGGGAACTGTTGAGCGTAAAAAACCGAGCAGCGTTGTAGTTCTTGACACACAAACCGGGTGCCTGGCACCTACTACCCACCATACCCCGTTTTGTAGTGCCCATTCACCCTCTGAATGGCACACAATCATGTCTCAAGGCTTAAACATCCTAATTTAACCTGTCTTCTCCCCATCATCTACAATGATTGAAGTGGATTTAAAAGGTGACATCAATAAGAGATCATAGATTTCACTTGGATTCACCTGGTCAGTCTATAGCTAGGTTTCCATCCATTTGGCGAAATATTTTCATGCGAAGGTTGTAAAATCCGCATAAAGAAAATATGCGCTTTTTCCAACCAGTGGTGTTTCCACCAAACTGACTTGTTGCAGATAAAAATCAGTGCGTGATGTCCTAGTGCACACAATACTTACTTTTTCGCTCAAATTCAATGTGTTTCCATAGCATTTTAAATTCTTGTTTTTGCGTGAAATAGCAAATGTGCCTACTCAGGTCTTGCCAAGTGCGCTCTAGCCAACGGCTTGTAGATACAGTGCGGGGAGTCTAGAGTACATTATGAGATTATTATGGGTAAGAGTGACAATATTTGTATTTGTCAAGCATCGATCATCATGTCATGGAATAAGCATCAAGATCACCGTGCACTTTCACCACCCTGTGAAGTTCATAATATCTTATTATTTAATATGTTAATAAACTGTTTCCCAAATCGTAGTGGGAGGACCACGCACCATGTCATGGCGTGACTCCAAGTTTACTTCGATATGATGGTTGTTTTATCAATATTTGTGCATAAAGGCATTTCCACCGCCATTTCTCGCGTAATACATTTTACCAACACAAAAAAGATCCCACCACGTCGAACTAATCTGTCGGCATTTATACAATTGTACCGTAACGTGTTGTTTTCTTCAAAGCTGTAGTGATTTGTTTTATTATGACATTACTTCACTCGCATAAAAACTGGATGGAAACGTGGTTTATGCTCCCGAGTGGCGCAGATCAGAAGTTGTGCAGATCAAAACACTAAGTGACAACACTGCCCCCATGCTGCGGAAGGAATGATATGGCGTGTCTCAATTTTCATGTAGTAAAAAAAATATATCGAATGCCGGAGCGTACTACAAGGAGCCGCCTATTTTGTGACGAAAAACGACATTACAACACTTCGAATCTTGCGTCTGCATCAAATATGCGTTAATAAGAACTGCGTCCTAGGAAATCTCTGACTTCCGAGTTCAGTTCGTTCAAGACTATTAGGAACTCGGTGAAAACGAGCTCCGACTGGGAAGAATAGTTTTGAATGGTCATCGAACTCTGAATTCCAAGTCGGAAACTGGCGTCATTTTAGAGCTCCGACTTGAAGATCACTGATGTCATCATTTGACCTTTTTTTCCGGAGTTGCAAGTTGTCTTGAAAGCACCAAGAGTTTGTAGAAACTTACTCTACCATTTGTAAATAAATAAAATGTTAACCTTTATTTAACTAGGCAAGTCAGTTAAGAAGAAATTCTTATTTACAATGACGGCCTAACCCGGACGACGTTGGGCCAATTGTTCGCCGCCCTATGGGACTCCCAATCACGGCCGGTTGTGATACAGCCTGGATTCAAACTAGGGTCTGTAGTGACACCTCTAGGACTGAGATGCAGTGCCTTAGACCGCTGCACCACTCAGGAGCCCAATAAAGGCCTCTAGTGGCCAAATGGCCAATGTAGCATGTGCAGGGCCGTTGAGGGCTTCCACCATGCTTCTGCCATTTTAAAGTAGTCAACTGGGTGGGGATTCCTATGGGTTGCAGCCTCAATGGCACTGCCCATGCTGTCACAGATGCTATAATGGCACAGATATAAATGTAACGGATGTGAAATGGCTAGCTAGTTAGCGGTGGTGCGCGCTAATAGCATTTCAATCAGTTACGTCACTCGCTCTGAGACTTGAAGTAGTGGTACCCCTTGCTCTGCAAGGGCCGCGGCTTTTGTTGAGCGATGGGTAACGATGCTTCGTGGGTGTCAGTTGTTGATGTGTGCAGAGGGTCCCTGGTTCGCGCCCGGGGCGAGGGGACGGTCTAAAGTTATACTGTTACATTGGTGCCGTGACTCGGATCACTGGTTGCTGCGGAAAAGGAGGAGGTCGAAAGGGGGGTGAATGTAACGGATGTGAAATGGCTAGCTAGGTAGCGGTGGTGCGCGCTAGCAGCCTTTCAGTCGGTGACGTCACTTGCTCTGTGACTTGAAGTAGTGGTTCCCCTTGCTCTGCAAGGGCCGTGGCTTTTGTGGAGCGATGGGTAACGATGCTTCGTGGGTGACTGTTGTTGATGTGTGCAGAGGGTCCCTGGTTCGCGCCCGGGTATGGGCGAGGGGACGGACGTAAAGTTAAACTGTTACATTGGTGCCGTGACCCGGATCACTGGTTGCTGCGGAAAAGGAGGAGGTCGAAAGGGGGGTGAGTGTAACGGATGTGAAATGGCTAGCTAGTTAGCGGTGGTGCGCGCTAGCAGCCTTTCAGTCGGTTACGTCACTCGCTCTGAGACTTGAAGTAGTGGTTCCCCTTGCTCTGCAAGGGCCGTGGCTTTTGTGGAGCGATGGGTAACGACGCTTCGTGGGTGTCAGTTGTTGATGTGTGCAGAGGGTCCCTGGGTCGGGGCGAGGGGACGGTCTAAAGTTATACTGTTACATAAAGATGAGTCTGCTGCTACTCTGTTTATTTTCTATCCTGATTGCCTAGACACTTTTACCCCTACCCACATACAGATGTAATGTTAATTACCTCAACTACCTCGTACCCCTTCACATTGACTCGGTACTGGTACTCCTATATAGCCTCATTATTGTTATTTTATTGTGTTCATATTTCCTTTTTTTTGGCAAATATTTTCTTAGTTTTTAACTCCGCATTGTTGGGAAAGTGCTCATAAGTAAGCAGTTCACTGTAAAGACTGCACCTGTTATATTCGATACATGTGACAAATAGAGGACTCAAATCCGATTCTAACTACATCTATGGTGCCTACGCACTAGTCTCTGCAGTGCCCCAAAACAACGCACGAGGGCGCGCTGCAAAAGACGCTCGAGACTAGGGTGAAAGTTGAAAGGTGACTGATGTTGTCAAAACCTCAACCAAAGATTTGTATAACTACCCCAAGATAGACAACAGCGTGTCGTTTCCAATGGGAGCAAATTAATCATAGTGGGGAGAACAAGCAAGGAGGTGGGCAGAGCCAAGCAAGAGCTAGCGAGATCCTATTGGCGCGTTCTGGCATGTATTTACATATATCCGTTATGGAACGCCTACTATGTGAAGTGCGCGTGCGCAAATCTCCCCTTCTAAACAAAGCAATTAAAAAAAAACTTTGCCAAAGGATAGTTTACAAAACTTAGTCTGAGTCTATTTTTGGAAACAGAAAACTGTATTGAGATTAAATGTTTCATCGATGAGAAAATTTGCAGAACGTCAGCCAAAATCAATCTCGCGCCATCTTCTCCATTGGCTTCCTCTCATCACCATATTTGGTAGTGAGTGGAAACGCCAAACGGATGCTTCACATTTATACATCCGGTGAGATATCTGTCTGTACCGCAAATCTTGTAAACATGGCGGAGACTGAACACCATTCAGGTAGCTGATTTCATCATTTAATGCTGAATTTTCTGGAATATAAAAATTAATGCAATGGTTTCTCATAAGAAATAAGTAGAAGGAGATTCCCCATGTGGAACAATGCTGCTCGTAACTTTTCGTGAGACAATGAATGGGTCCTGGTTAGCAATGTAGCTAGCTAGACTATTTGTTCGTGGTTAAGTAGCTATCTAATTCGAGGCGCTAGCTACTAGTGAGCAAATTACAGAACCTTGTATCATCTATTGCATGATATAGATGATAGCTAGCTAAATTAATTTTGTACAATCAGCATGAGATAATTAATGGCTAATGACTATGTTACACTAGCAGTGTAACTTGCTAACCTAGCTAGAAGCTATTGGTAGAATGTGCTAATGTACTGCCACTAGATAGCCATTTGGGCATGAAGTCAATGGACGGAAAAAGGCAATATTGTCCCCGCCTTTCGATATCAGGCTGTGTCATACATGGTGCCATAGTTTATACAGGGTACACTGACATTAGTTAGACTATATCAATGTGTTCATGTGCTGCTCAGTAATGACTGTTTTCATAATTTATAAAACGGGTGGGTCTAATGCTGATTGGTTAAAACCGCATTCCAGCTGGTGTCTATTCCACAAATTACCACCGGAGACAGTGGACTGCACAGTGAAATGGAACAGATTAAATAGACGTTTAACGTCATAGATTTAGTCGGTGGTCATTTGTGGAATAGTCACCGCCAGGAATGCGGTTTTAACCAATCATCATTCAAGATTATAACCACCCGTGGTATAATTAAGTGATAATGCCGGAGAAGCCAGTCTTTGGAAGTTATATTGCCATGGGTGTTGGTTTGGCCCGACACATCTAGGGTTGCTACCGAAGCCGGCTGGTCTATCAGTTCGGTTGCTAGAGACGCGACCTAGTCTCTATGGATTCGACGTTCTAAATGTTCTATTGTCATACTGGCTGGCAACGTTCTTATCCCTTGCTTGGTAGCTAGCCAACTACGGCTAATTTACAGTCACGTCAAAAAATGCACCCAGAATAACAACAAAGTATTTGCATTTGTTGAAGCTGTTTTCTGGTGACACTTATTTGGATACATCATAACAATGAGCTAATGAGGCGCGATTTTGCCTGGTATAGAAAATGTGCTCACTCGTCAGGACACTGTTGTTCAGAGGAGCTAGCCAACAACACAGCTAACACAATCAGGGGACCCGACTAGCGCAGCGGTCAAAGGCACTGCATCGCAGTGCTAGAGCCGTTGACCCTGGTACAGACCCTGGTTCGATTCCAGCCTGTATCACAACCGGCCGTGATTGGGAGTCCCATAGAGCGGCGCACAGTTGGCCCAGAGTCGTTAGTGGTTGGCCGGGGTAGGCCATCATTATAAATAATAATTAGTTCTTAACTGACTTGCCTAGTTAAATAAATCACTCAAACTGAAAGTCTGCAAAATATCTGCACTTAATTTCGTTGTAGCTTTTTTCAATTGACATTTCTTTGTATATATCCATAAAAGTTATGCCAGCTGATTCAGGATTTCGACTAGCTGAGACACTGCCTGTCTGTCTTGTCCCAACTCCCGACACATTCATTACAATGGGACAGCTGTAGATCGAATTTGAATATTGAAACAATGTTGCAAATGTCAGCGACAGACAGCAAGGTTTATATAAATCTCTGCTGTTGAAAACCTAATGTTAGTCGAAAAGAAATGTGAGATAATGTCCAGATGCTTTTTATAGTGGAGATCAAGTTTATAAAGTGCCTGGCTGGGCTGATGATCCAGCGGATTGCACAGTCAGATGGAACAGAGTAAATAGGAATTTTAACGTTGTATATTTAGCTGGTGGTAATTTGTGGAATAGACACTGGCTGGAATGGGGTTTTAACCAATCAGGATTAGACCCACCCGTTGTATAATGCATGATATAGATGATTGCTAGCTACTTTCATTTTGTACAATCAGCATGAGCCAATTAATGACAAATGACTTACACTAGCTACGTAACTTGCAATAGCTAGCTAGCTATTGGTAGAATGTGCTAATGCACTGCCACTAGATAGCCATTTGGGCATGAAGTCAATGGATGGAAAAAGGCAATATTGTCCCCGCCTTTCCCTTTCGGTGTCAGTCTGTGTCATACATGGTGCTATAGCTTTATACAGGGCACACTGACATTAGTTAGACTATATCAATGTTTTCATGTGCTGCTCAGTGATGACAAAAACAAATATGTATGGATGGCGTGCCAATGCTTGATGAGTATCCCATATACAGGCTGCATGGTGTAGGTGTGTCACTGTATGCCTTAAGTCCCTAAATGTTTTTGTGTGTATTTGGTTGGAACTGGAAAACTCCCCTGCACTCTACAATGTTAGATTGTTTATTTTGCCCTATCACTTTGCTGAGTGGACCAAAGACAGGTGGAAAAAACAAGCTTGTTATGGCTTAAGTTAGAAACCCAGAACATGAAATAATTTAAAGTGCGTGTGTATTGTGTGTTATGTATTTTTGTGTGTGGTTATTCTTATATATTTATTCCAGAGGGATTACTCAAACAGGATTTTTTTGGGGGTGCTGAAGGTGACAATATTGTATTATGTCTCAGAATCAGGCCTCTAACACAGTGCAGCATTAGAAGTAGTAGCAGAAGTTGCTCCTACAGAAACAGGGTCAGAGTTTGGATATGGTAATCTGACCGTTTGGTTAAAGGGATAGTGCAAGATTTTGGCAATTAAGTGCAGTTTGAAGGAAGTTGACGGTAATTTCACAAGCCATTGCTAATTAGTGCAATGACTGGAACAGCTAGCATGTGTAACGGATGTGAAATGGCTAGCTAGTCAGCGGTGGTGCGCGCTAGCAGCCTTTCAGTCGGTTACGTCACTTGCTCTGAAACCTAGAAGTAGTGGTTCCCCTTGCTCGGCCTTTGTGGAGCGA
>NC_036842.1:34819694-34843711 GCF_002910315.2 Salvelinus sp. IW2-2015 | reverse complement strand
GGGTACCTGGGTTGTGTTCATTAACTACACCACAGAATACTTTTTAAAAGCTTTTACAATGGAAAACTAAAGAGTTTGTCCCAGTAGTCCCTCCCTGTTTTTAAGTCAATTTTCTTCCATTTAGTGCCTAATGAACAGGCCCCTGGAGTGTTTCCATTTCCATGTAGTGGGTGTCTAAATCCTCTGGGCTATAGATAGGTTCAATACTAAACCTTCTGGGCTATAGATAGGTTTCTTCTAAACATCATAGGTGTGGCGTACCTGGGAACGTTTCCACTTCCCCATATCAGGAAACATGCTGATCTCCTTTTTGGGCACCATGAAGTTCTGACAGACAGGGATCGTGGTGTGTGTATCTTCGGGAGAGAGCCTAAACCATCATAGGGACACAGAGTAGAAGGGGAAACTAGTCAGCTGTGTCCCAATGGTCGGCATGCCTCGACCCAGATAGTCGGCATGCCTCGACCCAGATAGTCGGCATGCCTCGACCCAGATAGTCGGCATGCCTCGACCCAGATAGTCATGTTCAAGTAGATTAGTCTTTATTATCCCAACCGAATATACAAAGGGTATATGAGACCTGTTATGACAGCATTGGAGAACTAGGAAGAGTCAGGTCCTCCATTCAGAGTACTAACCATCTCTCTGCCCTTCTTTCTCTTCCTCAAAGGCGTATGCTGATTACATGGGATTCATTCTGACGCTGAACGAGGGAGTGAAGGGGAAGAAACTCACATGTGAATACAAAGTGTCTGAGGCATGTAGCACCCTTTAACACTAGTAACTCATGATGTAGTGACATATCTTCAGATGGAAACAATGTTTCTTATTACACATCGTTCATTTAAAGTCCCCATGCAGTCTGTTTAAATCATCACTGTGTCTAAATCACGGTGTTTATTAAGTGAAAATAACTATGTTCTATAAACTATTTCTTTGTATATACATTGCCTTTGGAAAGTATTCAGACCCCTTGACTTTTTCTACATTACAGCCTTATTCTAAAATTGAAGGAATAGTTTTTTTTCTCCTCGTCAATTTACACACACACTACCTCATATTGACAAAGCAAAAACAAGGGACATTTCTTGGGGGGATAATTTATTTTGTAATCACATTTACATTAGTATTCAGATCCTGTACTCAGTACCTTGTTGAAGCACCTTTTGCAGTGATTTCAGCCTTGGTTTTTCTTGGGTATGACACTATAAGCTTGGCACACCTGTATTTGGGGAGTTTGTCCCATTTTTCTCTGCAAATCCTCTCAAGCTCTGTCAGGTTGGATGGGGAGACTTGTCCCCGAAGCCAGTCCTGCGTTGTCTTGGCTATGTGCTTAGGGTCATTGTCCTGTTGGAAGGTGAACCGTCACCCCAGTCTGAGGTCCTGAGTGCTCTGGAACAGGTTTTCATCAAGGATCTTTCTGTACTTTGCTCCTTTCATCTTTCCCTCGACCCTGACTAGTCTCCAGTCCCTGCCGCTGAAAAACATCCCCGCAGCATGATGCTGCCACCATGCTTCACCGTAGGGATAGTGCCAGGTTTCCTTCGACGTGACGCTTGGCATTCAGGCCAAAAAGTTCAATCTTGGTTTCATCAGACCAGAGAATCTTGTTTCTCATGGTCTGAGAGTCTTTAGGCGCCTTTTGGGAAACTCCAAGCGGGCTCTCGTGCTTTTTACTGAGGAGTGGCTTCTGTCTGGCCACTCTAACACCTGGCCTGGTTGTTGGAGTGTTGCAGAAATGGTTGTCCTTCTGGAAGGTTCTCCCATCTCCAGAGAGCAACTCTAGAGCTCTGTCAGTGACCATCGGGTTCTGGGTCACCTCTCTGACCAAGGCCCTTCTCCCCCGATTGCTCAGTTTGGCCTGGCGGCCAGCTCCAGGAAGAGTCTTGGTGGTTCCAAACTTCTTCCATTTAAGAATGATGGAGCCCATTGTGTTCTTGGGGACCTTCAATGCTGCAGAAATGTTTTCGTACCCTTCCTTAGATCTGTGCCTCGACACAATCCTGTCTTGGAGCTCTACGGACAATTCCTTCGACCTCATGGCTTGGTTTTTGCTGTGACATGCACTGTCAACTGTGGGACCTTATATAGACAGGTGTACTTTTCCAAATCATGTCCAATCAATTGAATTTACCACTGGTGGACTCCAAACAAGTTGTAGAAACATCTCAAGGATGATCAATGGAAACAGGATGCTACCTGTGCTCAATTTTGAGTCTCAAAGCAAAAATGTCTGAATACTTGTAATTAAAGGTATTTCCATTTTTATTTGTAATAAATTTGCAAAAATTTCTACCCTGTTTCGCTTTGTCATTATGTGTAGATTGCTGAGGATTCTTTTTATTTAATACATTTTAGAGTAAGGCTGTAACGTAACAAAATGTGGAAAAATTCAAGGGGTCTGAATGCTGTATATTTTAATAATTTGTTTTCCCTTTGAGCTCCTTTAGCCATTAAAATGCTCAATCTGATCGTGTGGGCGTGTTGATAAAAATTTAAATATATTTACATACACGGCCCAGATTGGTAGATAGGATCGTCTAGACACTAAGGGAAGGGAAAGGGGATACTAGTCAGTTGCAAAACTGAATGCATTCAACCGAAATGTGGATTCCGCATTTAACCCAAAACCTCTGAATCAGAGAGGGCGAGGGGCTGCCTTAATCAACGTCCACGTCATCTGCGCCCGGGGAGCAGTTGTTGTTGGAGGTTAACTGCCTTGCTCAGGGCAGAACGGCACAATCCACCTTGTCAGCTCAGGGATTCATTCAGCGACCTTTTGGTTTAATGGCCCAACGCTCTTAACCGCTAGGCTATCTGCTACCCCGTTCTCTAGAGCCTACCCCGCTTACCCCTACAAAGTAGGAAGATGCATATGAAAATAAAAGATGACTGGTCGTTGGTCAAGACTATTCAGATCAGATTGTGATGTTATGCTGTCGGTCAAAAACTCCATCCCACCCGAACAGGCTGTAATTCCATGTGTAAAAAATACATGTAAATCCATTATATTGTATTCTTGCCTTTGGTAGCATCACATACACGGACTACTACTGTCCCTCCTTTTCATGAATTATGGAGTAGTTTGGGAGGTGAAGGGGGAGGGCCATCTACAGCCATAGCGAAGCTGGCTGTCAGTCAGTGTGAAAGATGGGCAACCCCCCCCCCCCCCCCCCCTCCATAATGGGTCTGGGAAGGCAACTTTTCTTTCTATCATCAGGAAGACAGAGAGGGACACAGGGAGAATGGGGTCATATCAAGCCACAATGCCTTGGGCTGTTGTTGGTACACAAACAAATACTATTCACCCCTTTTGTATTCTTTTCACGTTTATTTCCCTTAGAGCCTTGGGAAGTAACAATTGATGGCAAATGTATGAATGAATTTGAAATCAAAACATATCTTGATGATATTGAAGTATACCGCCTACCCGAGTCAATACATGGTGGAAGCACCTTAGGCAACCATTACAGTTTTGAGTCTTTTTGTATAGGTCTTCACTAACTTTGCATGTCACCTGATTAATAATGAACTATCCTTCTTGGGAAAACTGCTGAAGTGCTAATAAGAATCAAATGTATCCAAATAACAGTTAAATATGTTAGCAGGGTTTTTGTGAATGTTTCAGTGTGTCTGTTCTCATTCCAGACCATAGAGAAGCTTCTGGTTCTGTTGGGGACTCTGGACCGCTGGATAGATGAGACCCCCCCTGAAGACCAGCCCTCTCGCTTCGGCAACAAGGCCTACAGGACTTGGTACGCCAAGCTCGACCAGGTAAACACACACACACACACACACACACACACACACACACACACACACACACACACAAAGGGTTTATACTATTCTCAAGTGTTTTAATAAAATAGAAAGAATTGAAATTGTGTGTGAAAGGTTTTGTTGTGATATGCAGTCGCTCTGAGTTTCTGCTAAATGACACAAATGTAAAAAATGGTGTGTGTAGGAAGCAGAGGGCCTGGTTGCAGCAGTCATCCCAGAAGACAAGGCAGCTGCGGCTCCAGAGATAGCTGTGTATTTGAAGGAGGCGGTAGGCAACTCCACCAGGATAGACTATGGAACAGGTAACACACCCAGACAGACACGTGTGAGTGTCCCTGTTTCATATGCCCACTAGAGGGCACTGTTGAAACACAAATCCCGTTCTTTCCTTCTTCAGAACGCTCTCCTTTACAAATATATTCTGCCTTTGACTTTGGTATTGCCCACTACAACTCTATTAGTAACAATATGAGATACTTATATGTATCACATCTGCGTGTATGACTGTCCATGAATGACACAGGTTGTTGTTGTCAGGTCACGAGGCTGCCTTTGCCATCTTCCTGTGCTGTCTCTGCAAGATCGGAGCTCTCAGGGTAGATGACCAGTTGGCCATCATTTTCAAGGTGTTTGACAGGTGAGACAGGCACTGTTTTGTGTGTGCATGTGTGCACAATCTGTAAACGATTGTATGTGCCTCGTATGGACTATAAATGAAACTACACCTTTCTTTTTAAAACCCCACCAGGTATCTGGTGGTCATGCGCAAGCTTCAGAAAACCTACAGAATGGAGCCTGCTGGCAGCCAGGGGGTCTGGGGGTTGGATGATTTCCAATTTCTACCTTTCATATGGGGCAGCTCCCAGTTTGTAGGTAAGAGGCCTACTCCACTAGCCCAGGCAAAGCCTACTTCACCCATGCACAGCGGAACTATTTGAAAATATGTGTCATGCATATTTGATAGTTATAAAGGCTATACTGCAGTGTGCAAGGGAAAGAGTGACACCAAGTGGTCGGTGTGTCTAATTACAGTTTTTTTTCTTTTTTGTCCTCCGCTTCCTTACTCCCTTTGTCCCAGACCACCCCACGTTGGAGCCCAAGCACTTTGTCGATGAGAAAGTGGTCAACGAGAATCACCACGACTACATGTTTCTGGAGTGCATCAAATTCATTAATGAGGTGAGAGGGACATTTAGGCAGAAGGAAAAACAGAAAATGGGTGTTCTGCAGAGTTCAGTGTCCATGCCACCACAGTTCAGTTCATACACACAATGAATTGTGTGTGATGCGGGTCGTGAATTGATATTTTCTCCCTATTGCATTCTATGGGGATTTCTAATGTGTTAATTGAATCACTGATTTGAATTGAGTTGACTGAATTTTGGTTCACAAAACTCTGATCATCATTTTGTGAGACAGAGGAATTGGACTTAAGTATTTTTACATAAATCTTTTTTTAATACATTTTAGTCATTTAGCAGAGCGACTTACAGTTAGTACATTCATCTTAAGGTAGCTAGTTACGACAACCACATCTCAGTCATAGTGACTAAAGCAGCTATAAGCAAATTCAGTGTTAAGTCATAAGGCCAGTGTTAATGCAAGAAAAGTAAGGACTGATTTGTGTAAGCCATTCCACCGACAAGATACACACACACACACACACACACACACACACACACACACACACACACACACACACACACACACACACACACACACACACACAGACACACACAGACACAGTACCCCATATCCATCTTTACATCAGTGAGCCAGGAAACCTGACCAGAAGAGGGTGTGTTGGGGAATGTGATTTTGAGACGGGCAGAAAAGGAGGGGAAGGGAGGAGGTGTTGCTATGTCCTGTTCCTTCCCCCGAACGAACGGCAAAAAGCTGCTGCAGCTGCGGGGGGCCTCCCTCCCTCTCCCTCTCTTTCTCTCTCTTTCACTTTTTCTCTCAATTCAATTCAAAGGGCTTTATTGGCATTGTAAACATATGTTTACATTGTCAAAGCAAGTGAAATAGATAATAAACAAGGCAAAATTAACAGTAAACATTACACTTACAATATTTTCAAAGGACTAGAGACATTTCAAATGTCATATTATGCATATATACAGTGTTATAACGATATGCAAAGAGTTAAAGTACAAAAGGGAAAAGAAATAAACATAAATATGGGTTGTATTTACAATTGTGTTTGTTCTTCACTGGTTGCCCTTTTCTTGTGGCAACAGGTCACAAATCTTGCTGCTGTGATGGCACACTGTGGTGTTTCACCCAATAGATATGGGAGTTTATCAAAATTGGGTTTGTTTTCTAATTCCTTTTTGGGTCTGTGTAATCTGGGGGAAATGTGTCTCTAATATGGTCATACATTTGGCAGGATGTTAGGAAGTACAGCTCAGTTTCTACCTCATTTTGTGGGCAGTGTGCTTATAGCCTGTCTTCTCTTGAGAGCCAGGTCTGTTTTCGGCTGCCTTTCTCAATAGCAAGGCTATGCTCACTGAGTCTGTAAACAGTTCAAGCTTTCCTTAAGTTTGGGTCAGTCACAGTGGTCAGGTATTCTGCCACAGTGTACTCTCTGTTTAGGGCCAAATAGCGTTCTAGTTTGCTCAATTAATTTAAAAAAAAATTCCCCAATGTGTCAAGTAATTATCTTTTTGTTTGGTTGGGTCTAATTGTGTTGCTGTCCTGGGGGTCTGTTTGTGTTTGTGAACAGAGCCCCAGGACCAGCTTGCTTAGGGGACTCTTCCCTAGGTTAATCTCTCTGTGGGCGATGGCTTTGTTAAGGAAGGTTTGGGAATTGCTTCCTTTTAGGTGGTTGTTGAAGTTAACACCGCTTTTCTTGATTTGATCATTAGCGCGTATCGGCCTAATTCTGTTCTGCATGCATTATTTGGTGTTTTACGTTGTACACTGAGGATGTTTTTGCAGAATTCTGCATGCAGAGTCTCAATTTAGTGTTTGTCCCGTTTTGTGAATTCTTGGTTGGTGAATGGACCCCAGAGCTCACAACCATAAAGGGCAATGAGTTCTATAACTGATTCAAGTATTTTTAGACAGATCCTAATTGGTGTGTTGAATTTTATGTTCATTGGTGTGTCTAGATGGAATTTGTATTTGTGGTCCTGGAAACTGGACCTTTTTTGGAACACCATTATTTTTGTCTTACTGAGATTTACTGTCAGGGCCCAGGTCTGGCTGAATCTGTGCAGAATATCTAGGTGCTGCTGTAGGCCCTCCTTGGTTGGGGACAAAAGCACAAGATCATCAGCAAACAGTAGACATTTGACTTCAGTTTCTAGTAAGGTGAGGCCGGTTGCTGCAGACTGTTCAAGTGCCCGCGCCAATTCGTTGATATATATGTTGAACAGGGTGGGGCTCAAGCTGCATCCCTGCCTTGTGGAAAGAAATCTGTGTGTTTATTGCCAATTTTAACTGCACACTTGTTGTTTGTGAACATTGATTTTATAATGTCGTATGTTTTTTCCCCCAACACCACTTTCCATCAATTTGTATAGCAGACCTTCATGCCAAATTGAGTCAAAAGCTTTTTTGAAATCAACAAAGCATGAGAAGACTTTGCCTTTGGTTTGGTTTGTCATATGGTAATTTGTTAAAGCCAATTTGACATTTGCTCAGTACATTGTTTTCACTGAGGAAATGTACGAGGCTGCTGTTAATGATAATTCAGAGGATTTCCCGAAGGTTGCTGTTGACGCATATCTAGTTATTGGGGTCAAATTTGTCTCCACTCTTGTGGATTGGGGTGATCACTCCTTGGTTCCAAATATTGGGTAAGATGCCAGAGCTGAGGAGGATGTTTAAGTTTCGTCAATTGAAATTTGTGGTCTGTATATTTTATCATTTCATTTCATTGAGGATACCATCCTCATTGAAATGAAAGCCTTTTTGGGTTGGAGGGTTGTATTATGTCATTTAATTCATTCAATGTAATTGGATAATCCAGTGGGTTCTGGTAGTCTTTAATAGCTGAGTCTAAGATTTGTAATTGATCATGTTTTTGTTCTTTGTTATAGAGCCAAAAAGAAGTGGTTTATCCGTACATCTCCGTTTTGGATAGATAACTGTGGTTAGATTATATGGGTTCTTCAATGTAATTGAGCTGACGTGCTATTCCTTCTTTTTCCGTAGTGTATTTCTGTATTGTTTTAGTGTTTCACCATAGTGAAGACAGAGACCTAGAAAACCTGAGCCTACGTTTTTGGTTGGATAAGCTTTTTACTGCGAAGTTTACACTTTCACTATTACACTGAAATGTTTTGTCCAGGAAGTTGTCTGTTGGTTGGTAGGTCTTCATTTATAGCATTTCTTAATATTGTGTCGTTTGACACCTCATGATTGAGTATTGCTCTGTTCAAGTAGACTGTGAATGCTCTCAGAGACTCTGGGTACACAGTACTACTGCCAAGGGATGAGCTGTAGGTGTACCTACCATATGAGTCTCCTCAAAGCTTACAGACCCAGCGTGCGACATATCTGCAGGAGTTTTTGTTGGTTGTTTTGTCTTGGAGGGCATATTTGGGAGGGAATACAGTCACCTCCAGATAAGTGTTTGTCCCCCTGGAGGAGGGAGGGGGGATATATGCAGGTTTCTTTTGTGTATGGATGTGTGCCTTTTTAAGCACATCTCCCTCTCCTGTTTGTGTGTGTGTTGTATGGTCTCTCAGACAAACTGTTGTTCTGCTTGCATATTTCCTCTCTCTCACGTGCGAACGCTCACATGCTGACACACAAATGTGCATATATATACACAGTCTCCGCCTCTCTGGGAGGTTGTGTGTAGTGTACAAAACTCACCAGAGTCATTTCCTTCCCCACATGCTGTTGTGAATCACTCCTTCCTTCAGGGTATCCTCACTAAACCCCACCCCCATCCCTCTCTGGTGGAGGCCCGGGGGAAGCCAGGGGCTAGGGTTGGGTTCCTGCCCCGGTCACAAGCCGTCCTCTGGGTTTTGGTGGGGGGGAGGTGCTATGGAGGGAGACAGTGTCCAAACACTACCACTACATTCATTCATTCAGGGCCCCTCTAGCTCTCTTTGTCTCTGTCTGTCTCTTTTTCTTCCCTTGGGGTAAATATAAGGGCATACACACACACACACACACACACACACACACACACACACACACACACACACACACACAAAGAAAGAAAGAAATGCACTCTCCTCACTGGCACCCCAAAAAGTATGAGCTGGACAGTGGGACAACTGTTGACCTGCCTGTCATTATGTCATGTAATGTCTTAGGCTTATATATTCCTTATTGGCTGGTTAGCTAATGGACGAATTAAACATATATTTCACGCTCTCCTCCTTTCATTCTGTCTCTCCTCCTTTCTCTTTCTCTCTCTTCCCCCTCCCCCCTCTCTCTTTCTGTATTACCCCCCCACCCCACACTCTCTCTCCTCCCCCCAGATGAAAACTGGTCCGTTTGCTGAGCACTCCAATCAGCTGTGGAACATCAGTGCTGTCCCCACCTGGTCCAAAGTCAACCAGGGCCTGATCCGAATGTACAAGGCAGAGGTAAGAGGAGACACACCCCACAGAGTGAGAACAATCTGAATCTACACTTAAAAGTGTATGATGAACCTTGACAGTGGATCCCCCTAAAATAAAAGGTAAACGATAAAGAAAATGTGTCCCATAACATTAACAGTTAAATTGTACTTGGTTTCTAACCCGTTTTGAAGATGTATATCTTTTAGTTAACACAGTATCCTATGGCAACCAAGATATAAACAGTGGAGTCATAAGTCAGTCAGGTTACAAGGTAGTTGTACTTATCCCATTAAGATATTTATGAGTCATACCCTCCCAAATCAAGGGGTAAATGTCATTAGTTGAAATCAGACGGTGCTTTTTAAAGGTGAGTTCTGTCACCTGGATTTCCCCAGTGGCAGTTTGAGGTACTACAGATTAGGGATTCAATTTCATGTCAGGGGTAATGAAAGTAGTTTAATCATTAATGTTTACACAAGGTCATTCAAACAGAAGTGTAGTCCTCCCAAGTGGAACGGAAGAAAGAGACTTATAAATAAAAATCTTGTTTATTAATACTCAAATATAACTTAGCGTCATGTCCTATCTTGAAGTGTGATTCTAACTGTAAATGTGTTCTGAAGAGCGAGTAGGCTAATGATTCTATTGAGGAGTTAGAGGCAGGAAAGGGTTAAACAAGAGAGGAACTGAGAGAGCGGAACAGTGTCAGTATGTGTGTGAGAGTATCGCTGGCCCCACCCCCTTTCCTGCCTGAGCCCACATCCTGTGTTTTCAAGAGTGGGCCTGCTAGTCTTCCCAGAGCTGAGGGGCCAAGCTGTCTGCTAACACCCCCCCATCCCCCCCACCCATCCTTCCCAGGCTCGCATTCCACTCTCCCTCCCCCGGCCCCACATAGGGAATCAGCTCTGTGCTCTGGTCTCTCCCTCTTTTCTCTGGTTCTCTCTACCGCTGCCCTGCCTCTAGCCTGCTGCTTGCTTCCCTCCTCAGCCCTTTCGCAATTTCTCCACTTCTGCTAGGGCACAACAACAAAATATGCAACTCTCAGACAAGACGTTCTGTTCAAATGTTTATCCTGACCCTGGTGGACTTTTTTTGGGGTGTTAACTTACAGACGTTATAAAGTCAATTCACAAAGACTGAACAAATGCGGATTGAAGAAGTACTTACCTTTTTTAGAGACCTCTGATACTTGATACCAGTGTAGTATGTCAAGGTGCCTGTTGTATGAACCACAAATCAACTAAAATAGTTATTATTGGGTATTGTTATGCTATTACCATGTAATGCCTTCGAGTATTGAAGTAGATAGGTAGTGCTGAGTGATTAGTGCTTTTTGAGGTTCTTTCGGTTTGAGTACAAAAAATAACAGTTAATTTGATGATTTTTTACTGCTTTTCACTTAACCATTATTTATTCACATGACTTAATCAAATATTTCAGTTGTGTATATTACATTTGTTTGATGGCTTTTATTTCATTCCAACTCATATCATCTCTATTTAAATTTTTTATTTATTTAACCTTTATTTAACTAGGCCTATGCTGTCTGACAAAATCACTGTTTTAGTAGCTCTTCAAAGTAAATAAGGCATACTTTTATGACTTCTGAATACTAACTATCGATCACTTAGATCATGCATTTCCAGGCAGAGATACATCGGGAAGCAACTGCTCTCTATCCCTCTTGATCCCCTGTTCTGCTCTGTCTCTGCCCCATACAGACCGAACAAGTAGGCACGCAATGGATTATGGTCATTGTAGTTAGTTTAGCACAGAAAATGTGGTAATTATGTTTAATATTGGGCTTTTGGAAACTACAACTCCCTACTACATTGCATAGTTCTGGCTTGATTTACTGCTAGAGAAACTGCAGTGAGAAAATGAGCATGGAGCTCACAGAAAAATCTAAATGGAATTCTAATAATTGAACCGACTTCAATCAATTACAGTTAATCGGCGAGCACTAATACTAGGTAAATACTGTAAAATAAAGTGTTGCCCAAGGTTGCGCAATAATAATTTTGACTCCACACATCTAAATCTTTAGCATTTGCTGTGGATTCACATTGTTCATTACTTTGAGCCACTGAACTACCGTATATCAGTCATTTCCAATGGACGGAGGCACAAGGAGACATTGAATCATTTCACTCTTGGCGGCTAGAGATGTAGTGTATAAAAAGAAAAAAAGTCACACTATATGTTTCCAACATTTTAATGGTAAATGGCACACTGTGCATTCTTCAGGGCTGCAAATGGTCAGCGACGCAACATTGCGTTAACAATCAGTGGAGGGAAGCTCTCGCTAGCAAGCTTTGACACATTGCTTGATAGACTAGTTTTAGACCAGTTTTACAGGCTGTTCCGAAGATACACCCACGGAGGTTTTGGCAATGTGGTACTACAAAGTAGTAAGCAGAAGCAATGTTAGTCAATTGTTAGAGGTCAAGGTGTTTCTTTATTTATATATATATATTATTTATTTATTTTAACTAGGGACTAGTGGTCAATTTGGAACTGGGCAACTCAATCACCCCAACACCTTTAGGAGTGTGAACTACCTGCCAGGTGAAAGCCGTCTCCATTTAATTGTTTTCAGTGGCGATCACACGATTGTAGAAACAGGCATGGATTTGAGGCCAAAAATGACTGTACTCAAAAACTCCCATTTTTATTTATCAAAGTTTCACATGCCAGCGATCTGAGTGTGACGTTAGCTGGTTCGCTGCCGCCAAACGGCTCGCCCACTAGCGTTTCTTCTCCACAATGAGTCTGGATTAGTTTTCCTACCTGATGCCTTGTAGAATGCAAACACATTCTGACCCTTCTAATTGGCCCCAGGTTCCGATGCGTTGTGCCAGAGCCGTCATTGGCTTTGATACTCTGATTGGTTAGAGACGGTCCAATGGTACATTTGTTTCGTACAACAGCCCTCATTTTGAGATGTCCATGGAGAGTATAAATAGCAATGTCGGGTCTGGAAGTGGCTAGCTAGCCACACGAAAGGCAGATACAACTCTGAATGGTTAGACGAATGTAAATGTGACCAAATTGTCACAGCCAGAGGTAACTGAGCCAGGACTGGCAGCTGTGGATGAGATGAAAGATGACCTGATAAGGGTTAATGCTAGCTGTCCTGTGGTATCTCCAGTCTCTGAAGCTCCCCTTGTATTATCCTAGAGCCGGGAAAGTTTAACATTTATGCAAATTATCAGCGATGCAAATTTGCGATAACGATCAGTGATTGGAAGCTCTTGCTAGCAAGCTTTGACACCTTGCTGGATAACAAATCCACCAACTTGCTTTTTTAGAGGCTGTTTGGAAGAAACACCCATGAGTGGAGATTTTTGCTTTATTTCAGTACATAGACCACCTTATGTGAATTGCACGAAGTTGCTTGTTCTAGACAAGTCCATAGCTTTGGTTGGTGTGTATGGATGATGCTAAACCAAGTTTGCACTAGATGAAGTAAAGCAGTGTCAAATTGTACCATTTCTGTTCTTCACCACATGTCCTCTATTCGCTTTATGTATTTCTCATAGGGTAAACAAATATCTCAAATGTCTCATCTCTGATACCCAATCTCTTTCTTTCCTGTCTCCCTCTTTCTTTTTAACCCCCCCATTTCTCTTTCTTATCTTTCCCTCTCTTTGACCTTCTTCTTTTTATCTCTCTTCATCCATGTAAATTCCCTCCCTTCTCTCTTTCTCCTTGTCTACTCCTAGTGCTTGGAGAAGTTCCCTGTTATTCAGCACTTCAAGTTTGGCAGCCTCATCTCCATCCAGCCTGTGAAGCCCTGACGGCTATCCAAAGAAACCATGTGTGTGACGGAGAGACCAAACTCCCAACATCCCTTGAGGATGAACGCCCGATCCTCACCCAAGAAAGATCGCCAAATTCATCCCTAATATTAGCACAGACACCAACCCCAAAATCTGTCTCTTTAGACAACAAATACCCTCCCCAAATTGCCAATGACGGCACCACGATCATCAGTGACTCAATTCGGTTTTGTTTTGTTGTCTTTCTGTCCCCCTGAAGATTGAAGCGTTTTTGTGTGTGTGTCTCTGTGTGTGTGTGTAAGTCTGTTATGGAAAGCTGTCAGTCATTCTCAATCCAATATTGAGAGTGTGTGCACCTTTACTAGTGTGTCTATTTATTTCTATAAATGTACGAATGCTGACCAGGGTCGTGTTCATTAGGCACCAAATGGAAGAAAATGACTGAAAGAGGGGACTACCTGAACTTGTCCAATAAGTAACACATTTTTTTGTTTTCTGTTGCATAATATTTTGGAACGTTTTCCATGTGCTCTAATGAACACGCCCCTGGTGTAGCAGGGATAGGATAGCCTTGTTGGATAAACATTGCTGAGACGAGCTTGGCTCTACTGTGAGTGGCCTGATGTGTATAGCTCCTACCCCATACTGGACACTTGAGTCCTTGATACAGAGCTGTTTTTTTTTTGGTTCTTCATTACAAAGGGTTGTGATATAAATGTGTTTCTCTGATTTATTTGAGATATTCTAATTTCTTTAGCAGTTCTGATTTTTGTTTTGAGTGTCCACTGATGTTTTGGCCAACTGTTTTCAGTTTTGTTGCATAATGTGTCTGTCATTATTGCCTGTATGATCATCCAAGTTGTAAGTCATATTATAATAATTTGTTAATTTTGGTGTTCGGTCATTATTTCGTTGAAGCTGGTGGTTGGTTTTGAAAATGTCAATGTGGTTCTCAAAGAACTTATTCAAATGAAATAGGGTTAGAAATTAAACATAAAAGTGTGAATATACCCTTTTGACACTATTGTACCAACCTGACCTGTACCGTGCTGGCTTGGTCATCTTTCTTTCACATAGGCCTTGTCTTTTCCAACACAGTTCCAGCAACCATGGTGGATGTGTAACCATGCCAGAGCAGTACAGCTCCTCTCAGCTTGGGTCTGGGTCTGCTCAGTATTGTGAAAAGGGTTATCGTCATACCACTGATGGTACACAATTATCAACCAGACTTTGGTATATTGGGGCTCAGCAGGTCACCAGTAACAACACACATGATTGATAAGTTAAGAAGAGGTGGGGCTTACTCAATGGAAGATATAGGACATTTCAATTTGAACACACAGATCTGGAGTACTGGTTCTTTTTCTTCCTGGTAGTGGAGAATAACCGGAAATGTACACCTTGTGGAGCACATTTTACATAAGGTGAAATCCTGTCGTCAGTGTGCTGATAGGAAGAGCTTAGTTTGTAAACCCAACCTTTTGTACCTGTGGACGGCCAGGTACCACAACGGATCTCCAGTTGAAGTCGGAAGTTTACATACACCTTAGCCAAATAAATTTTAACTCAGTTTTCACAGTTCCTGACATTTAATCCTAGTAAAAATTCCCTGTTTTAGGTAAGTTAGGCTCACCACCATATTTTAAGAATGTGAAATGTCAGAATAATAGTAGAGAATGATTTATTTAAACTTTTATTTCTTTCATCACATTCCCAGTGGGTCAGAAGTTTACGTACACTCGATTAGTATTTGGTAGCATTGGCTTTAAATTGTTTACCTTGGGTCAAATGTTTCGGGTAGCCTTCCACAAGCGTCCCACAATAAGTTGGGTAAATTTTGGCCCATTCCTCCTGACAGAGCTGGTGTAACTGAGTCAGGTTTGTAGGCCTCCTTGCGCGCACACGCTTTTCCAGTTCTGCCCACAAATTGTCTATGAGATTGAGATCAGGGCTTTGTGATGGCCACTCCAATACCTTGACTTTGTTGTCCTTAAAGCCATTTTGCCACAACTTTGGAAGTATGCTTGGGGTCATTGTCCATTTGGAAGACCCATTTGCGACCAAGCTTTAACTTCCTGACTGATGTCTTGAGATGTTGCTTCAATATATCCTCATAATTTTCCATCCACATCATTTTCCTACCTCATGATGCCATCTATTTTGTGAAGTGCACCAGTCCCTCCTGCAGCAAAGCATCCCCACAACATGATGCCGCCACCCACGTGCTTCACAGTTGGGATGGTGTTCTTCGGCTTGCAAGCCTCCCCCTTTTTCCTCCAAACATAACGATTGTCATTATGGCCAAACAGTTCTATTTTTGTTTCATCAGACCAGAGGACATTTCTCCAAAAAGTATGATCTTTGTCCCCATGTGCAGTTGCAAACCGTAGTCTGGCTTTTTTATGGCTGTTTTGGAGCAGTGGCTTCCTTGCTGAGCGGCCTTTCAGGTTATGTCGATTATAGGACTCGTTTTACTGTGGATATAGATACTTTTGTACCTGTTTCATCCAGCATCTTCACAAGGTCCTTTGCTGTTGTTCTGGGATTGATTTGCACTTTTCACACCAAAGTACATTAATCTCTAGGAGACAGAACGCATCTCTTTCCTGGGCGGTATGACGGCTGCGTGGTCCCATGGTATTTTACTTGCTTACTATTGTTTGTACAGATGAACGTGGTACCTTCAGGCGTTTGGAAATGGCTCCCAAGGATGAGTCAGACTTGTGGAGGTCTACAATTTTTTTTCTCAGGTCTTGGCTTATTTATTTTGATTTTTCCATGATGTCAAGCAAAGAGGCACTGAGTTTGAAGGTAGGCCTTGAAAAACATCCACAGGTACACTTCCAATTGACTCAAATGATGTCAATTAGTCTATCAGAAGATTCTAAAGCCATGACATTTTCTGGAGTTTTCCAAGCTTTTTATTAAAGGCACAGTCATTTTTGTGTATGTAAGCTTCTGACCCATTGGAATTGTGATTCAGTGAATTATAAGTGAAATAATCTGTCTGTAAACAATTACTTGTGTCATGCACAAAGTAGATGTCCTAACCGACTTGCCAAAGCTATAGTTTGTTAACAAGAAATTTGTGGATTGGTTGAAAAACGAGTTTTAATGACTCCAACCTAAGTGTATGTAAACTTCCGACTTCAACTGTATAGGCCTATCAATAGATAGATCCAGGCATTCATAATGTCATAGTTAAATGTAAACACTCATAGGCCTCTGTCTCTCCCTCTCTCTGCAGTAGATCCGAATTCACCACGCAAATTCCATTCTTAATTTCTGCCTCGTCACTGTCGGTAATGCGCGTTCCAAAAAAAAGTGGCCCCTGAAAGTGCTGCTTGCTGCTGCCTAATTAAAGGGAGGAGAGGAGACTGACTGAGCGTATCGTTCGGAATCACCCTATATTCATCCCAGCCCCCCACCTATTTAAATGGGTGGAGTGACTGCTGTGCTGTGATCATCAACCGCTGGCGACGCAGATGGGGATGGTGGAGGGGCTTTTAGACCATGCGCGCGGGTAAAGCAACCTTCTGTCACTCCAATGGGTTAAAAGAAACTAGACGCATACCCTTGTTGATGATAGGCTATAAACTTCTCAAAACGAACGAACCCGCCTGAAGAGGCACTTGCGTGTATGACAGGAGCAACTGCTCAACATTTTGCCGAGGGCCAGTGCACACAACATACGTTACACATTTTTCAATGTGTTTGTTATACGGCTATTGTAGTAAAGCCAGTTGTCACTATAAATGAGTCTTGTTACAAAATTGTAACGTGAAACCACATTCTCCGGACTGCACCAGTCTTTGGAATTATTTGTGAGACCGATGCTATTCATTTCGAATCCACGCGGAGGAGCTCGCTCTACACCACTAAACGAACCATAATCCACAACATTTGTCACAGTGGGAGGAGAACGCTCTCAATTTAAAGCTTTATATAAAAATATTTTCTAGATCGCTTTTTGGAGATGAAACCCCTCTACCACGACCAAATGATCCAAATAATAATCGAATTAGAGAGAGAATTAAAAAAGCACAATCAGATCTCCATTACCCGTTTGGCTAAAATGGCTACATTAATTGTAACCTATTATAAAACGCATTCTGATCTTTATTAGTCGTAGTATCCTAAAACCATGCTAAACAGTAGTCTAATCTAATAAAACTGACGCGCATAGTGATGCTTTCTACTTACGACCTACCTATACCAAATTATTATGCACAACGGCAAATGGAAAACAGTGCCGGCAACCGAGACTTGAAAGAGTAGCCTAGGCTAAAGGTATAGCTGCGTTTATGTGTTG
Source organism: Salvelinus sp. IW2-2015 (assembly GCF_002910315.2). Taxonomy (NCBI): domain Eukaryota; kingdom Metazoa; phylum Chordata; class Actinopteri; order Salmoniformes; family Salmonidae; genus Salvelinus; species Salvelinus sp. IW2-2015. Next base: position 34,826,309 of record NC_036842.1, on the reverse strand, counting down.
GACGTAGCCTACTGCGCTATCTCAAATTGAGAGGAGTCGAGAGGTTTCGGGTTGGAATAAAAACGAGGGAGACAGGGAGAGAGGAGGGATGGGAAGCGGAATGAATGAGGAGGGATGGGGTTGGGGAGGGTGGCGAGGGGGGAGCAGCGAAGCCGAGGTCAGCCTGAGGTGCCGCTACATAGGCTTTCTAATACCTTCATTCATTGATTTTGAAGAACACCACCAAGTGGCATATAGCGGAGATAACACGACTGCAAGTTTGGGGGGGGATGCCTGGCAAAAAAGCTCAGAGCGCACAGCAAAATCCCAGTCAGCCAGAGCGTGCACTGCAACCAAGCACACGTAGACAGTCAGTCATATGTGAGTTTGGACTAGAAATTAACCACTGCCTTTTCTCAAGTGGACCAGTTTTAAACACAATCTCTATTAGATACAAAATATATCCTGCATTCTTACAATGCTGCACTCCACACGATTCTAACAACCAATTCGTTAAAACTATCAAAACTCAGGCTACTTTTGTTTTAGAGTTACACCGTTTTTTCCCCCATTTATCAATAACCTGAATGTTAATAGCCTAGTCAATAATAGACTAGTCCAAAAAGCAGAGGCCTCGTCGACGTAGTCTTTAGACTACGAGGCTCATGAAATGAAGTAGCTCAAAATACATTATACATGTCATGGATGTCTTTGTGTTGATAACCAGGTTTTTCTGATCTAGCGGAAGTGTTAAAAATTGCCGTTGATACATCTGCATATCTATTAAGTTACCCACAGGGGTATTAGGAGAGGAACTGAATGGTGTATGCAACATAAGAATGAAGGCCCCCAATCCTCTTTTGTAACACTGGTTACAGAATAGGCCTTACATCTCTCCCTTATTGCAGCATGTGATTGACTGTCTCAATAGGGACAGAATCCCTCAAACTTCAGGTGATTATGGCTCTGACTGTAGTTTAAGGGAATAAACATATGAGACAAAATATGACTTCAACACAGTTTGAGCAGCATGCCATTCAAACAATAAATCAAGGAGGGAGTGGATTTGTTTTAAAATTTTTATTAAGATTATAAATTCTTAACAAATATGTTCTAAAACAGTTTTACCCGGTGATATACAATTTAATATGCACAAAAATACAAGAATAGCAACAAAATATGGAGAGGACGTGTGAAAGACATCTTTATTTCAGTACACATAGTGCTTATAATGTGTGGATGTATGGCAAAATTATGAGCTTGCCTTTTTAGAACAAAAGGTCTTAATTTTTGAAAATAAAACAAAACTCACAAAACCAAGCCATGTTGGCATCATGAATTACTGTGAAGGCTTGATCAGTAACTTTTTGTTATAGGTTCAGGGGGAACGCTCAACAGATCGAACTGTCAAAAAAATACCTGGATTGATTCGATTACACGTGCATTCTGGGATTTGGAGGAATTAATGGTTCTGATCAGAGATGAGGTGGGAAGTTGGGTAGCCTACAACAAGTACATCAATAGAGAGAGACGCATCAAGCTGGTTCAGAGTTAATGCACCCACGAGTTTGAGAGGGAAATTTAAGTCTGAGCCATTGCGCCTTCACCTGTCAATTTATGTGTGGTCAGAATGTGCCATGTAGTTTCCATGTAACATAGCCTACTACTGGTGTCCGACTCTCTAGAATATGAGTTTCGATATCCAAGGTTTAAATATCAACCCAGAAATACAAGATATTAAACCAAGTACAACACAACAGTACTTGTGTAGCATATGTTTAACTTTTTGTTAGTTGTTTACCGTATTAAACCACTACGCACAACAAAAGCATGTTGCAAAGCCATCCATGGGCACACTTTTCTATTTAGCCTGGAGCTGAGGCTACATTAAATGCTTGCTATTCAGTCACAATACTTGTGTAGCGTCTTAAACGATACATTGTGTTCAAACGTGTTCTGTAGGAGAGATCAAATCAAAACAATCCGCGAGCGAGACATTCAACCACTTTCAATGTTTGCAACAATAGCTAGCAGTAGTATGCGTTGGGTTTAAGGCAACGAAATCAACTTCGTTAGATAAAATTCACAACTACCATGTAAAAATGTGTTATGTAGACATGTTCGGTTTAAAAGGAAACGCCTGCACATCATGTGGCACAACCATCTCTCCGTAAAAACGAGTTAACAAACAAAAACTGTTCAATGTTTAAATAGCATTTCTTGCAAAAATAAAGTCAATTTGATTTAGACTTTGTACAATTTCATAAAGTGTTTGATTCTAGTTGACCATGGAGTCAAAAAGCTACAATAGCTCTAGTCCATGCCCCTAGGCTCGCTAGGGCTTGTTTGCTACAGAACTGTCCGTTCAAGGCTTGCTCAAAGTCCGCCTGTCTGCTCACCAGCCCCGAAAACCCCGAGCCGAAAATCGAGATCAGATTGGAAATGTTTGATGTGTCCAAGTGTTCCGAATTTGCGTAGGAACAGTCCTCGAATTTCGCCCTTTTACATGGCGTAAAATCCGGTACTTCCTCAATATCGGATATATAATATTCAAAGTCAACCTTGCGTTTCTTGGCTGGGGACTGTGCGCCCTGGCAGCACTGTTGGAACGACGCGCAGCAGTCCTGGTGAAGGTACCCATTCTCCACAGTGGTCACTACGTGCGTGTCCAGATCGAGCACTGTCGTTTTGTTGCAGTGTAGGTTGTTGTTCACCGTGGAAAAGTCACAATTCGATACAGGGTAAGCCTCCGCACAACAGCTCCGGTAGAACGAGGGCTCTGTCTCCTTGCAGACCTCGTCGCTTTGGAGAGAGAGAGGCGCGGAGCAGGCGGATGGGGCTTGGATATGCGCTGACTGCACTGCTGTTAGGTGGCTTACTGGCAGCAGCGCACAGCAGAGACTCGCCGGTTCGCTCACCCCGTCGTTGCCGCAGCAATCCCCGCTCTGCTCCTCGCAGTCCTCGGCCAAATCCAGCGGGTTTAACTCCTGGATCTCATTGCAGACGGTCATCACCTCCTCGTACTGCTGCATCCTGTAGATCTCCGCGTACTTCTCGTTCATGTAAACCTGTCTGGCGTTCCTCAGTACATAGGAGACCAGGAGGTTTTTGTGCAGCTTGATGCCTCCTCTCTGCGTCCTGGAGTTGTGAATCTTCCGTAAGGAAATTGAGATTAGACTTTGTGCATCCACTGCACACTCCATCGTGTTGATCATGGTGGTGATATAGTCGTTTCCGCTCCTCTCCGACTCAGAAAAGCGACTTTCTCTCAGTGGAAGTCACGATATTTCGTTCGGGGGCGAAGGCTTAAGTCAGCTCGGCAGTGAAACATTGAACACGGCTGTCCGCTTCCCTCTGTATGCGAGCAAGCAATCATTTGCTAGGGGTACTTAGCCAGAGTATATATATTTCGAGGAGGAGTCGGCCCATCTCCGCTTGCGCCAATGAGGACCCGGCCTCCCTATTGATTGACATGCAAACTCCACCCATGTGTGGTGCTCAGGGCCAATCAGACAGAGGCGGTTCTTCTGTGCTATTCAAATTCCAAACTGACTACCAAACTGGAATGCTCTCATGAGACTCACTGGGCTAGAGCGCCTGGTCAAATAGTAGCCTACCTGTGTGTCTCTGTGACAAGCCTACATGAGAATTAAACTTTTCTCATAGATTTATCTAAATAAAAAAATGCCAGTAATATTTAGTACATGAATCTTAAATCATGAATTCGTTTCGGATCTTAATTCTGCCACAAACAAAGAATAAAGTCTAGGCAATTTAACATGAGTGTTTAGAATAATAAAATACTTAATTTCTAATCTGATTGATTAATTCATTGTTAAATCATCTGTTTTCATTTTTATTATGACTTTGTTTTTCCCTATGCATGTGATTCTGCATCTCTATTAGAATGTTCTAATATCAATAAGGCCCATAGCCGTGGTATATTGGCCATATATCACAAACCCCCGAGGTGCCTTATTGCTATTATAAACTGATTAGCAATGTAATTGGAGCAGTAAAAATACATGTTTTGGCATATCCGTGGTATACAGTCTGATATACCACGGCTTTCAGCCAATCAGCATTCAGGGCTCGAACCACCCAGCTTATAATAATTAATGGTACATGCCGTTGAAATGGCTTTTATAACATTTTAATGAATATTATAATGTTGCAAGCCACCTCTGTGCATTTTTTAAAATAACAAGCCAATAAAGATTCAGACAACCGCAGACTGACAGACAGCCTACATTCAATTTCTACTTATTTATTATATTATTAATTGTGTACCACCTCAGTTTATATATTGACATGTATTAAGAATAGTTCTATCAGAGGGAAGTACAAAGTAGAGTTGTTCCATTCTATTTTATTATATTATTTTCTATACTGTAATATTCTATACTTTTCTATTTTATAGAATCAGAATCTTTTCTCACAGTCTTCGGCTATCTTTACATGAATAAAATATGTGTAGTAAGATCTTCCTCTCTTCAATATCAAATATACAACTTTTCTGTTTACACTATCCTTACACTATCCTTACACTATCCTTACACTAGCCTTACACTATCCTTACACTATCCTTACACTAGTGGGTAAAGACATCGTCCAATGCACTTCCTGATTAACCTCGCCTCAAAACACGAATCAGCTATTCGTCAATATTGTTGTTCGGACGCAATGCGGAACATATTCCAATCCGCGGTGATCGAAGCAGTCTTGAAGCCGTGGATTCAGATTTGGTACGGACCAGTCGTTGAACAGCCCTGAGCGCCGGGAGCTTGTTGTTTCTAGTTTCTGTTTGTAGGCTGGAATCAACAAAATGGAGTCCGTGGTCAGCTTTTTTTCGAAAGGGGGGCGGGGAGGGCCTATAATGCGTCGGCGGAAATTAGTAGAAAAGATCTAGGGTTTCCAGCCTGGTAGGCACAAACTCGATATGCTGATAGAATTTAGGGATTTGTTTTTAGATTAGTGCGCTTGTTAAGGGGGGGAGAGAAGAAACGCACCACAGACTGCGATGAAATGCAGCCTCAGGAGTGTGGTGGTTTCAGTTTACAAAGAGTCGAGAATAGATATGGTTTTTTGTCGGGGAGCAAGAGAGAGACGATCGATGTGTCTGCTTGGGGGGAATAATATACGCGCTGTGATTAATGATTGAAGAGAATTCCCTGTATGGTTGATAGAGGGCGGGTCTGCCAATTTGATTGGTGAGGTGGGGTCGGAGGATGCAGAGGAGGAAGAACAGAAATGAGTCTGAAGTTCCTGGTGTTGTTTGATGTGAGCAACGACGATGGAGTACGGAGATGAGGCATTAAGGCATACACGCACCGAACCAGGCCCTCGTTCTTTGTCGGAGAATAGTGTGTATTGTGGGTGATGAGCAGAGCGCAGAGTGGTCATGAAGAAGAGCTGCGAGGGGCAGTGGGACTGGCGAGCACCGACTCCGTTAGCGTCTCTTTGGTAGCCATGTTTCCGTGAAGCCAGAGCACTGTTAGGCATAGGTGGTGGGATGTTCGTGCGCGTGGGATGCTGACCGAACGTTGTCGTCGTTTGCTCGGAGTGTTTCATCAACCTTATGGGGGTCAAGGAGACATGAGGAGCATATGGAGCGAGAGATAGTAATGACTAGGAGCGAAAGTGGACAGCGATGTGCCGTCTCCGAAGCTGACACGAGCCGAGCCATCGTTTTGCCAGGTCTTTTGATACGGCGTTCGTGGAGAGGGGTCGCCGGAGCGATGGGAAGATCAAAGATCCATGATTGGGGATGGAGGCAACAACGCTAGGCGCGTTGTCTCGGGAAAGTTCATATTCCTGGTCCGGAACCCGATGATGAGGTTTGATGTGTTGAAATGGCGTATAGTTCCAGAGTAGGAGAGCAGCAGAGCTTAGATCATGTAAAATTGAAACCTAAGATTACCGTAGGGTGGTTACCGTGGGATGTATAGAAATAACACATAAAAAAAGACAAAATACTTGTGCTATTTTCCTGCGATAGGAACGGGCGACAGCGAGGGCGGCCAATGCGGAGCTAGTTCACGAGGCGCCAGATTCTGGCACAGGTTTCCCCGCGGCCTTCTGGAGAACACGTTGTTTTTGTTAAGGCGGAAAAGTGTGAATTCCATAGTCACCCGATTCCTTACTGGGCTAAAATCATCTCTGCTGGGAGCATCAAGAATGGATCCCGAAGGTTGAAGTGGTGGAATTGGCCTCAGCTACGTCCAGCGGTGCAGCTGCAAGCTTCTGGGGTTCGCCAACTTTTTATCGCCATTTATCCCCATCCATCAAGATCATTAGCCCCCGCTGTATGTTTTGGTCTTCTGCCCGTACCTATTTGTATAGGCGGACTTGTGTGGGAGGAGAGGAGAGAAGAACAGAGGTGTGTGGGGGAGAGAAACGAGACAGAGAGGTGTCGGGGGACGACAGAGTGTGTTTGAGGGCGGGGAACACGAGTGTGTGTGCTGGGAGATGAAGCAGAGACAGAGAGTGTGGGGGAGACAGATGTGCTTGGACAGTGTGTGGGTGGAGAGAAACAGAGTGTGTGTGGGGGAGAAGAAGACAAGAGAGTGTGTGGGCGAGAGAAGGAGTAACAGAGACCAAGAGGGGTGTGGGGGAGACAGAGTGTGTGTGTGGGGT
>NC_036842.1:34797306-34819664 GCF_002910315.2 Salvelinus sp. IW2-2015 | reverse complement strand
GCTAGCCTTAACTATCCTTACACTATCTCTTAACACTATCGCTTACACTATCCTTACACTAGCCTTTAGCACTATCCTTACAACTATCGCTTATACTACACTAGCCGCCTTAACACTATCGCTTACACTTCTTACCTATGCCTTACCTATCGCTTTCACTACCAGACTAGCTTCCACAATCCTTAGCACTATCACTTACATCTAGCTTTACACTAATCCTACTTCTTGATCACACTATCTATAGCCTTACCATCCTATCACTACTCTACCTTCGTATCTAGCCTTCACACTATCCTTACACTATCACTTACACTATGTATACACTAAGCCTTACACTAGTCCTTGACCTATTCCTACACACACTACACTATGACCTACCTTAAGTCTATAGCCTTGACACTATACTGCTTACACTATCCTTACACAGCCTTACGTATCTTGCATATCATAATTCAGGCTTAACTACTAACTAGCCTTACCAATCTTACATAGCCTTAAAGCTACATATCCTTACACTAGGCATCCTTAACGCCTACCTACGCCTTGCTTCACTTACAGAACACTATCCTTAACACTAGCCTTAACTATCCTTACACTAGCCTTACACATAACGCTGCACTATCCTTACACTAGCCTTGCACTATTTTACATACTTGCACTTTACACGGATACTTCATAGCTACAGCTAGTCCTTACACTAATTAAACCTTACACTAATCGCTGTGACACTATCCTTTACACTATTCACTCATTACACTAGCCTTGCCTAACTATCCTTAACACTAGCCTTACCACTATCCTTACACTATTCCCTTGCGCAACTCAGCCTTACACTATCCTTACACTATCCTTAACACCTAATCCTTACACTATCCTACACTAGCCTTGGATGTGGTGTGACCTGTAATATCATCTCGTGTGTCTCATGCATGTTGGCCAATGTATCTCGTGTTAAAACATGCCTGCGATGTAGTTGCACGTCTTATCCAATGAAGTGCATGTCTGATTATAAACAAAAAGCTGTATAGTTATGTGATTAGATCCCATTCATGTCAAACATATTTATTTCAGGGTTTTCCATGTTGAACAGTGGGCATTTAAAAAGGCCTACACCCCACCTGGACAATGATAGGGTCATGACCCACATTTTTTTGTCTAAAGGCTTTCATAGCTTATTATGACATATCAAACAGTGACACCTGTAACATAGTGTTACCAAATATCAGAAATCAATTCAAAAATGACCCACGCTTATTCACGACCTCAGACACTACACTCTCTCTCTTCATCTCTCTTCTCTCTTCTCTCCTCCTCTCTCTCTCTCCTCTCCTCTCTCTCTCATCTCTCTCTCTCTCTCTCTCTCTTCTCTCTCTCTCTTCTCCGTTCTCGTCTCTCTCTCTCTCCATCTCTCTCTCGCTCGTCATCCTCTCTCTCTCTCTCTTCTCGTCTCGCTCCTCCTCCAAACACAACACGAAAGCAGCTATGCCCCCTAACCGCCCTAAGACAAACAACTCACCTTCAGCTCCACCTCTTAACTCTCCCCCTTCGCTTTCTTCCCTCCCTCCCTCCTCACCTCAGTTGGAGAGTGAGCGTGGAAGGGCAGAGGGATGTAGGGGGAATCATGCAGATAAGCAAGATGTCTTTCTGGCAAAGCGCTGTCGCGGATGTGCTTGCTCAGGCTCTCGCTCCTGCAGACAGAGAGCAGTAACGCCATCGGGCATAACGCTCATATACAAAATGCTTAGCAGAACCCAGGGCACTTTCTTCTTTTAGCTATGGCATTGGAGATAGGGGTGGGGGGAAAATCATAACTGCATTGTAACTAAGGGGGGGGGGTGAAGCATTTCCCTGCTGGCCCTTAGTGAGCAAGGTATGTGTTGTGAAAGGTGTGTTTTCGATACGGAATCCATCACAGAAAGTGTACAATTATCACACCTTGCCAACACTTCTCTACACAACACCACTACACTGACCCAATACACACACACACACACACAGACAGACACACACATCAATGTATTTCTGGTGATTATTTGAGGTGTTGTAATAACTGATATCATAGCTTTTTGTTGGCAGTGTTGCAGCTCAATAACATGATCCTTAGGGAAAGAATCAGTAACACTTTACTTATAACAGGTATAATGGGTATAAGGCACTATGATATGTTATAAGCATCTATAATGTCTTGTGACTCAGTCAAAATGGCTACTATTTAGTCAGGAGCATTATGAGATCATAATATGACATTATAAGCTCAAGACAATGTTACAAAGTGTTGCCAAAGCATCTTCATCTTCAAATAATATAAATTATCAGGATTATTATACTTTTAATTTATGGTGGTTCAAGTTTATCAAATTTATAAATGGCTGGGCTGATGAGACAGTGGATTGCGCAGTCAGGTGGAACAGAGTAAATAGGCATTTTAACGTCATAGATTTAGCCGGTGGTAACTTGTGGAATAGACACCGTGTGGAATGGGGTTGTAAGCAATCAGCATTCAGGATTAGACCAACGCTGTATAAGCAGAAACAACCCATATCCCTAGCCCCTGCACCACAGGTACTCCATGTAGATCTGAAAGAATTGGATCGGTGTAAGCATTATGGATGTAGCTCCACTTTGCTCTCTGATAGGATACTATTTTGCCTTGATGTTCCCACACCTATCCAATCTAAAGGAGTAGTGGTCGGCCTTGTTTCTGGACATGGCCAAAGTCTATTTGCTTTGACTTTTGCAACAAAACTTTAATTACATTTTGTTACTTGTGTAATTACATTGTTACTACACAGGTATAATTAAGCAATAAGGTCTGAGGAGGTGTGGTATATGGCCAATATACCACGGCTAAGGGCTATTCTTAGGCACGACGCAACGTTGTGTTTTGTCATATCCATGGTATACAGTCTGATTTAACACGGCTGAAAGCCGTGTATAATAGCAACTTGATGTATAGTGTTAGATAAACAGTACCACTTTACTGTAGGTGTTCTAATAAGGCCTAATGAATGTATATGAAAGAGACCTAGTGTCATCCTTTACTGTCAAGGTTAACAGGCTACATTGATAACATACCATATTTGAAAACAACAAATAGTAACCTGCCATATGACTGTCAGTTATTTGGAAACATGAAGATAGTCACTGCTTTCTTGTTGCTATGAAAAATTATTTTTTAAATTGCTCCAAACTATTCCCTTGGGAAGAGTGCATGTTTTTACTATACCAAATTGCACACTTCTACTTTTGCAGTGGAACTGTCAACTGTTAACACAACACCTAAACCGTTATGCCAAGAGGTCCAAACTGCTTTCCATGTTCTCTACATTTAATGTTATTAGTGCTCGACCTTCTCAGATGCCACTCTCTATACGAGATAAGTTGAAAAAGTAAGTTGTTTCAGATATCTGCACCTTTCACAAATCTATGAATTGTACTGTTGAAACTAATTGGTGGCACCCTTGAGTTTGATTATAACAACCTTGCATTCCAAATGGCACCCCTTTAACTATTAGTGCACCACTTTTTGACCAGAGCCCTATGGGCCTAGTGCACTACCCCATGGGCCCTGGTCAAATGTAGTGCACTAAATAGGGAATAGGGTGCCATTTGGGATGCACCCCTCTGCACAACAACACTGTTCTCTCCTGTCTACGTTACCTTCTATTTCTGTCTGTTCTGAATAACTCCACCGTACTATAATGCTATTTTTCTGAGGTAAATAAGACATGATTACATTTCTCTCTGAAATGTCTAAATATTTGTCAACCAACCAAGTGAGTCAAATGTTATAAGTTCATTGTTCTGTTTTGTGTTTGGAACACACTAATCTGAATAATTCTGATTGCCAACCATTTCATCATCAATTCCATGGTGCTGCTCACAGGAAATGGCTCTATTTGTCTACCTATCTTCTTCTACAATTGTATTAAATGTTTTTACCCCATTTGTGCAACCTTCATGCAACCTTTTCCACTTTGGACAGTGGACTGCTTTGCGTGATGTATTGTTGTCTCTACCTTCTTGCCCTTTGTGCTGTTGTCCCTGCCCAATAATGTTTATATCATGATTTGTGCTGCTGCCATGTTGTGTTGATACCATGTTGTTGTCATGTTGTGTTGCTACCATGCTGTGTTTTCATGTGTTGCTGCCATGCTATGTTGTTGTCTATAGGTCTCTCTTTATGTAGTGTTGTGGTGTCTCTCTTGTCATGTTTTGTCCTCAATAATATTTTTTTTTGTATTTTATTTTTTAAATCATTTTTAATCCCAGCCCCTGTCCCCGCAGGAGGCCTTTTGACTTTTGGTAGACTGTCATTGTAAATAAGAATTTGAAGTAAAAATAATTATAATAAATGTCACATTTATTTCATCCAGCTCTCACTTTCTCACGTCAAAATAAGACGTTCATCCATGCTTCTCAAACAAATTTTGATGTTGTTCAAAACGTCAAATTTTTAAGTGTTTAAGGTTACGTTTAAGGCTAGTATTAAGTTCAGGAATTAACTCAGAATTCTTAAGGTTAGACATTAACTCCGAATGGTTAAGGTAAGGGATAGGCTTAAAGCAAAAATATCAAAAACTTCCTGTCGCTGGATTCAAACTTGCAATCTTTGGAATCAGAGGCAGATGACTATGCCCGTCCAACATCCCCTTGTTGAAGGTAACAGTACTCACTCTTGCCCCCAGTGGCCGGTTTCCACGTAATCTCCTGACGTCCTCGGACAAGGATAGACGTCGAATACTGACTTGTATCACGGGTGACCATCCTGAATATTTGTACAGATCTTAATTTGATCTCCCTGTTGCAGGAAAACGTTCCTATAATGCAGGAAATGTAAAACGTGTAGTATATTTAAAGTTGTAATTTCCACTTTAAAATTTCAGACTTGATTTTACCTTACGAAAAATGAATCAACCCCTAAAAAATATCCATTAATTATAATCCAAACAATAATTCACATTTCCTGTTGCTGCAGGATCATTTTCTTGCTGCAGCAAACTAGCTCAAATTAAGTCAACATAACACCTATAAACACATGATCTCATGTACTCTTGGCACAGCATCAATCAACCCAGTCCTGTAATTCATGGAACCTTAGTTTTTTTGGTTAATTGCATATAAATAGTCTAGAAATTGACTATGTATTTGTGATCCCCCATGCATGTTAACTGTGAATTTCTGTTGAAATATAAATCTATTTCAGAGACATTCTAAATTATTGTGGGACTAGTTTACTATGAGTTGACTTGCCTGGATTTAGAATGTGCAATGGACTTTTTGACATGCGTCTTTATGCATCACGTCAGTCGATTGTTTATTGACAATACAGCAGCCATGTTTTCACACGTGTCTTTCATACATGACACCTGTCTTGCAAGAATGTAGTCTTAAACATTTTTATGACTATAACATATTACTCAACGTAACGTTTTCATGCACAAATCATGCACAACTGTGCAGATAAACTGTTTGGAGGTAACATGGAGCTAAATACTGTTCATTGATTTCATAATGAAATATTATGAAATGCTTTTATATAAGATGAACTACTTTTAGAATTCCTGCATCATATGCATGCTTGTTTTTTAACCATAACTCCAGACATAACTCATGCGCTGAAATAACATAACGCGTGAACTCAAACTCTTGTAAGTGACGCAACATGGAATATTAGTGTGATATGACGCCTCATTCGTCAAAAGCCCCCAAAATTAACAGTCAGAAAACTACACGTCCCGCTTTATGGTCGGTAAATTTTTAGGAAACCTCACATGAAAGCATTGTGGGAATTGAAGTTGGGATTTGTCTTACCCTGGACACTCGCAGGCACTCCGATGGCAGGATGACTTCAAGGTAAAATATCAGGGGCGGTGCTTGGCAGATAGATGTTTTCTGAACTTAAAGGCAAAGTAATCAACTTAAATATAAATCGGCAGTTGCTGGTTCATAGTGCCGTCAGCCTCCGTTCAGCTTATTTCGGGTCATTTTTGACAGGAAACGCTCCACAGGGCGAACCGTGTCTGCAGAGAAGAAGCCTATTTTCCCTCGACCTGTATCTGGTATCTGTGACTGATTTTGGATAGGTCAGATAAAAGTCACGGTATTGACCCAAGTAGCACAGTTCTTTGATTGTTTTTGGTTAGATGTAGATAGCCTTTAGCCGATGCGTCGTAGCCTATGACGACGATGTGTTGTAACCTTACGGTAAGGTTCTATCCTCTCTCTTAATCGAACAATTCATGTTTTATTGCAAGAGTCTTCTAGATAAATAAATATATGTTGTGCAATGTATATCCTCGTCTTGTGATTTCTGAATTTAAAAGTCTTCGAACGAGCTCTTTTGTTAGCGTATAACCATATGATGCGTTATGCTGGTTGATGGATAAGGCTTTGCCTTGTACAATCACAGCTGTGACATATTCCCGATTTATCACATGCATTAATATACTTTTAATATGCTACCTAGGTGTATGATTTAAAAAATACCCACAACATGATCAAGGAAAAATAATAACCTTATATTGCCCCTTTTCAATGGATTATTGGGAAAGATACTTTGTGTAGGGAGCTAAACTACAGCATACATAGCTTAAAAGGGGTTTATTCTTACATTATTTTAGTCCATGCAAACTCCATAAAACAACCAATAGGAACCATTAAAGGAACTACACCGACTTTAATAGTTGTGCTTGGTGAAGTGGCACAGAGTCACGAATTTAATGGGCGCGTTTGAGCAGATCACTTTTGTCAAGTCGTTGACCATCGTTGGTCACTGCCTATTAAAGATGCGCTATGCAGAAATTGCTCCACCGTTTCCTGGTTGCTAAAATGCTAATAGTTTGCCTAATTTCAGTTTATGTGACAAAACAAGCAAGTATAGTGGAGATAATCATTGTACCATCTAAACCTCTGTGAATTATATTTTCCATAACCAACAAATATTGTTGTTTCAGCTGTTTGAAGCTGGTGTACAAAACCCAAAGTAAAAGATGCAAAAACAAAATGTAAGAATGGGAAGCATAGACATAATGCACATAGAACAGATCTACTGCTTCTTAGACTTGCTTTCAATGATGATGACAGATCTATAACTCACATTTTTGTGTGAATATGGTCACGTCGGCCAAAAAGTTACATATTGCAGCTTAAAGTGTGTTGCATTCTGAGGATAAAAATGGTTTGACTTGCACCTACATGTCAACTACAACTTGAAAAAAAGTATTTGAACAAAGGTCATGAAGTTTTGACTGCAAGTTTCTGCACTTGCTCTTTACCAACTTCATCCTGCAGCCATCGCCTGCATTGTGGGAGGCTCTATTGTCAACCAATCAGGAACCAATTAGCCTCGATTTATGTGTACAGTGGACATATACAAATTAATGTGATATTTGAGGCTCTCTCTCACTAAGTGATTGTACAATGTACACCAGGGTTGGGCTCAGGAAGCAAATTGAAATTCCAATTCAATGATTGATAAAAGGGCATCTATTTTCAATGACTTCTCAGTAAACTGAAAAGGAGAAGCGGTTTATGTAAAATGTTTTTTAAATTTTGGGATTTTAAATTGAAATCCCTTCTTGAATTGATTGACTTCATTAATATTTCAGTTAGTGAGTGTGTGGTATGGGGGTTAGGATACCTCTTTATTTCAACATTGATCTGAGCCTTGCTGTTGAAAACCGCATTAGTGTCTGACTTTCGCTGTCGCAGATGCAACTCCACTCCTCGACTTTTCATCTACAGTCGGTTGCTTTAGCTTTACCACTCAAACGCGCCCAATGAATTGGATATAGGATTGTCTCTCCTTTCCCCTTTAAGAGCTGGAGACCCTGTCATGGAGGAGGTGTCAAGCCTAGAGGCAGAATTCCAGCCTATTAAAAAAACTGACCCCCCCCCTCATGAGCGCCAGTCAGGGAAAGGGCGGGCTCACGGCTTGAGCTATGTGCACAGTTTCCAAGGAAACAGCACGTCTTGACCTCTCCATATCCCTCCACATCCCCTCCACCCCCCCTCCGGCAATGGATTAGTTTCCATGGAGATGTCTCTAGCCGCAAACATGTTCCCATTCCCGTAAAGTGGGTCTAGGAGGCAATGGTCAGAAATACGTTTTCTCCGACCATTATCCGAATGGGACTCCCTTAAAAAACACGCCACTTCGATACAGCTACATCTGGAAGTGACTTTTCGTAGCAGGTTAGGAGAGCATTTCCGCTCACCCTTTTCCTAACCTTGTGCATAGTACTATTGTAACCCAATTGGATATGCATAGTACAGCTATGCTATAGATGTATGTTATCATTACTCTAAACTGGATAGTAGCTGTGTAGCAGTGAACAACATATATACACTTTAATTGTGTGTGTTTGTGTGTGTGTCCGTGTATGTGTGCATACTTGTTTGTTTGTGCATATATCGCTTTGTAATTTGTGTGTGTGTGCGTGTGTGTGTGTGTGTGTGTATGTGTTTATGTTTGTGTGTATGTTTGTGTGTGTGTGTAGGTGTGTGTGTGTGTGTTTATTTCTTTGTTCTCGTGTAGTGTTAGTGTCGTGCTCCACAGTGCTCTCCTGTGTTCGCTACTTTCCCAGGCAGGCAGGCAGGCAGCAGCCAGGATGGAATGTGGATTTATTTTCCTGTGACCTGTTCAGACTCATCTACATGCCTGCCTGTTCGTCTATCTGATGGTCTGGCTGTCTGTCTGTCTGTCTGTCTGCCTGCCTGCCTGTTTGTCTGTCTGCAACTGGGGGTGTGTTGTAGGCCAGCGGCCCGCCCACAACAGCAAATCAGCCAGAGAAGGGGGGGTAGAGAAAGCAGGAGGATAAGTGAATGAGTGAGTGGGTGAGGGAGGGAGGGAGGGGTTGTGGGAGTGAGGGAAATAGAGAGGGGGGGGTGTAAATTCATCTGGTGTATATACTTGTAGATTGCATTTGGATTACTGTTACAGTGCTAATTCTTTATGTTAATTGGATTCATTACGACATTTCTTGATTTCTTGTTTATATTTTCTTGTATTTTTGTAAATAATTTTTGTATGCATTGACATTTTACTACATTGTTAGGAGCTAGTAACATAAGCATATTGCTGCACCCGCTACAACATCTGCTGAACTGTGACCAATAAACTTTGATTTGATTTGATTTAGAGAGGTAGAAAAATGTGGATTGGCTGCTTGTTTGTTCTCTCTCACTCTCTCGCTCTCTCACGCGCACGCGCACACACACACAATGTGTGCACTGCATGTCTGTTAATATGCCCTCTAGAGTCGATTGACGCACCAGTGCGTCACATGGTGACATCATTTTGAATATTGAATAGCTCCCCTTGTGTTTATACTAGAGACCTATCGTGTCTTGTAGTGGTTGCAGCTCAAACCCCTCTTTCCGCCTATTTAATGACATGGGGCTTGTGAAAGCGGCCTTTTTCTACACATGATAGGATCCGGACAAGAAATTAGTCACGCAATCATCTGCCAAATTCAATGTTTCATAAAATAAATGTTAGATTTTTCTTATTTTTATACCTACTGGGTCCTAAAATTCTAATTCAAATGGCTAAATGATACATTTAATGACCATCTTAAAACAATTTCATATGTTAGCTTAGTAGACGTGATCTAAGGGCTTAGACTTCCAGTATGAATTGGAGGAAAAACACTAACCTGCCATGTATTGTCATTTAAGGAATGAAGGAGAGTGGAAATGGCACATGCAGACTACTGTATTCAGCTTTAAACCAGTGTAACAGCATTTTTATAACCATCGTATTGTGAGCACTCAACATTCACGTTTGTCAGCCTTACTAATGCAAAATTGCTTCTGATACTTAACTGATTTTTAATAGCACTGTGCTTGTTTGCTGGCAGTGCAAACTTTTTTTTTGTTGGTTTTACCTGCAATGATCATGATAATGTGTTCAGCCTGTTTCATTTAAATGTACTTATTGTACATCCCTCTGGAATGTAAACACATGCAAAGTAACCTATATAGTAACCAGTAACTGGTCAGTAAGTGCAGTAATGGAGTACTTCAACAGTTTTTATTTATTTATCTTTATAAGAGATTATGGTATGACACATGTTGTCCTGTCTCCAAAAGAGCACTAGTGTTGCCCCAATATAAAGACGGTTCTGGGAAACAAACTCACGGTGGAGTTAGTTGATCTCTTTATCTTGAGCATCTTTAATCTAAGCATGCGCAGGCCGCCCATGTCAACACTACACACAGTGACAGCAGAGAACACGGGTTGCGTTCGCCACGCAAGCTGTTTTTTTTCTGCTGAGAAGTAGGGCTGAACTGGGAGAAAGTAGTGCCATACACTACTGTTGCACAACCTTTCCAAGCCAACGAACGAGACAGTGCAGAAATGCAGAGTAAACTCAGTATCTTGTATGTTTCTTCTCAGTCATAAGAACACCGTCAATTACCAAGGACTTTAACTTATTTTGATCTTAAATTATACAGTATATTTGGAAAAGTATTCAGAACCCTTGACTTTGTCCATATTCTGTTACGTTACAGCCTTATTTTAAAATGGATTAAATACATGTTTTTCTTCATCAATCTACACACAACACTCCATAATGGCAAAGCGAAAACAGGTTTTATACATTTTTGCAAATGTATTAAACATAAAAAACAGATACTTTACTTACATAAGTATTCAGACCCTTTGCTATGAGAATCGAAATTGAGCTCAGGTGCATCCTGTTTCTATTGATAATCCTTGAGATGTTTCTACAACTTGATTGGAGTCCACCTGTGGTAAATTCAATTGATTGGACATGATTTGGAAAGGCACACACCTGTCTATATAAGGTCCCACAGTTGACAGTGCATGTCAGAGTAAAAACCAAGCCATGAGGTCGAAGGAATTGTCCGTAGAGCTCTGAGACAGGATTGTGTCGAGGCACAGATCTGGGGAAGGGCACCAAAACATTTCTGCAGCATTGAAGGTCCCCAAGAAAACAGTGGCCTGAACAATCGGGGGAGAAACTGAACAATCGGGGGAGAAGGGCCTTGGTCAGGGAGGTGACCAAGAACCCGATGGTCACTTTGACAGAGCTCCAGAGTTCCTCTGTGGAGATGGGAGAACCTTCCAGAAGCACAAGCATCTCTGCAGCACTCCACCAATTAGGCCTTTATGGAAGAGTGGTCAGACAGAAGCCACTCCTCAGTAAACGGCACATGACAGCCCGCTTGGAGTTTGCCAAAAGGCACTTTAAGGACTCAGACCATGAGAAACAAGATTCTCTGGCCTGATGAAACCAAGATTGAACTCTTTGGCCTGAATGCCAAGCGTCACGTCTGGAGGAAACCTGGCACCATCCCTACGGTGAAGCATGGTGGTGGCAGCATCATGCTATGGGGATGTTTTTCAGCGGCAGGGTCTGGGAGACTAGTCAGGATCGAGGTAAAGATGAACGGAGAAAAGTACAGAGAGATCTTTGATGCAAACCTGCTCCAGAGCGCTCAGGACCTCAGACTGGGGTGAAGGTTCACCTTCCAACAGGACAATGACCCTAAGCACACAGTCAAGACAATGCAGGATTGGCTTCGGGACAAGTCTCTAAATGTCCTTGAGTGGCCCAGGCAGAGCCCAGACTTGAACCCGATCGAACATCTCTGGAGAGACCTGAAAATAGCTGTGCAGCGACGCTCCCCATCCAACCTGACAGAGCTTGAGAGGATCTGCAGAGAAGAATGGGAGAAACTCCCCAAATACAGTTGTGCCAAGCTTGTAGCGTCACACCCAAGAAGTCTTGAGGCTGTAATCGCTGCCAAAGGTGCTTCCACAAAGTGCTGAGTAAAGGGTCTGAATTTGCAAAAATATCTAAAAACCAGTTTTTGCTTGTCATTATGGGGTATTGTGTGTAGATTGATGAGGGATTTAAAAAAGAAATACATTTTAGAATAAGGCTGTAACGTAACAAAATGTGGAAAAAGTCAAGGGGTCTGAATAGTTTCCGAATGCACTGTATGTAACTGTGATAATTAGTACTGTACCTACAAGCATCAACCATCTGAAGTGGTTTTTTCACTCTTCCTGCTTGTTCTTCTTGGTGATGTGTCAACAGTGGGTCATATGCTGCTTTCTGATTGGCTCCCCAGATGTGGTCCATAAACTAGTTAGGTGACTATAAAAGGAAGTGGAGAAAAGAGTAAACATGTGCTGATGTCAATATACTTTTTCAAATTCCAAATGCATTGTTGCCCAACATCTACAATTTAATACATGTTTTACTATTTAATAACTAATATTTTTGTGTGATTACAAACCTGTATGTGACTGAAGGTTTTGTGAATAAATGTATCTTTTTCAAGTACACTGTGAGGGTAAATTCCTAAAACCTGCACCCAACTTTATATCTCATGCTTATTTAGTTCAATTGCTACTTCTATAGATTAGGGTTTTATCTAGAAACATTTCTTTGGTGTATTGTACATAACGGTTTTATCTAGCAACATTTCTTTGGTGTATTGTACATAACGTGATCTTGGTTTGCTACAGATTTTGGACAAATACTATGTGTCATACCTGTGTCTGAATCGCCAGATGTGAGGTATATAGACCTACACGTTAGGTAAGCAATACAGATTATTGCAGATAAAAATTGTTCGTACAGGATTGCACACAATTCTCTAGACCACATATCCTGGAATCATGTCAATTCTACACATACCATCTCTATTTTAACCATTTTCAATGTCTCACCTGATTTCATGCCTCCTATGTCTCTTAAAGTGAACCTGCCCTAGTCTGTAAATGAATGTGGCTCATTCAGGTTAGCATCTAAGCTAAAGACAACCTCTGGCGCTCATTGAGTGGAAAACCCTCACGTTTAGCACGATGCTATCATATGTCCCAAGCACTCTAGCAACCCATTAGGGGGTGTTTAATCATCTTAATGAAATCACTTTGTCTAATTAAGACCAAGAACGATAGAACTTAGCCGCAGAAGGTTCTGACCTTCTGACTAATGGCTAACTCCAATGTACACTCTTAGAAAAAAAGGTGCTATCTAGAACCTAAAACGGTTCTACGGCTGTCCCCATAGGAGACCCTTTGAATAACTATTTTTGGTTCCAGGTCAAAGATTTTTCGGTTCCATGCAAAACCCTTTCCACAGAGGGTTGTACATGGAACCCAAAAGAGTTCTACGTGGAACCAACAAGGGTTCTCTTATGGGGAAAGCCGAAGAAACCTTTTGGAACCCTTTTTTCTGTACTGCTAATTCGCTACGTGTTGGTGAATAATGGCTCTTTCTCAATCCGTCTTTCCTTTTCCTTGCATCCTTCTCAAAACACATTGGATAACAAGGTCTGAGGGGAGATACCTTGGACCTTCTCCTCCAATATGGTTCAGAAGGGGGCGAGGAGATAAACGGCGAGGAGATAGGAGGCGAGGCCTGGGCCTGGGATTTCCCATGCACAGAAAGGACGTATTCCGAGCAGTCAAGGAAGGCTTTCAGATAGCACATTGATGACACCCGAGAGACAGTCTAACCTTTTCGACTAGATTAAAGTGGGTTGGTGTGTTTTTATTCCTCAGTCGTGGTGTTATTGATAGGTCTAATGAAAGCAACATTTTTATGTTTTATTGAACCTTTATTTAACTAGGCAAGTTAGTTAAGAACAAATTCTTATTTACAATGAAAGCAACAGAGTAAAACAATTTCCCCACAAACATGGTCAGTAATTGTCTTAAGAATTGTTAGTTCGGGTTCTTATAGAATCACATTATTCTTTTGAAACTGTTAGAGATTCATCATTTTTTGGAAACAGTCCTGATATGGCCACCCTCTTAAGTGTGTGGTCATATTGGGCCTCAGTGATTTCGACCACCTTTATGTACCTCAGTAGTTACTCTATAACTACTGAGGTAACTGGAATGAAGTCAATGTACAGTTATTTCAGGTAACGTACATAGAATCATTAATACATTGTAATAAACGGAAATGAATCAAATTCTGTTTCAAATGAGTTACTTGTATAACTGGTGTCAATTCAATGTAATGTAATGCAATGTAAAGTGACCTACAAGTAAACCTTGCGTAGGAAACATATCCTGATTAGAATTGCAGGGGTCACACTTTCAATAGCAAACACATTTTAAGTGTTAGGCATCGTCTGGCATACAAGATCAAACCCACACAGTCAACAGCAGGGTGAACAAGGTTAAAAGTAGTTCAGCAACATTCAGGAACTTAGCAACCAACCAACCAATAGGATGTCGTCCTACTTCTGGTTCTAAAGTCAGGACCAGACTCATTATGAAACAACTTATCTCATATCAGGAAGAAAACACTTTTCTTAGACCAGATTGGAGTACAGGCACAGCCCAAAAACACTGCTATATTTATAACAAGTAATCTATCTATATCGCTGTAGCAATTGAGAGGGAACACTGTCAATCACCACATCGGTTACACATCAGTTACACATTGGTTACACTTTACATGAGTGCTGTTCTTGCGTGTAATTATTCCTGGGAGCACATTGTTATAACTATTGTAATATTGCGTTGTTACAATATATTAACAGTACTGCTATCCCTGGATTGGCCTGGCCCTAAACCAAAGTAGACCTGTAAGTATAGTAACAATGAGTTATTAAAATACACTTCAATTGCATGACATATTACACTGTAATATGGGCACTGTAATGTAAAGTGTGACCTAGGTTTCTGTACAGGATTGTTACATATATGTTCCAAAAGGGTGTGTTCCTTGAGGAACTTCATCTAAAAAGTGAATGCAACATTACAGTCACATGCTTCATGCCCACCTCATCCCACTCCCTGCTCAGCAGAACGTGATCTCACAGCAGAACGTGATCTTACAGTAGAACGTGATCACACAGTAGAACGTGATCACACAGTAGAACGTGATCTCACAGTAGAACGTGATCTCACAGTAGAACGTGATCACACAGCAGAATGGGGTCACACATTAAAATGTGATGTCACAGCAGAACGTCATCACACAGCAGAACGTGATCAAACAGCAGAACGTGATCAAACAGCAGAACGTGATCTCACAGCAGAACGTGATAAACAGCAGACAAACGTGATCTCACAGCAGAACGTGTATCACACAGCAGAACGTGATCTCACAGCAGAACGTGATCACACAGCAGAACGGTGATCTCACAAGCAGAACGTGATCCCACAGCAGAACGTGATCACACAGCGAAGAGCGATCTCACATATTAAACCACAGTTCCTGAAAGCAGTACACTCATTTGATGACCATGAATTGAACCAAACTGACAGCGTATTTGTACATATGAATGACTGCATATAGGTCCTATACACATGCATGCAGAAACACCAGACACACACGCGTGCACACAACACACACATACACAACATACTTTTTGCGTGCATGTGTGAATATGTACCACATTTTCTATCATAGTGACTTCAATCTATATCATTGAAGTGACAGTAAATGTAGAGAAGTCTGTTTGACGAGATATGCCACATTTCTGGATAGATATCTACAGTACATGGCACAGGTCTCTAGATACAAGCAGCACGTCGAATCTCTACCCCTTCATATTCACTATGTCGGCATTGGAGGAAGAGTCTCTGCTTGTAGTTTGTGTGCCCTGAAGTCTTGTCAGAGAGCAGGAAAGAGAGACCCAGGAGATTGAGAACACTCTTTCCCAACAAGCACTTTCCTTGTACCCTCTTAAGAAATCACCCTACCATGCTGCTTGAGAACCTCCACAGCCCTTGCTGTGTAATGTAGGTCCTTGTAGTTTCAATGCTTCCCCATATCTCCTTCATATTAAACAGGAACTGTAGGGCCTGTGTGTGAGAGAGATAGAGAGAGAGCGGGATAGGGGGAGGGAGAGACAGAGAAGAGAGAAGATAGAGGGAGAGAAAGAAGGTGGAGTGAGTGTGTGTGAGTGTGAGTGTGAGTGAGGAGTGCGAGTGAGAGAGTGTCTGTGTGGTGTGGGTGTGTGTGTGTGTGTGTGTGTGTGTGTGTGTGTGTGTGTGTGTGTGTGTGTGTGTGTGTGTGTGTGTGGGTGTGTGTGTTGTGTGTTGTGTGTGTGGTGTGTGTGTGTTGTGTGTGTGTGTGTGTGGTGTGTGTGTGTGTGGTGAGACAGAGAGAGGGAGGGAGAGAGGGAGAGAGGGAGGAGGGAGGGAGGGAGGAGGGAGGAGGAGGAAGATGGAGGGAGGGAGGGAGGGAGGGAGAGAAAGAGAGAGAGAGAGAGAGAGAGAGAGAGAGAGAGAGAGAGAGAGAGAGAGGAGAGAGGAGAGAGAAGAGAAAAGATGGAGGGAGACAGAGAGAATGGTGGAGGGAGGCAGGTAGGGAGGGAAGGAGACTGTTCTTACTGTGTTTACCTAGATCCCGGAGAACCAGTTTTAAGCACATGGTTGTGACTAACAACTTTGTTCCAGCGGAGCTAGATGTAGTTTGAGGAGTGAGACAGAGTAATGTTTCCCTTAGCTTGAGAGGGTTGTGGAAGGCCACAGAGGCCCAAAAGACCCAGCCTCGCCTAGCCATCTCTCTCATAGAGGAGAACTGAATCCTTGGCCCTGTGGGGCTTTTCTGCTCTTGCACCAAGCTTGGGGTCCTCTCTTTTGTTCAGCACTAGTCAGTGATTTTTTTTATTACATATATAGCATCAGATTACATCTATAGTTTTTGTAGTTTGGAAGATTGTATTCTCTTCAGAGTTTTACGCATCAAGCACCTGATTTCATTGGCCTTATGGCTTCATTTCATGCAGGCATGTTAAGTTAATTGCCATAAGACATCACAGTAAAATGGAGGGTGTATTGCAAAAGGAAATAGAAACATTTTATTATACTGGGAAAGATGTGGACATCAGCATAAAAAAAATGGGGATTAGAAATAATACAAACAGTTAAATTGATTAGAACCCATTTCTAGTTGCAATATTAAGGCTCTTGCTCTTATCTAAACTGAAAAGACACCTGGACCATGTTCATTAGGCACTAAGTCATGGACATGTTCATTAAGCACCAAGTCCTGGACCATGTTTCATTAAGCACTAAGTCCTGGACCATGTTCATTAGGCCACTAAGTCCTGCCCATGTTCATTAGGCACTAAGTCATGGACCATGTTCATTAGCACCAAGTCCTGGACCGGTTCATTAAGCACTAAGTCCTGGACCATGTTCATTAAGCACTAAGTCCTGGCACCAATGTTCATTCGGCACTAAGTCATGGACCATGTTCATTAAGCACCAAGTCCTGGACCATGTTCATTAAGCACTAATCCTGGACCATGTTCATTAGGCACTAAGTCCTGGACCATGTTCATTAGGCACCAAGTCCTGGACCTGTTCATTAAGCACAAGTCCTGGATCATGTTCATTAAGCACCAAGTCCTGGACCATGTTCATATAGGCACTAAGTCCTGGACCATGTTCATTAGGCCAACAGTCCTGGACCATGTTCATTAAGCCACAAGTCCTGGACCACGTTCATAAGCACCAGTCCTGGACCACGTTCAATAAGCACAAGTCCTGGACCATGTTCATTAGGCCACTAAGTCCTGGACCGATGTTCATTAAGACCTAAGTCCTGGATCATGTTCATTACACCAGTCCTGGACCATGTTCATTAGGCACTAAGTCCTGGACCATGTTCATTAGGCAACAAGTCCTGGACCATGTTCATTAGCACCAAGTCCTGGACCACGTTCAATAAGCACCAAGTCCTGGACCATGTTCATTAAGCACTAAGTCCTGGACCATGTTCATTAGGACTAAGTCCTGGACCATGTTCATTAAGCCACAAGTCCTGGACCATGTTCATTAAGCACTAAGTCCTGGACCATGTTCATTAAGCACTAAGTCCTGGACCAGTTCATTAAGCACCAGTCCTGGACCATGTTCATTAGGCACAAGTCCTGGACCATGTTCATTAGGCACCAAGTCTTGGACCATGTTCATTAAGCCCTAATCCTGGACCATGTTCATTAGGCCACCAAGTCTTGGACCATGTTCATTAAGCACTAAGTCCTGGACCATGTTCATTAGGCCACAAGTCCTGGACCATGTCATAGGCAAAGTCCTGACCATGTTCATTAAGCACCAAGTCCTGGACCACGTTCATATAAGCACCAAGTCCTGGACCATGTTCATTAGCCACTAAGTCCTGGACCATGTTCATTAGCACTAAGTTCCTGGACCATGTTCATTAAGCACCAAGTCCTGGACCATGTTCAATTAGCACCTAAGTCCTGGACATGTTCATTAAGCACT
Source organism: Salvelinus sp. IW2-2015 (assembly GCF_002910315.2). Lineage (NCBI taxonomy): Eukaryota > Metazoa > Chordata > Actinopteri > Salmoniformes > Salmonidae > Salvelinus > Salvelinus sp. IW2-2015. The sequence goes on along the minus strand of NC_036842.1, from coordinate 34,801,420 downwards.
AAGTCCTGGCACATGTTCATTAAAGCCCAAGTCCTGGACCACGTGTCATTAGGGCACAAGTCCTGGACCATGTTCATTAGGCACCAAGTCTTGGACCATGTTCATTAAGCACTAAGTCCTGGACCATGTTCATTAGGCACCAAGTCCTGGACCATGTTCATTAGGCACCAAGTCCTGGACCATGTTCATTAAGCACCAAGTCCTGGACCATGTTCATTAAGCACCAAGTCCTGGACCATGTTCATTAAGCACTAAGTCCTGGACCATGTTCATTAAGCACCAAGTCCTGGACCATGTTCATTAGGCACCAATTTGAACATTTTTACTGAAACAGAGAGGGACTCATTTTAATTTCTGTTGCAAAAGGTTGTATTACGTTTTCTATTGTGTGACCCATATATGATAAACACACATATACGACGGAAATAGTACTGCTTTCAACCAACAGAGGCTGACATTACAGTCGGTTCAGAGCTCCATGTGTATGTGTGTGTATATGTTTGTGCGCAGCCAGGTCACCCGAGATACAAGTCAATATTCGACATCCATGCATGCCTGAGGACGTCGGGAGATGCCGTGGAAACCGGGCACTATGGGCAACAGTGAGCGTTGTTACATTCAAGTAGGTTTTGGTTTTGCTATGGGGTTGTGGACAGGTTGACGGATGGGTGTAAGCCTCTAATTCCAAAGGTTGAAAGTTTGAATCCAGCTATAGAAAGACATTTTTTTATCATTTTTATAAGACTATCCCAAACCTTAGCCTTTACCTTAACCATTCGGAGTTAATGACTAAGCTTAAAGTTTCAGAGTTAATGCCTAAACTTAACTTTAAACACTTTGACATTTGGAACAACTTCGAAATTTGACGTTTGAGAAACATGGATCAACGTATAATTCTGAACTGAGACTGTGAGAGCAAGTTGTTTGTGTGTGCGTGTGAATGTGTGTATGGATAATCATGAATGAATCATGAATAATGATGAGTGAGAAAGTTACAGAGGAACAAAGATCCTTCCCCAAGACATGCTAACCTCCTTCAAATGGGGGGTCTAGATAAATAAAGTGCTTTCATTTCTAAAGGGCAAAACAGATATGTATGAAAATACCCTCAAATTAAAGGTGACATTCTGGAATATAGAGACACATGTACACATGTTTGCTTCACCGTCCAAACAAATATGGAGGGGAGTGTAATACTTGTTTCTACTTCTCATCCCTTGACTCAAATCTCAAGTAATACAGTTATCCTGTTGAACTCGAAAAAGGGATTTTCTAACTTGTACGTTTAGAGAACCAGAATTCCTGAGACGACGAGCGAGCGAATGAGTCCTCCATAAACAAATACTTAGAGCCAACCTTAATCGAACACACATGTCCCTTCACTGCAGAAACACCAGGCAGGCACTGAGAGAAAGAGGAGGTGGTGGTAGGGTTGGGTTGGAGGTGTGGGGGGATGGGGGGAGAGGCATATTTTCGCAGTCCCTCCGAGGAATATTCCTAGGAGGGAGTTTGCACGTTCCGGAGGTCAAGGATCAAGGGCTAAGCCATAGAGTACAGCGTTATGTGTAACAGAAGAGTTTATTTCCAAAATGCTATGCCCACACATTTAGTTTTTTCGTCAGAAATGATTGCTTATGAGTACCTTCATTTGACAGTGTAAAACCTAGCAGTACTACTTATTTATCTGAGAGGGAGGTGGATATGTAGTATTTAGTAAAAAACATAATTATTTGTCTCAATGAAGTGAAACCATCAAGATTTTAAACAAATCCATGTCTGTCATTGAACAACCCCATACCATGATTAGATAGTGAAAAAACACACCCATCTCTTTTAAAATGTATTTAAAAATTAAAGCTAATTACAACGTTTCAATTTTTTTTAGATATAGCGTTTTGGAATGAAACCCTTAATACGTAAAGTGCATTCGGCAAGTATTCAGACACCTTGACTTTTTCCGCATTTTATTACGTTACAGCTTTATTCCAAAATAGATTGTATATATTTATTTTTCTCATAGGATTTTTCGCAAATGTATAAAAAATTCAAAACTGGTCTATCACATTTTCATACAGTAACAGTAAAATGTTTGTACACACCTACTAATTCAAGGGTTTTTCTTTATTTATACTATTTTCTACATTGTGGAATAATAGTGAAGACATCAAAACTATGAAATAACACATATGTAGTAACCGAAGTGTTAAACAAATCCAAATATATTTTATATTTGAGATTCTTCAAAGTAGCCACCCTTTGCCTTGTTGACAGCTTTGCACACTCTTGGCATTCTCTCAACCAGCTTCATGAGGTAGTCACCTGGAATGCATTTCAATTAACAGGTGTGCTTTGTAAAAATTTAATTTGTGGAATTTATTTCCTTCTTAATGCGTTTGAGCAAATCTGTTGTGTTGGGACAAGGTAGGGGTGGTATACAGAAGATAGCCCTATTTGGTAAAAGACCAAGTCCATATTATGGCAAGAAGCGCTCAAATAATCAAAGAGAAACAACGGTCCATCATTACTTTAAGGCATGAAAGTCAATCAATCCGGGAAATTGAAAGAACTTTGAAAGTTTCTTCAAGTGCAGTCGCAAAAACCATCAAGCGCTATGATGAAACTGGCTCTCATGAGGACCGCCACAGGAAATTTACCTCTGCTGCAGAGGATAAGTTCATTAGAGTCTCCAGCCTCAGAAATTGCAGCCCAAATAAATGCTTCACAGAGTTCAAGTAACAGACATCTCAACATCAACTATTCAGAGGAGACTGCTTGAATCAGGCCTTCATGGTCGAATTGCTGCAAAGAAACCACTACTAAAGGCCACCAATAATAAGAAGAGACTTGCTTGGGCCAAGAAACACGAGAAATGGACATTAGACCGGTGGAAATCTGTCCTTTGGTCTGATGAGTTCAAATATGAGATTTTTGGTTCCAACCGCCGTGGCTCTGTGAGACACAGAGTAGGTGAACGGATGATCTCCACATGTGTGGTTCCCATCGTGAGGCATGGAGGAGGTGGTGTTGTGGTGTGTGGGTGCTTTGCTCGTGACACTGTCAGTGATTTATTTAGAATTCAAGGCACACTTAACCAGCATGGCTACCACAGCATTCTGCAGCAATACGCCTTCCCGTTTGATTTGCGCTTAGTGGGACTATCATTTGTTTTTTAACAGGACAATGACCCAACACACCTCCAGGCTGTGTAAGGGCTATTTGACCAAGAAGGAGAGTGATGGAGTGCTGCATCAGATGACCTGGCCTCCACAATCACCTGACCTCAACCCAATTGAGATGGTTTGGGAGTTGGACCACAGAGTGAAGTAAAAGCAGCCATCAAGTTCTCAGCATATGTGGGAACTCCTTCAAGACTGTTGGAAAAGCATTCCAGGTGAAGCTGGTTGAGAGAATGCAAAACATTTTGCAAAGCTGTTATCAGCTGGCTACTTTGAAGAATCTAAAATATATTTTAATTTGTTTAACACTTTTTTGGTTACTACGTGATTCCATATGTGTTATTTCATAGTAGATGTGTAGAATGTAGAAAATAGTTAAAATAAAGAAAAACCCTTGAATGAGTAGGTGTGTCCACATTTTTGACTGGTATTGTAGGTTTTCAGACCCTTTACTCAGTACCTTGTTGAAGCAACTTTGGCAGCGATTACAGCCACAAGTCTTCTTGGGTGTGACGCTACAAGCTTGGCACACCTGTATTTGGGGAGTTTGTCCCATTTTTCCTCTGCAGATCCTCTCAAGCTCTGTCAGGTTGGATGGGGAGTGTTGCTGCACAGCTTTTTTCAAGTCTCTCTAGAGACGTTCAATCGGGTTCAAGTCCAGGCTCTGGCTGGGCTCTCAAGGACATACAGAGACTTGTTCTGAAGCCACTCCTGCGTTGTCTTGGCTGTGTGCTTAGGGTCATTGTCCTGTTGGAAGGTGAACCTTCACCCCAGTCTGAGGTCCTGAGCGCTCTGGAGCAGGTTTGCATCGAAGATCTCTCTGTACTTTGCTCTGTTCATCTTTACCTCGATCCTGACTAGTCTCCCAGACCCTACCGCTGAAAAACATCCCCACAGCATGATGCTGCCACCACCATGCTTCACCGTAGGGATGGTGC
>NC_036842.1:34789806-34792306 GCF_002910315.2 Salvelinus sp. IW2-2015 | reverse complement strand
GACAGTTTGAATTGGGTTCCCGTTCAGTACAAAAGGTTAGTTATCTGCTGCACTGGGGATCAATTCTACCACATACAAGTTGCAGATGTGTCCTACTTGGTACAGACGTTAGTTCAACGTTTAGTTTTGCTTTACATTTGGTTGAGTTGTCAACTAACGTGGAATTCAACGTGAAATCAACAAAATAATACACGATGCCATTGGATTTTGGTTAAAAAAATACGAAATGCCCTTACATTGATGAATATTTGCAAATCCAATCACGTTACATCTTTGGTTGAAATGACGTGGAAACAACATTGATTCATCCAGTTTTTTCCCAGTGGTGTGTGTGTGTGTGTGTGTGTGTGTGTGTGTGTGTGTGTGTGTGTGTGTGTGTGTGTGTGTGTGTGTGTGTGTGTGTGTGTGTGTGTGTGCTGTGAGTGTGGGTTGTGTTGTGTGTGTGTGTGTGTGTGTGTGTGTGGGTGTGTGTGTGTGGACTGTGTGGCTTGCATGCGTGTGCGCATGCACATGTAAATGTGAAAAGTTTGAATTGAGCTCCAATTAAACAACACAGCTGAAATCAGAAGCTATTTACATAGGTGGTCTATCAGCTACAGTTTTTACTTCTGCAAGTCTAGAAATAGAAAGAGTTATTCTGATTACAGAAGTGTAGAAGGGGTAGGGGCTAGTGTAGGGGTTGATTTGGCTAATATCCCAGGGTGTTGTTTGAACTTTGATTCTTGCCCCAAGGTAGGGTTGTAAAAACTCAGATAACTTTCCTAAATCACATGGTTTTCCAGAAATCCCAGTTGAAGATTCACGGAATCAAAAGGGAAGAATCAGGATCCATCATCCAGGATTTCTGGAAAAACCTGGCAATATTTGAAAAGCTACCGTAACTTTGCAACTCTACCCCAGGGCACACTGGTATACAGCATGTATGGAGGAAGAGAACAGGTCACACTGGTAGACAGCATGGTATGGAGGAAGAAACAGGTCACACTGGCAGACAGCATGGTATGGAGGAAGAGAACAGGTCACACTGGCAGACAGCATGGTATGGGGAAGAGAACAGGTCACACTGGCAGACAGCATGGTATGGGAAGAAAAGAACAGTCCACACTGGCAGACAGCATGGTATGGAGGAAAGAGAACAGGTCACACTGGAGACAGCATGGTATGGAGGAAGAGAACAGGTCACACTGGCAGACAGCATGGTATGGAGGAAGAGAACAGGTCACACTTGCAGACAGCATGGTATGGAGGAAGAGAACAGGTCACACTGGCAGACAGCATGGTATGGAGGAAGAGAACAGGTCACACTTGGCAGACAGCATGGTATGGAGGAAGAAAACAGGTCACACTGGCAGACAGCATGGTATGGAGGAAGAGGCAGGTCACACTGGCAGACAGCATGGTATGGAGGAAGAGAACAGGTCACACTGGCAGACAGCATGGACGGAGGAAGAGAACAGGTCACACTGGCAGAACAGCATGGTATGGAGGAAGAGAACAGGTCACACTGTGCAAAACAGCATGGTATGGAGGAAGAACAGGTCACACTGGCAGACAGCATGGTAGGAGGAAGAGAACAGGTCACACTGGAGACAGCATGTTATGGAGGAAGAGACAGGTCACACTGGCAGACAGCATGGTACGGAGGAAGAGAACAGGTCACACTGGCAGACAGCATGGTATGGAGGAAGAGAACAGGGCACACTGGCAGACAGCATGGTAGGAGGAAGAGAACAGGTCACACTGGCAGACAGCATGGTATGGAGGAAGAGAACAGGTCACACTGGCAGACAGCATGGTATGAGGAAGAGAACAGGTCACACTGGCAGACAGCATGGTATGGAGGAAGAGAACAGGTCACACTGGCAGACAGCATGTGTATGGAGGAAGAGAACAGGTCACACTGGCAGACAGCATGGTATGGAGGAAAGAGAACAGGTCACACTGGCAGACAGCATGGTAGGAGGAAGAGAACAGGTCACACTGGCAGACAGCAGTGTAGGAGGAAGAGAACAGGTCACACTGGCAGACAGCATGGTATGGAGGAAGAGAACAGGTCACACTGGCAGACAGCATGGTATGGAGGAAGAGAACAGGTCACACTGGCAGACAGCATGGTATGGAGGAAGAACAGGTCACACTGGCAGACAGCATGGTAGGAGGAAGAGAACAGGTCACACTGGCAGACAGCATGGTATGGAGGAAGAGAACAGGTCACACTGGCAGACAGCATGGTATGGAGGAAGAGAACAGGTCACACTGGCAGACAGCATGGTAGGAGGAAGAGAACAGGTCACACTGGCAGACAGCATGGTATGGAGGAAAGAGACAGGTCACACTGGCAGACAGCATGTATGGAGGAAGAGAACAGGTCACACTGCAGACAGCATGGTATGGAGGAACAGAGCAGGTCACACTGGCAGACAGCATGGTATGGAGGAAGAGAACAGTCACACTGGCAGACAGCATTGGTTATGGAGAGAGACAGTCACACTATCTCCCG
>NC_036842.1:34774599-34787217 GCF_002910315.2 Salvelinus sp. IW2-2015 | reverse complement strand
ACTGCAAAACAGCATGGATGGAGGAAGAGAACAGGTCACACTTGCAGACAGCATGGTATGGAGGAGGAGAAACAGGTCACACTGGGCAGACAGTATGTTATGGAGGAAGATAACAGGTCACACTGGCAGACAGCATGGTATGGAGGAAGAGAACAGGTCACACTGGCAGACAGCATGGTATGGAGGAAGAGAACAGGTCACACTGGCAGACAGCATGGTATGGAGGACAGAGCAGGTCACACTGGCAGACAGCATGGTATGGAGGAAGAAACAGGTCACACTGGCAGACAGCATGGTATGAGGAAGAGAACAGGTCACACTGGCAGACAGCATGGTATGGAGGAAGAGAACAGGTCACACTGGCAGACAGCATGGTATGGAGGAAGAGAACAGGTCACACTGGCAGACAGCATGGTATGGAGGAAGAGAACAGGTCACACTGGCAGACAGCATGGTATGGAGGAGGAGAACAGGTCACACTGGCAGACAGCATGGTATGGAGGAAGAGAACAGGTCACACTGGCAGACAGCATGGTATGGAGGAAGAGAACAGGTCACACTGGCAGACAGCATGGTATGGAGGAAGAGGACAGGTCACACTGGCAGACAGCATGGTATGGAGGATTAGAACAGGTCACACTGGCAGACAGCATGGTATGGAGGAGGAGAACAGGTCACACTGGCAGACAGTATGGTATGAGGGACGAGAACAGGTCACACTGGCAGACAGTATGGTATGGAGGAGAGAACAGGTCACACTGGCAGACAGCATGGTATGGAGGAACAGAGCAGGTCACACTGGCAGACAGCATGGTATGGAGGAACAGAGCAGGTCACACTGGCAGACAGCATGGTATGGAGGAAGAGAACAGGTCACACTGGCAGACAGCATGGTATGGAGGAACAGAGCAGGTCACACTGGCAGACAGCATGTTATGGAGGAACAGAGCAGGTCACACACACCGGGTGTGGAGGAGAACAGGGGGTTTATAGTCTTAAGTGCTTTTTGTTGTTCTCTTCTCTTCTCTCTCTCTCTCTCTCTCTCTCTCTCTCTCTCTCTCTCTCTCTCTCTCTCTCTCTCTCTCTCTCTCTCTCTCTCTCTCTCTCTCCTCTCCCTCTCTCTCTGGACAACCAAATATACATTGATTCGTGCCTTCTGGCATCATAGAATGTTGCTTAACTGTTTAACGTAAATTGCTGCTCATTGCTTTTGATTGAATGATGTCAGAAGAGAGATAAGGTCCAAATAGGTTCCTGGCCATCAGTCCCCGTCCTCAATACTTCACAATTCACTGCTCTTCACTCCCTGAGCATGGGTACCTGGTTGAGGAGCTAATTGTGTGTGTGGTTGGAGAATGATCCCTTGAGAGTGTGTGTGTCAGTGTGTGATGAGTGTGTATGTATGTGCGCGCAGGCGTGTGTGTGTGTGTGTGTGTGTGTGTGTGTGTGTGTGTGTGTGTGTGTGTTGTGTGTGTGTGTGTGTGTGTGTGTGTGTGTGTGTGTGTGTGTGTGTGTGTGTGTGTGTGTGTGTGTTGTGTGTGTGTGTGAGGTGTCAGGTGTATTCCCACTGAAGAAGCTGCAGCTTTAGTGCCCCAGTGGCTGATTTATGACTCTTGTTTAACCGTCCATTAAACACAGTCACAGAGAGCAGGGGGAATACACCACACACACACACACAGAAACACACACACACACACACACACACACACACACACACACACACACACACACACACACACACACACCACACACACACCACACACACACACACACACACACACACACACACACACACACACACACACACACACACACACACACACACACACACATACACACACACAAACAACCCTCTGATGCCACATGATGCTTGGAGCTGGTGCTTAGTTTCCTGGCAGGCAACCTGGAAGTGATTTGTGTGTGTGTGTGTGTGTTGTGTGTGTGTGTGTGTGTGTGTGTGTGTGTGCTGTGTGTGCGTGTGCGTGCGTGCGTGCGTGCGTGCGTGCGTGCGTTTGTGCGTTTGTGTGTGTGTGTTGGTGTGTGTGTGTGTGTGTGTGGTGTGTGTGTGTGTGTGTGTGTGTGTGTGTGTGTGTGTGTGTGTGTGTGTGTGTGTGTGTGTGTTGTGTGTGTGTGTGTGTGATGGTAAAGATAAAGAAGGAGCTTGGTGTGGTGTTACTCGTTGGTGACTCAGTTCCACTCAGGATGACATCATCTGTCGGGAAGCTCTTCATTAGACGGCAGCACCAGCGGAAAGCACACAACCATTCGGATAAAATGGGAGGCTCAGGAAAAAGAAGCCTGAATGGAGAAGAGGATGTGACCGCAGACAGTGGTGTTCGTTTCTGAAGCTCTCTACTTCCGAGGGGAGTCAGTGAAGAAACAGAGTACATGAGCAGACTATTAAAGGGATAATTCACCCAAATTACAAAATGGGTTCCTTACCCTGTAAGCAGTCTATGGACAAGGTAAGACTGCAATCCCCCTAAAAATCTAAGCATGGATTGCTGTCTTACCTTGTCCATGGACTGCTTGTGTAATTTTGTAATTTGGGATAACTATCCCTTTAATGTGTTCTTTATGAACCCCTTTCACTGTATAAATCAGATGTATACAAAGTCTATATAAAATAGATATTGAGGCATTTACGTTTTTATATGACCAGGTAACTTGACTGAGAACACATTCTCATTTACAGCAACAGCCTGGAGAATAGTTACAGGGGAGAGGAGGGGGGATGAATGAGCCAGTTGGAAGCTGGGGATGATTAGGAGGCCATAATGGAATGAGGGTCGGACTGGGAATTTAGTCAGGACACCGGGGTTAACACCCATAGTCTTACAATAAGTTTAATGCGATCTTTAGTGACCACACAGTCAGGACACCCATTTAACTTTCCGAAGACAGCACCCTACATAGGGCAATGTTCTCAATCACTGCCCTGGGGCATTGGGATATTTTTTTAGACAAGTGGAAAGAGTGCCTCCTACTGGCCCTCCAACACCACTTCCATCAGCATCTGGTCTCCCATCCAGGGACTGACCAGGACCAACGCTGCTTATCTTCAGAAGCAGCCAGCAGGCATTGGAATGAAGGGTGGTATGCTTGTGTTTAAAAACATTTTTTAAATAATGTTTTAGTCCAGAAATGTTATTATTACATTATCTCACTTGTGGAAAGAGTAAAACATTTTTATAAACTTACCACAGTAATAAGTCATCTAAATATAAAATTATTTTAAGTTTGATGGACTACCGTAAAAAAAATTCAGCGCATGAAGCAAAGTCCAGCCAGGAATTTCATTCAGCTTTGGAGCTTTATGATAAGCCTGACATTCACCCATGCAAACAGACTGACTGAGGTATAGACAGACGTGTGTGTGAGAGTGTGTGTGTGGTCTTGTTCTTCTGTCCTTGTGGGTACCTGGCATCCCCAAATGTCCCCACAAGCATAGTAAAACAAGGAAAGATTTCCCACATTTCCCACATACCCATGAGAAGAAAGGCTATTTTAATCTTATGGGTTAGTTTAGGTTCAGGGTTAGAATTAGGGTTTGGGTTGGAATTAAGCTCTGGGTTAGGTGTTAGGGTTAGGGTTAGGGTTAGGAGTTAAGGTTAGGGTTAGGGTTAAGTTTGGGGTTAGGGGTTAGGAAAAATATAATTTTGAATGAAAATACCTTTTATGTCCCCACGAGAATAGAATAACAAGTGTGTATGTGTATTTGTGTGTGTGTAAGAGCAGATAGCATGTGTGGGAGAGTACACTAGCTATCATCTGAAACTGTGAAAATCATACTTACAGTGATTTATGTGTGTGAGCACACCCGTGTCGCTGTCAGGAACAGGATTAACAAGCAGGCCCTCCAACATTTTGAATTAACACTCTCAACTCTTTGCAAATGTCTTTACTAATAACAGCACTCAACAACAAGTGTTTGCAAAGTGAAGAAATAGCAATAGACAGACAGAAATGGAAAACTTCAATATATTCAGTATAATTAAGCTAGCTAGTTTGATTGATTGCACAAAATCAGAAATAGATTTGGTCAGTAGACGTATCATTTATGATCTCCAGTGTCACGTTTGTCCATTGAGCAAGAGATTTGTGCTATACGGTTCTGAAAGTTTCACAATAGTTTGCTTTATACCTAATTACCAGCTGTAGATACTGTAAATGATAAATGTACACTACTGTTCAAAAGTTTGGGGTCACTTAGAAATGTCCTTGTTTTTGAAAGAAAAGCCCATTTTTTTTGTCCATTAAAATAACATCAAGTTGATTAGAAATACTGTGTAAACATTGTTAATGTTGTAAATGACTATTGGAGCTGGAAACAACAGATTTTTTATGGAATATCTACATAGGCGTACAGAGGCCTATTATCAGCAACCATCACTCCTGTGTTCCAATGGTCAGAAACAATCCACAAAACACCAGTGTCAACATCCACAGTGAAGAGGCGACTCCGGAATGAGTTCCTCTCAGAGTTCCTCTGTCCAGTGTCTGTGTTCTGTTGCCCATCTTAATCTTATCTTTATATTGGCCAGTCTGAGATATAGCTTTTTCTTTGCAACTCTGCCTAGAAGGCCAGCATCCCGGAGTCGCCTCTTCACTGTTGACGTTGAGACTGGTGTTTTGCAGGTACTATTTAATGAAGCTGCCAGTTGAGGACTTGTGAGGTGTCTGTTTCTCAAACTAGACACTCTGATGTACTTGTGCTCTTGCTCAGTTGTGCTCCTCTTTCTATTCTGGTTTGAGCCAGTTTGCACTGTTCTGTGAAGGGAGCGTTATACGAGATCTTCAGTTTATTGGCAATTTCTCGCATAGAATAGCCTTCATTTCTCAGAACAAGAATAGACTGACGAGTTTCAGAAGAAAGGTCTTTCTTTCTGGCCATTTTGAGCCTGTAATCGAACCCACAAATGCTGATGGCTCCAGATACTCAACTAGTCTAAAGAAGGACAGTTTTATTGCTTCTTTAATTAGAACAACAGTTTTCAGCTGTGCTAATATAATTGCAAAAGGGTTTTCTAATGATCAATTAGCCTTTTAAAATGATAAACTTGGATTAGCTAACACAACGTGCCATTGGAACACAGGAGTGATGGTTGCTGATAATGGGCCTCTGAACGCCTATGTAGATATTCCATAAAAAATCTGCCGTTTCCAGCTACAATAGTCATTTACAACATTAACAATGTCTACACTGTATTTCTAATCAATTTGATGTTATTTTAATGGACAAAAATGTGCTTTTCTTTCAACAACAAGGACATTTCTAATTGACCCCAAACTTTTGAACGCTAGTGTACATATTTTAGTGCAGTACCCAGTAAGTGCAAGACGTTGAAAATACATAATTTCCATGAGAATTACATATTTTCAATGGATTTTTCTCAAAGGGTATTGTAGGACTTGAGATTGTGTTTTATTGTAGGACTTTGAATAGTAATGTCAGACTTCTATTTTGACATTATTAATAATTACACAGTAAATACAGTCGTGGCCAAAAGTTTTGAGAATGACACAAATATTAATTTCCACAAGTTTGCTGCTTCAGTGTCTTTAGATATTTTTGTCAGATGTTACTATGGAGTACTGAAGTACAATTACAAGCATTTCATAAGTGTCAAAGGCTTTTATTGACAATTACATGAAGTTGATGCAAAGAGTCAATATTTGCAGTTACCCCTTCTTTTTCAAGACCTCTGCAATCCGCCCTGGCATGCTATCAATTAACTTCTGGTCCACATCCTGACTGATGGCAGCCCATTCTTGCATAATTGTCACGCCCTGACCTTAGAGAGCCTTTTTATGTCTCTATTTGGTTTGGTCAGGATGTGATTTGGGGTGGGCATTCTATGTTTTGTTTTTCTATGATTTTGTATTTCTGTTTTGGCTGGGTATGGTTCTCAATCAGGGACAGCTGTCTATCGTTGTCTCTGATTGGGAACCATACTTAGGTAGCCGTTTTCCCTCCTTTCGTTGTGGGAAGTAAACTTTGTTTGTGGCACATAGCCCTTTAGCTTCACGGTTGTTTTGGATTGTTTATTGTTTTTGTCGGCGTCATATAAATAAAGGAATATGTACGCTCACCACGCTGCACCTTGGTCCTCTTCATTCGACGGCCGTGACAGTACTTCCCACCACCAAAGGACCAAGCAGCGTGGTGAAAGGGACTCCTGGACATGGGAGGAGATCCTGGACGGTAAAGGACCCTGGAGGCAGGCTGGGGAGTATCGCCGTCCAAGGGAGGAACTGGAGGCAGCGAAAGCAGAGCGGCGGCGATATGAGGAGGCAAGTCAGCGAAGCAGGCACGAGAGGCAGCCCCCAATATTTTTTTTTGGGGGGGGGGGGGCACACGGGGAATTGGCGGAGTCAGGTTATAGACCTGAGCCAACTCCCCGTCCTTACCGTGGGCAGCATGTGACTGGTCAGGCACCGTGTTATGGGGTGATGCGCACAGTGTCTCGTGTGAGCATTCACAGGCCAGTGTGCTCTGTGCCAGCGTTCCACATTTTCCGGTTGGAAGTGGGCATCCAGCCAGAACGGGTTGTGCCAGCTCTGTGCTCGAGACCTCCAGTGCGCTTCCACGGCCCAGTGTATCCGGTGCCAGCGCCAAGAACCAAGCCTCCAGTATGTCTCCCCAGCCTGGTGAGTCCTGTGCCTGCTGCCAGAACCAGGCCTCCTGTATGTCTCCCCAACCTGGTGAGCCCTGTGGCAGCTCCACGTACCAGACTGCCCATACATCTCCTCACTCCAGTGATGATCCATGGCACGAAGCCTCCAGTGATGATCCATGGCAAGAAGCCTCCAGTGATGCTCACTGGCACGAGCCTCCAGTGATGATCCACGGCACGAAGCTCCAGTGATGATCCACGGCAAGAGCCTCCAGTGATGATCCACGGCAAAAAGCCTCCAGTGATGATCCATGGACGAAGCCTCCAGTGATGATCCATGGCAAGACGCCTCCAGTGATGATCCATGGCACGAAGCCTCCAGTGAGGAGTCATGGCACGAAGCCTCCCACGACGGTCCTGTCGGAGCCTCGCGCGGCCTCCAGGATCCGGCCTCCAGCGACGGGTCTCGCAGGTCCGGAGCCTCCAGCAACGGTCTCCAGTCCGGAGCCTCCAGCGACGTTCTCCAGTCCGGAGCCTCCAGCGAAGTTCTCTCAGTCCGGAGCCTCCAGCGACGGCCTCCAGTCCGGAGTCTCCAGCGACGGCCTCCAGTCGGAGCCTCCAGCGCCGTTTTCAAGTCCGGAGCCTCCAGCGACGGTCTCCAGTGCGGAGCCTCCAGCGACGGTCTCCAGTCCGGAGCCCTCAGCGAGGGTGCCCAGTCCGGGCCCGCAACGAGGGTTCCAGTCGGGGCGCAACGAGGTGCCAGTCCGGGGCCCGCAACGAGGGTGCCCAGTCCGGGGCCCGCAACGAGGGTTCCCAGTCCGGGGCCCGCAGAGGGGTCCCAGTCCGGGGCCCGCAGCGAGGGTGCCCAGTCCGGGGCCCGCAACGGGGTCGGGTTGGCGACGAGGGTCCCGCACCAGAGGTGCCACCAAAGTGGGGTGAGCCAGTGGTGGAGCGGGGTCTGCGTCCCGCACCTGAGCCGCCACCGTGGATAGATGCACACCCAGACCCTCCCCTATAGGTTCAGGTTTTGCGGCCGGAGATCCGCACCTTTGGGGGGTGTACTGTCACGCCCTGACCTTAGAGAGCCTTTTTCTGTCTCTATTTTGGTTTGGTCAGGGTGTGATTTGGGGTTGGCATTCTATGTTTTTGTTTTCTATGATTGTATTCTATGTTTTGGCCGGGTATGGTTCTCAATCAGGGCAGCTGTCTATCGTTGTCTCTGATTGGGAACCATACTTAGGGTAGCCCTTTTCCCTCCTTTCTTTGTGGAAGTTAACTTTGTTTGTGGCACATAGCCCTTTAGCTTCACGGTTGTTTATGATTGTTTATTGTTTTTGTCTGCGTATATAAATAAAGGAATATGTACGCTCACCACGCTGCACCTTGGTCCTCTTCATTCGACGGCCGTGACAATAATCAATGCTTGGAGTTGGTCAAATATTGTGGGTTTTTGTTTGTCAACCTGCCTCTTGAGGATTGACACAAGTTCTCAATGGGATTAAGGTCTGGGGAGTTTCCTGGCCATGGACCCAAAATATCAATGTTTTGTTCCCCGAGCCACTTAGTTATCACTTTTACCTTATGGCAAGGTGCTCCATCATGCTGGAAATGCATTGTTTGTCACCAAACTGTTCCTGGATAGTTGGAGAAGTTGCTCTCAGAGGATGTGTTGGTACCATTCTTTATTCATGGCGGTGTTCTTAGGCAAAATTGTGAGTGAGCCCACTCCCTTGGCTGAGAAGCAACCCACACATGAAGGGTCTCAGGATGCTTACTGTTGGCATGACACAGGACTGATGGTAGCGCTCACCTTGTCTTCTCCGGACAAGCTTGTTTTCCGGATGCCCAAACAATCGGAAAGGGATTCATCAGAGGAAAATGACTTTCAACCCATCCTTCAGCAGTCAATCTGTACTTTTTGCAGAATATCAGTCTGTCCCTGATGTTTTTCCTGGAGAGAAGTGGCTTCTTTGCTGCCCTTCTTGACACCAGGCAACCCTCCAAAGGTCTTTGCCTCACTGTGCGTGCAGATGCACTCACACCTGCCTGTTGCCATTCCTGAGCAAGCTCTGGACGGGTGGTGCCCCGATCCCGCAGCTGAATTACCTTTAGGAGACGGTCCTGGCGCTTGCTGGACTTTCTTGGGTGCCCTGAAGCCTTCTTCACAACAATTGATCCGCTCTCCTTGAAGTTTTTGATGATCCGATAAATGGTTGATTTAGGTGCAATCTTACTGGCAGCAATATCCTTGCCTGTGAAGCCCTTTTTGTGCAAAGCAATGATGACGGCACATGTTTCCTTGCAGGTAACCATGATTGACAGAGGAAGAACAATGATTCCAAGCACCACCCTCCTTTTGAAGCTTCCAGTCTCTTATTCGAACTCAATCAGCATGACAGAGTGATCTCCAGCCGTGTCCTCGTCAACACTCACACCTGTGTTAACGAGAGAATCACTGACATGATGTCAGCTGGTGCTTTTGTGGTAGGGGTGAAATGCAGTGGAAATGTTTTTTGGGATTCAGTTCATTTGCATGGCAAAGAGGGACTTTGCAATTAATTGCAATTCATCTGATCACTAACATTCTGGAGTATATGCAAATTGCCATCATACAAACTGAGGCAGCAGACTTTGTGAAAATGTATGTTTGTGTCATTCTCAAAACTTTTGACCACGACTGTAGGTGTATTATAATATATTTATGTCCTATTTCACACATGTACAGTATAAGTGTGTATTGGAAATGTGTTTTTGACATACCCAACTCCTGCTGAGAGTGGGGTAACAGTCAGGATCTGCCATTATCAACAGTAATTAGTGCCTTGCTCAAGAGCAAATTGACCGATTTTTCACCTTGTCAACTCAGGGATTTAAACTAGTGACCTTTCAGTTCTTGGCCCAACGCTCTAACCGCTAGGCTACCTGCCACACTTAAACATGTCTCTTGGAGGAAGAGAAAGGGATGATGGGAGAGCTTCAGTCTTGAGTTCTGTTCCCCAATAAGTTGTTAGTAAACATCTGAAGTCTACTGTCTACAACTGAAGTCTACTGTCTACAACTGAAGTCTACTGTCCACAACTGAAGTCTACTGTCCACAACGGAAGTATACTGTCTACAAACGACGTTACTGTCCTACAACTGAGTCTTTATCTTCTCACTAACTGAGAGTCTATGTACTCACCCCTGTCACATGATACAAGTCTACTGTCTTACAAACTGAAGTCCTACTGTCACACAAGACGTGAAGTCTACTGTCTACAGAACTGTAGTCTCAAACTGAAGTCTTACAACTGAGTCTACTGTCTACACTGAAGTCTACTGTCTACAACTGAAGTCTTACCTGTCATACAACTGAAGTCTACTGTCTCACAACTGTAGTCTACCTTCAACAACTGAAGTCTAGCTGTCTACAAACTTGAAGTCTACCTTCAACAACTGAAGTCTACTGTCCTACAAACGTGAAGTCTACTGTCTACAACTGAAGTCTACCTTCAAACCAACTGAAGTCTACTGTCTACAATGAGTCTACTGTCTACAACTGAAGTTCTACTGTCTACAACTGAAGTCATAACTGGCCTCACACTGAAGTCTACGTCTACAAACTGAATGTACTACTGTCTATAAACTGAAGTCTGCTGTCACAGCGAGAAGTCTACTGCTACAACTGAGTTTAACTGTCTAAACTAAGTCTGCTGCTACAACTAAGTCTACTGTCACCTACTGAATCTGGAACTGTCCACGAACTGAAGTCTACTGTCTACAAACTGAGTCGCAACCGTTCGTACAAAGCTGAAGCTATCACACTGAGTCACTGTCAACAACTGAAGTCTACTGTCTACAACTGAAGTCGACGGTCCACAAACTGAAGTCTACTGTCTACAACTGAAGTCTAACCTTCAACAACTGAAGTTTACTTCCAACAACTGAAGCAGTTACGTTCCACAACTGAAAGTCTACTGTCTACAGCTGAAGTGCTACTGTCTACACATGAAGTCTACGTCCACACTAAGTCTATGTCTACAACGAAGTCTACTGTCTATAACTGAAGTCTGCTGTCTACAAACTGAAGTCTACTGGTCTACAACTGAAGTTACTGTCACTAGTCACGGAAGTCTACTGGTCTACAACTGAAGTTACTGTCAACAACTGAAGTCTACTGTCTCAACTGAAGAGTCTACTGTCTACAACTGAATCTATGTCTACATCTGAAGTCTACTTCCACAACGAAGTCTACTGTCTCAATGAAGTTACTGTCTAAACTGAGTCTACTGTCTAAACTGAAGTCTTTCCACAAACTGAAAGTCTACTGTCCACAACTGAGATCTACTGTCTACAACTGAGTCTACTGTCTACAACTGAAGTTTACTGTCTACAACTGAAGTCTACTGTCGACATCTGAAGTCTACTCGTCCACGAACTGAAGTCTACTGTCTACAACTGAGTCTACCTTCAACACTGAAGTCTACTGTCCACAACTGATCAAGTTCTGTCTACGAACTGAAGTCTCAGTCCACAACTGAAGTCTACTGTCTACAACTGAAGTCTCAACTATACTGTCTACAACTGAAGTTTAACCTGATCTACAACTGAAGTTATTCAAACAGTACTGTCTACAACATGCAAGTCTACTGTCCACAACTGAAGTTTACTGTCTACAACTGAAGTCTACTGTCTACAACTAAAGTCTACTGTCCACAACTGAAGTCTACC
Source organism: Salvelinus sp. IW2-2015 (assembly GCF_002910315.2). Classification (NCBI taxonomy): domain Eukaryota; kingdom Metazoa; phylum Chordata; class Actinopteri; order Salmoniformes; family Salmonidae; genus Salvelinus; species Salvelinus sp. IW2-2015. The sequence continues at coordinate 34,775,890 of NC_036842.1, read as the reverse complement.
TTCTACACCTGAAGTCTGCTGTCTACAACTGAATTCTTCTGTCCACCACTGTTTCGTTGATTTCACATTGAATTCACGATAGTTGACAACTGAAGCAAATATAAATCAAAACTAGACATTGAAATTGCATCTGTGTCCAGTGGGATGTGTCTTTTAGCCAACCTTCCAAAATCTTACGATGGATGGTCCACCAATGGGCCACCACCCAAAACAGCTTTAATTAGTTGGGACATGGACTCTACAAGGTGTCGAAAGCATTCCACAGGGATGCTGGCCCATGTTGACTCCAATGTCAAATTGGCTGGATGTCCTTTGGGTGGTGGACCATTCTTGAGACACACAAGAAACTGAAAAACCCAGCAGTGTTGCAGTTCTTGACACAAACCGGTGCGCCTGGCACCTACTACCATACCCCGTTCAAAGGCCCTTAAATATGTTGTCTTGCCCATTCACCCTCTGAATGGCACACGCACACAATCCATGTCTCAATTGTCTCAAGGCTTAAAAATCATCTACACTGATTGAAGTGTATTTAAAAAGTGACATCAATAAGGGATCATAGCTTTCACCTGGTCAGTGTATGTCATGGAAAGAGCAGGTGTTCCTAATGTTTTGTACACCTATAATTCACTTCACTAACTCACAGTTTTGAGTGTGAAGTTTGATATTTGAGTTCTGTCTTTTATTGTCTCAATGACTTTATTATAACTTCACCAAGTCATATTTTATCTACAGTCGCGTTCAGTGTTGTGGTGGCTTTCATGTCATTCATTTTAACTTGGTGAACTCTGGCAATGGTGTGAGCATCAATTCATGAATTGAAAGCTGGGCAATTCTCCAATGCATAAATTGACATGGAGTTCAATCCCCAGCCCTGTTAGCATTACTGCTAACCACTACTTAGCCACTTTACTTTAGCTAATAATAACTAATGATAAGTGCCATCACCAACACATCTATAACCATCATCCTCACCATCAGTGATACAGCAAATTCTGTCACTAGTTACAATTTTTACGTAGTTACGCATTACGTCTTTCCCCCTAAACAAACATATGGGGTAACTAAGGGTAAGTGCACTCGCTGGGTTCCTTTGCCATACACTAAAGAGGGGGCGATGTCCATTCATTTGGTTAACAGCCACGAGATGAGAGGGGATGCTGTAAAGTCCCTGATTTATGAGAGCCAAGCTCGAGTAAGTGATAAAATATGTTTACCGTCCCTGCGACATGTAAATGTCTCTCTCTCACACACACACACACACACACACACACACACACACACACACACA
>NC_036842.1:34693987-34767985 GCF_002910315.2 Salvelinus sp. IW2-2015 | reverse complement strand
AGCCATCACTAACATTGAGTGGCTGCTGCCAACATACTGACTCAAATCTCTAGCCAATTTAATAATAAAAAATTGGATGTAATAAATGTATCACTAGTAACTTTAAACAATTCCACTTTATATAATGTTTACATACCCTACATTACTCATCTCATATGTATATACTGTACTCTATACCATCTACTGCATCTTGCCTATGCTGTTAGGCCATTGCTCATCCATATATTTATATGTACATATTCTTATTCATTCCTTTACACTTGTGTGTATAAGGTAGTTGTTGTGAAATTGTTAGATTACTTGTTAGATATTACTGCATGGTCGGAACTAGAAGCACAAGCATTTCACAGGCATGCTAAGCATGTGTATGTGACCAATACATTTTGATTTTATTGGATTTGATTTGATTTGATACTCATATCACCAATTCCTCCCAATCTCACAAGCTACAGTATGGTCATATTTTATCATCAATTGGGTGAGTCTGTTTGCATTCACAATATTTAGTCCCTCAGTAAATCTATGGTCCTAGGAAATGATCATAGTACAGGGGTGTATTCATTAGTCACCAAACTGAAGAAAACGGACTGAAACTGGGTGCTACTGCCTTGACTTGTCCAATAAGACAATCTCATTTTAATTTTCCATTGCATGGCCTAATGAACACGACCCAGGTGATAGTAAAGCGTGTAAGGCTGTCTCAGAGGTGATGGTAATGGTAAACAAGGCTTGGCTGTCTCAGAGTGTGAGGATCTTGGGAGAGCAGCCAGAGAGAAGATAGGCATGGTATAACGTTGTCTGTGCCTTGGCTGTTACGTAAGGAGGGGGCCGTGTGTGTGTGTGTGCGTGAGTGTGTGCGTGCGTGCGTGGACAACCCCTGAAAACTCCCTCAAGATGACAAGCCCCTCCTTGTGTGTATGTGAAGGTGTGTGTGCATGTGTGTGTGTGCGTGTGTGTGAATGTGTGTGTGTGTGTGTGAATGTGTGTGTGAATGTGTGTGTGAATGTGTGTGTGAATGTGTGTGTGTGAATGTGTGCATGTGAATGTGTGTGTAAATGTGTTTGTGAATGTGTGTGTATGTGAATGTGTGTGTGTGTGGATGACCCCGACACACTCCCCCAAGACATCAAGCCCCCCCTGTAACACAGAGATACGGCTCATCTTCCCGAGGCTCCTGCGCGAAGCAGGAACAGAGTGAAGGAAAATCACCATCGGCCTATGGAATTACAATAATAACTCCCATCGTGAGTCAACGTTGTGCTGAGCGCTTCTGAAAAGCCCAGTGAATGGCAGCGTGTTGCACCATGTGGCAGCCCCCTAGTTCCATGCTGTAACGTCTGACACAGGACAGGACGCCGAAGCTGTGCGCCTCTGCAGATGTCGCCATGGTTTAGGTTTTGATCCCTCCCCCGTTCCGTCCACTGTCTGGAGATTAGGTCCAATGACGTCATAGGCTGGCTATTTGACCTTATTTTGAGCCTCATGCATTATGTCAGCATGTCTCATTCCCAGTGGCGATTTTAGCATGTACATCTTGGTGGGGCAAAGTGAACCAATTTTTTAGATGCATACCAGCAAAGCCACTATGCAACTTATTATGCCTATGTGGTCTAAATAGGAAGGAAAATACAATCACGAGGACCCACTTTTATAGACAATATACCGATGCACAGACAGCGCATTGTGCAAACAAAACATCCCTCGCAATATCAACTGGAATTACATGGGTCTATTACTGAACTTTTTGTTGGACCAACAACATTATATAGTATCCCCTCCACATGGAGCTAAGCACATGAACTAATTATAATACACAAAGTAAGCAACACAAGGAAATCATTCCAACATTGACTAAAATGATGAATAAGATGCCAATGAGATAAACCTATATAAGCAATATAAGAATTGAGATGTACAAACTATGGCATAAGGGAACAATGAGCGGATAAGAGGCAAGCCGTAATTTCGATGAAGACATTAATGAGAGAGTAGTCGATATAACTATTTGTTCAGCACTTTTGAAATGTACAGCAACAGAATTCAGGGCCGTTCTTACGGTGTTCTCCTTGTACATGAAGTCAGAACCGTAGGATAAATAAGAGGGGCATATAAGCAGACAACGAAAGTGGGTCTAGAAACCCTAGACCCACTCCACAACCCTAGACCCACTCCACAAACCCTAGACCCACTCCACAAACCCTAGACCCACTCCACAAAGCTCTCAGACCCACTCCACAAACCCTAGACTCACTCCACAAACCTAGACCCACTCCACAAACCCAGACCCACTCCACAAACCCTAAACCCACTCTTTCACAAAACCCTAGACCCACTCCACAAAACCCTAGACCCACTCCACAAACCCTAGACCCACTCAAATTTGCATACCGCCCAAACAGATCCACAGATGATGCAATCTCTATTGCACTCCACACTGCTCTTTCCCACCTGGACAAAAGGAACACTTATTGAGATGCTATTCAATGACTACAGCTCAGCGTTCAACACCATAGTACCCTCAAAGCTCATCACTAAGCTAAGACCCTGGACTAAAATCTCCCTCTGCAACTGGATCCTGGACTTCCTGACTGGCCGCCCCAGTGTGGTGGTAGGTAGACACATCTGCCACGCTGATCCTCAACACTGGAGCTCCCAGGGGTGCCTGCTCAGCCCCCTCCTGTACTCCCTGTTCACCCACGACTGCATGGCCAGGAACGACTACAAAAACATCATAAGTTTTCAGATGACACAAACACTGGTAGTCCTGATCACGACAATGTCGAGACAGCATATAGGTCGGAGGTCAGAGACCTGGCCGGTGGTGCCAGAATAACAACCTATCCCTCAACGTAACCAAGACTAAGGAGATGATTGTGGACTACAGGAAAGGAGGACCGAGCACGCCCCCATTATCATCGAGGGGTGTAGTGGACAGGTTGAGAGCTTCATTCCTTGGTGTCCACATCACAACACTAGAATGGTCCAAAACACCAAGACAGTCGTGAAGAGGGCACGACAAAGCCTATATCCCCTCAGGAAACTAAAATGATTTGGCATGGGTCCTAGATGCTCAAAAGGTTCTACAGCTGCACCATCGAGAGCATCCTGACCGGTTGCATCACTGCCTGGTACGGAATTGCTCGGCCTCTGACGCAGCACTACAGAGGGTAGTGCGTACGGCCTAGTAAATCACATGACTACAGCTCAGCTGCCTGCCATCCAGGACCTCTACACCAGGCGGTGTCAGAGGAAGCCCTAAAAATTTCAAAGACCCCAGCCACCCCAGTCATAGATGTTCTCTCTACTACCGCATGGCAAGCGGTACCGGAGTGCCAAGTCTAGGACAAAAAAGCTTCTCAACAGTTTTTACCCCAAGCCATAAGACTCTGAAACAGGGTAATCAAATGGCTAGCCGGACTATTTGCATTGGTGCCCCCCCAACCCCTCTTTTTACGCTGCTGCTACTCTCTGTTTATCATATATGCATAGTCACTTTAACTATACATTCATTGTACATACTACCTCAATTGGGCGACCAAACCAGTGCTCCGCACTTTGGTAACCTGGCTATCTGCATTATGCCGCCACCTACCACCCGCCAACCCCTCATTTACGCTACTGCTACTCTCTGTTATCATATATGCATAGTCACTTTAACCATATCTACATGTACTACTACCTCAATCAGCCTCACTAACGGTGTCTGTATGTAGCCTCGCTACTTTTATGTCATGTTTTGTCATTGATCATCATGTCTTGTTCCCTGTGCTCCTCTGCTGGTCTTATTAGGTTCTTTCTCTTTCTATCCCTCCTCTCTCCCCCTCCCTCTTTCCTCTCTCGCTCTCTCTCTCTATCGTTCCGTTCCTGCTCCCAGCTGTTTCTCATTCTCCTAACACCCTCATTTACTCTTTCACACCTGTCCCTATTTTGCCCTCTGATTAGAGTCCCTATTTCTCCCTCTGTTTCCGCTCTGTCCTTGTCGGATTCTTGTTTGATGTTTGCTGTTTCTGTCCTTGTTCCGCCCTGTCGTGTTTTTGCCTTCTTCAGATGCTCGTGTGAGCAGTGTCTCTGTCAGCTACGGCCTGTGCCTTCCTGAAGCGACCTGCAGTCTGTGGTCGCGTCCCAGTCGTTCCTCTCTACTGACGACGAGAGGATTCAGTTTCCTGTTTGGATTTACCTTTAATAATATCCAGGAGAATTATTGTTTGTTTAGACTGGAATAAAGACTCTGTTTCTATTACGTCGCTTTTGGGTCCTCATTCACCAGCATAACAGAAGAATCCGACCAAGAATGGACCCAGCGACTACGGATTCTCGCAACACTGCCGTCGAGATCCAGGGAGCAATGCTCGCAGACACGAGCAGGAATTGTCTGCTGCTCGTCATGCCTTGAGACCCTGTCCGCTCAGGTCTCCGATCTCTCAGGACAGTTTCAGAGTCTTCGTCTCGTGCCACCAGCTACTTCCTGGTCTTCCGAGTCTCCGGAACTAGGGTTAATAACCCACCATGTTACTCTGGCAGCCCACTGAGTGTCGCTCCTTTCTCACCAGTTGAATTGTGTTCTCTCTCCAGCCCAACACATACTCAAAGAGAGAGCTCGGATCGCTTACGTCATATCACTCCTTACTGTGTCGGGCTCGGGAGTGGGGCACAGCTATCTGGGAGGCAAGGGCTGATGTTCTAACGTTTATCAGAACTTTAAAGAGGAGATGAACGGGTTTTGATCGTTCAGTTTTTGGGAAGGAGGTTCCAGGGCCCTGGCTTCCCTATGTCAAGGTGATCGATCCATAACGGATTTACTTATAGAGTTTCGCACTCTTGCTGCATCCAGTGACTGGAACGAGCCGGCGTTGCTCGCTCGTTTTCTGGAGAGGACTCCACGCTGAGGTTAAGGATGAGATTCTCTCCCGGGAGGTTCCTTCCAGCTGGACTCTTTGATTGCACTCGCCATCCGCATAGAACGACGGTAGATCTTCTCACACGAGCTCGTGGAAGAGAGCTCGCGTTAATGGTGTTTCCCCTCTCCACATCTAACCATCTTCCCACCGGCTCAGAGACTGAGCCCATGCAGCTGGGAGTATCGCATCTCGACTAAGGAGAGGGAACGGAGAATCACCACCGCCTTTGCCTCTATTGCGGTTCTGCTGGACATTTTGTCATGTCATGTCCAGTAAAAGCCAGAGCTCATCAGTAAGCGGAGGCTACTGGTGAGCGCTACTACTCAGGTCTCTCCATCAAGATCCTGTACTACCTTGTCGGCTGCTTCCTGCATTGCCTTATAGACTCTGGGGCTGAGGGGTTTTATGGACAAGCATGGGCTCGGAAACATGACATTCCTCTCAGACAGTTAGGAAGCCACGCCCATGTTCGCCTTAGATGGTAGTCTTCTCCCCAGTTCAGATGTGAGACACTACCTTTAACCCTCACAGTATCTGTGAACCCACAGTGAGACCATTTCTTTTTGATTTTCGTTCACCTTTTAACCTGTTGTTTTGGGTCATCCCTGGCTAGTATTCATAATCCTTCTATAATTGGTCTAGTAATTCTATCCTATCCCGAACGTTTCTTGTCATGTGAAGTGTTTAATGTCTGCTATCCCTCCTGTTTCTTCTGTCCCCCTCTACTCAGGGAACCTGGTGATTTGACAGGAGTGCCGGAGGAATATCATGATCTGCGCACGGTCTTCAGTCGGTCCAGAGCCAACTCTCTTCCTCCTCACCGTCGTATGATTGTTGTATTGATCTCCTTCCGGGGACCACTCCTCCTCGGGTAGACTATACTCTCTGTCGGCTCACCGAACGGAAGGCTTCGAGATTATCTGTCTGTTTCTCTGACGCGTACCTGTGCCTTCTTCCTCTCCCGCCGGAGCGGGGTTTCTTTGTTAAGAAGAAGACGGTACTCTGCGCCCCTGCTGGATTATCGAGGGCTGAATGACATAACGTTAAGAATCGTTATCCGCTTTCCCCTTATGTCGTCAGCCTTCAGAGATTCTTCAGGGACCAGTTCTTTACTAAAGTTGGACCTTAACGCTTACCATCTCGTGCGCATCAGAGAGGGGACGAGTGGAAAACAGGCGTTAACACTCCTCTCTCAAGTACCGGTTCTCCGTTCGGTCTCGCTAATGCTCCAGCTGTCTTTCAGGCATTAGTTAATGATGTACTGAGAGACATGCTGAACATCTTTGTTTTCGTTTACCTTGACGATATCCTGATTTTTTCACCGTCACCTCGAGATTCATGTTCAGCACGTTCGACTGTTACTCCAGCGCCTTTTAGAGAATTTCTCTACGTGAAGCTGAGAAGTGCGCCTTTCATGTCTCCTCTGTCACATTTCTCGGTTCTGTATTTCCGCTGAAGGCATTCAGATGATCCCGCTAAGGTCCAGGCTGTCAGCGATTGCCCGTTCCTAAGTCACGTGTCGAGTTGCAGCGCTTTTCGGTTTCGCTAATTTCTATCGGCGTTTCATTCGTAATTTCGGTCAAGTGGCTGCCCTCTCACAGCTCTGACTTCTGTCAAGACTTGCTTTAAGTGGTCCGGTTCCGCCCAGGGAGCTTTTGATCTCTCAAGAAGCGTTTACATCCCCCCTATCCTTGTTACTCCTGACGTCACTAAACAATTTCATTGTCGAGGTTGACGCTTCAGAGGTGGGCGTGGAGCCATTCTGTCCCAGCGCTTCCAGTCTGACGATAAGGCCATCCTTGCGCTTACTTTTCTCATCGCCTGTCGCCATCGGAACGCAACTATGATGTGGGTAACCGCGAACTGCTCGCCATCCGCTTAGCCATAGGCGATGGCGACAGTGGTTGGAGGGGGCGACCGTCCCTTTTGTCGTTTGGACTGACCATAAGAACCTTGAGTACATCCGTTCTGCCAAACGACTTAATGCACGTCAAGCTCGTTGGGCGTTGTTTTTCGCTCGTTTCGAGTTCGTGATTTCCTATCGCCCGGGAAATAAGAACACCAAGCCTGATGCCTTATCCCGTCTCTTTAGTTCTTCTGTGGCTTCTACCGACCCCGAGGGATTCTCCCTGAAGGGCGTGTTGTCGGGTTGACTGTCTGGGGAATTGAGAGCAAAGGTAAAGCAAGCACTCACTCACACTGCGTCGCCGCCGTGCTGTCCTAGTAACCTTCTGTTCGTTCCTGTCTCTACTCGTCTGGCTGTTCTTTCAGTGGCTCACTCTGCCAAGTTAGCTGGCCACCCGGCGTTCGGGGTACGCTTGCTTCTATTCGCCAGCGGTTTTGGTGGCCTACTCAGGAGCGTGACACGCGCCGTTTCGTGGCTGCTTGTGCGACTGCGCGCAGACTAAGTCAGTAACTCTCCTCCTGCCGGTCGTCTCAGACCGCTTCCCATTCCTTCTCGACCATGGTCTCACATCGCCTTAGACTTTATTACCGGTCTGCCTTCGTCTGCGGGGAAGACTGTGATTCTTACGGTTATCGATAGTTCTCTAAGGCGGTCATTTCATTCCCTCGCTAAGCTTCCTTCCGCTAAGGAGACGGCACAAATCATTGAGAATGTTTTCAGAATTCATGGCTCCCGTTAGACGCCGTTTCAGACAGAGGCCCGCAATTCACGTCACAGTTTTGGAGGGAGTTCTGTCGTTTGATTGGTGCTTCCGTCAGTCTCTCTTCCGGTTCATCCCCAGTCTAACGGTCAAGCAGAAAGCCAATCAGTCGATTGGTCGCATATTACGCAGCCTTTCGTTCGAAACCTGCGTCTTGGGCAGAACAGCTCCCTGGGCTGAGTACGCTCACAACTCGCTTCCTTCGTCTGCTACCGGGCTATCTCCGTTTCAGAGTAGTCTTGGTACCAGCCTCCTCTGTTCTCGTCCCAGCTCGCCGAGTCCAGCGTTCCCTCCGTCAGGCTTTGTCCAACGTTTGTGAGCGCACCTGGAGGAGGGTCAGGTCTGCACTTTGCCGTTACAGGGCGCAGACTGTGAGAGCCGCCAATAAACGTAGGATTAAGAGTCCTAGGTATTGTCGCGGTCAGAGAGTGTGGCTTTCCACTCGTAACTTCCCTTACGACAGCTTCTCGCAAGTTGACTCCGCGGTTCATTGGTCCGTTCCGTGTCTCTCAGGTCGTCAATCCTGTCGCTGTGCGACTGCTTCTTCCGCGACATCTTCGTCGCGTCCACCCTGTCTTCCATGTCTCCTGTGTCAAGCCTTTTCTTCGCGCCCCCGTTCGTCTTCCCTCCCCCCCCCCCTCCTTGTCGAGGGGCGCACCATTTACAAGGTACGGAAGATCATGGACCTGCGTTCTCGGGACGTGGTCACCAGTACTTAGTGGATTGGGAGGGTTACGGTCCTGAGGAGAGTTGGTTCCATCTGCGGACGTGCTGGACCGTTCGTTGATGTTGATTTCCTTCGTTGCCGCCAGGGTTCCTCCTCGAGTGCGCCAGGAGGCGCTCGGTGAGTGGGGGTACTGTCATGTTTTTTCATTGATCATCATGTCTTGTCCCTGTGCTTCCCTCTGCTGGTCTTATTAGGTTCTTTCCCTCTTTCTATCCCTCTCTCTCCCCCTCCCTCTTTCCCTCTCTCGCTCTCTCTCTCATCGTTCCGTTCCTGCCCCAGCTGTTTCTCATTCTCCTAACACCTCATTTACTCTTCACACCTGTCCCTATTTTGCCCTCTGATTAGAGTCCCTATTTCTCCCTCGTTTTTCCGCTTCTGTCCTTGTCGGATTCTTGTTTGATGTTTGCTGTTCTGTGTCCTTGTTCCGCCCTGTCGTGTTTTTGCCTTCTTCAGATGCTGCGTGTGAGCAGGTGTCTCTGTCAGCTACGGCCTGTGCCTTCCTGAAGCGACCTGCAGTCTGTGGTCGCGTCTCCAGTCGTTCCTCTCTACTGACGAGAGGATTTCAGTTTCCTGTTTTGGATTTACCTTTAATAATATCCAGGAGAATTATTGTTTGTTTTAGACTGGAATAAAGACTCTGTTTCTATTACGTCGCTTTTGGGTCCTCATTCACCAGCATAACATTTATAGCCTCGCTACTGTATGTAGCCTGTCTTTTTACTGTTGTTTTATTTCTTTACTTACATATTGTTCACCTAATACCTTTTTTGCACTATTGGTAAGTAAGCATTTCACTGTAAGGTCTACACCTGTTGTATTCGGCGCACGTGACAAATAAACTTTGATTTGATTTGATGACATTTCTCTATAGCAGGCTATAGGCTACATGTGCACCACCAAGTCAGAACAGTAGGCTAAGTTCTGAGGGGGAGAGCGACCAAATTCTTAGGGTGAGACACATGGGCTATTAATAGCTTACTACGCAACATACACTTCGTATTACTTTCTTAGCTACAGTATAGATATCTTCCTGGCATATTACATAATTTGTGCAGCAGCACACAAGACATATTTTTGGACTTATCAAACTTTGTAATCAAAGTCTAGCATTCTCTGGATTTATGGTGCTTTCAAGAAAGGCCATCTATAAGTCTTTGCTAGGTAAAGCCCCGCCTTATCTCAGCTCACTGGTCACCATAGCAACACCAAACCGTAGCACGCGCTCCAGCAGGTATATCGCACTGGTCATCCCCAAAGCCAACACTTCCTTTGGCCACCTTTCCTTCCAGTTCTCTGCTGCCAATGACTGGAACGAATTGCAAAAAGCTCTGAAGCTGGAGTCTTATATCTCCCCCTCTACCTTCAAAAGCATCAGCTGTCTGAGCAGCTTACCGATCATTGCACCTGTACACAGCCAATCTGTAAATAGCACACACAACTACCTCATCCCCATATTATATTATTACCCTCTTGCTCTTTTGCACCCCAGTATCTCTACTTGCACATCATCATCTGCACATCTATCACTCCAGTATTAATTCTAAATTGTAATTATTTTCTCCTCTAGGGCCTATTTATTGCCTACCTCCCTACTCTTCAACATTTGCACAAACTGTACATAGATTTGTATTTTTATTTTTTATTTTGTGTTATTGACTGTACGTTTGTTTATGTGTAACTCTGTGTTGTTGTTTTTGTCGCACTGCTTTGCTTTATCTTGGCCAGGTCGCAGTTGTAAATGAGAACTTGTTCTCAACTGGCCTACCTGGTTAAATAAAGGTGAAATAAAAAGACAGCTGGGAACTCAGTTGAAGAGATTTCCCAGTTCCGAGTCTGCAGTTGTTTTGAACTCGACAGAAGTCATACTAGATTGACAGCATGACCAATGTATTCAACCTTTTCTGGCCCATGATGTTGCGTGTGAATGCTTATCCTTCTAAGCTTGGAAAAGCAACACTTTTAGATAGATGTTTTAAATCCTTAATCCTAGACTTGGACCACACACCGTCTCCACAGAATAGCAGACAGGGGAAGCAAAATAGTAATCGCTTTACGACACTTTGCGATTGATTCCTTCCAAACCCCTCATTGTTCAATTTGGGATTTGCAACTTGTGTAATGTTTATGTCTAATGGCTGATGAGCACAGATACATTTTCTCTATAATTTCTCTTCATATGACAAGGATTTGCCAGTAGATTGTCACCATGATTCATGATGATGACTGCTTGTCTAGCTTGCTGGCTAAGATTCTGAAAGTATGATGCTGACATGATCAGTCCAAATAAAGCTACAGTATGATGTGATTTGGCATCATTTCATCTGTGGCCAATGACCAATAAATCTATGGCAGCACCTAAGGGGGCTTGAACTGCCTAGCTTTCCCTGTAGATTCAATAGGTGACGTAGTGTCCCCATGAGTGACAGAACACTGAGCCAATCACGGTGCAACTAGCGAAGATTTCCAATGCCTAAGCTCTATATTTTCGCTGGCTGCCCCTCCACCACAGAAAGCACTGAGCTAGGCTGAAACACCTGCATTTTCGAGCTGCCATACTCAAGAAAGAGACCATGTTTGTATACTGCTTTATTTACATTATTAACACAACTGTCAACTGCGTTTATTTTCAGCAAACTTAACATGTGTAAATATTTGTATGACCATAACAAGATTTAACAACTGAGACATAAACTGAACAAGTTCCACAGACATGTGACTAACAGAAATGGAATAATGTGTCCCTGAACAAATGGGGGGTCAAAATCAAAGTAACAGTCAGTATCTCCTCCTCATGGACTGCACCAGATTTGCCAGTTCTTGCTATGAGATGTTACCCCACTCTTCCACCAAGGCACCTGCAAGTTCCCGGACATTTCTGGGGGGAATGGCCATAGCCCTCACCCTCCGATCCAACAGGTCCCAGACATGCTCAATGGGATTGAGATCCGGTCTCTTCGCTGGCCATGGCAGAACACTGACATTCCTGTCTTGCAGGAAATCACGCACAGAACGAGCAGTATGGCTGGTGGCATTGTCATGCTGGAGGGTCATGTCAGGATGAGTCTGCAGGAAGGGTACCTGAGGGAGGAGGATGTCTTCCCTGTAACGCACAGTGTTGAGATTGCCTGCAATGACAACAAGCTCAGTCCGATGATGCTGTGACACACCGCCCCAGAACATGACGGACCCTCCACCTCCAAATCGATCCCGCTCCAGAGTACAGGCCTCGGTGTAAAGCTCATTCCTTCGACGATAAACGCGAATCTGACCATCACCCCTATTGAGACAATACCGCAACTCGTCAATGAAGAGCACTTTTTGCCAGTCCTGTCAGGTCCAGCGACGGTGGGTTTGTGCCCACAGGTAACATTGTTGCCGGTGATGTCTGGTGAGGACCTGCCTTACAACAGGCCTACAAGCCCTCAGTCCAGCCTCTCTCAGCCTATTGCGGACAGTCTCAGCACTGATGGAGGGATTGTGCGTTCCTGGTGTAACTCGGGCAGTTGTTGTTGCCATCCTGTACCTGGCCCGCAGGTGTGATGTTCGGATGTACCGATCCTGTGCAGGTGTTGTTACATGTGGTCTGCCACTGTGAGGACGATCAGCTGTCCGTCCTGTCTCCCTGTAGCCCTGTCTTAGGCGTCTCACAGTACGGCCATTGCAATTTATTGCCCTGGCACATCTGCAGTCCTCATGCCTCCTTGCAGCATGCCTAAGTCACGTTCACGCAGATGAGCAGGGATCCTGGGCATCTTTCTTTTGGTGTTTTTCAGAGTCAGTAGGAAGGCCTCTTTAGTGTCCTACGTTTTCATAACTGTGACCTTAATATCCTACCGTCTGTAAGCTGTTAGTGTCTTAATGACCGTTCCACAGGTGCATGTTCAATAATTGTTTATGAACAAGCATGAAACAGTGTTTAAACCCTTTACAATGAAGATCTGTAAGGTTATTTTGATTTTTACGAATTATCTTTGAAAGACAGGGTCCTGAAAAAGGGCAGTTTCTTTTTTTGCTGAGTTTATATACTGTATACAGTGGGGCAAAAAAGTATTTAGTCAGCCACCAATTGTGCAAGTTCTCCCACTTAAAAAGATGAGAGAGGCCTGTAATTTTAATCATAGGTACACTTCAACTACCACAGACTAAATGAGAAAAAAAAATCCAGAAAATCACATTGTAGGATTTTTTATTAATTAATTTGCAAATTATGGTGGAAAATAAGTATTTGGTCACCTACAAACAAGCAAGATTTCTGGCTCTCACAGACCTGTAACTTCTTCTTTAAGAGGCTCCTCCTGTATATATTTTTTTGCAGAACAGGTGGGGCTCAAAACAGGCACCTGCCCTGAATGACTAGAACCACTGCTCATTCCCATACTGTAGATCCCCAATAGAAATGTTCAGAGAAAAAGATTGAAGTTTCAAATCGGTGCCGTCAGTGTAAGATGTTTTCTTTTTCAGAATAAGTTGGTGAATTTAATTTAATTTAAAACTATACGTTTACACTGTGCACTTCTGTACGATACACGGTACAAAGTGTAGCACCCATGGAATCCTACTGTTATCGTAATTTTAGGACTTTGGAAAATTGGTGAATTAAGGGCCCAACCTCAAAAAAAGACTGCACTCCTTTAGGAGAGAAGTTAAGCACCCCTGTACCATTACTAATCTATCAAAAATAAGCCTGGTTTCCACGTGATGCCTCTATAGCAGTGGTCGCCAAGGCATTCCACCAAACATTTTTTTTACCCCTTTTTCGTGGTATCCAATTGATAGTTACAGTCTTGTCTCATCGCTGCAACTCCCATACGGACTTGGGAGAGAGCCATGCGTCCTCCAAAACACAACCCAACCAAGCCGCACTGCTTCCTGACACAATACCCACTTAACCCGGAAGCCAGCCACACCAATGTGTCGGAGGAAAACCGTGTCAGCGTGCATGCGCCCATCCTGCCACAGGAGTTGCTAGAGCACAATGGGACAAGGACATCCCTGCCGGCCAAACCCTCCCCTAACCCGGACGACGCTGGGTCAATTGTGCACCACCTCATGGGTCTCCTGTTCGCGGCCGGCTGCGACAGAGCCTGGACTCGAACCTGGATCTCTAGTGGTGCAGCTAGTACTGCAATGCAGTGCCTTAGACCACTGCGCCACTCAGTAGGCCCCCACCAAACATTTTTGTAGAAAAGCCAACGATAAAGGCTTGGGCACTTACATATTTTTTTGTTGTTGCTGTTGACAGTAGGTGCACTTGAATTAGAAACATTGAGCACCAGGTAAGCAAGGTGCATTTGTGGCCTGCTGGAGGTCATTTTGCAGGGCTCTGGCAGTGCTCCTCCTGCTCAAAGGCGGAGGTAGCGGTCCTGCTGCTGGGTTGTTGCCCTCCTACGGCCTCCTCCACGTCTCCTGATGTACTGGCCTGTCTCCTGGTAGCGCCTCCATGCTCTGGACACTACGCTGACAGACACAGCAAACCTTCTTGCCACAGCTCGCATTGATGTGCCGTCCTGGATGAGCTGCACTACCTGAGCCACTTGTGTGGGTTGTAGACTCCGTCTCATGCTACCACTTGAGTGAGAGCACCGCCAGCATTCAAAAGTGACCAAAACATCAGCCAGGAAGCATAGGAACTGAGAAGTGGTCTGTGGTCACCACCTGCAGAATCACTCCTTTATTGGGGGTGTCTTGCTAATTGCCTATAATTTCCACCTTTTGTCTATTCCATTTGCACAACAGCATGTGAAATTTATTGTCAATCAGTGTTGCTTCCTAAGTGGACAGTTTGATTTCACAGAAGTGTGATTGACTTGGAGTTACAGTGTGTTGTTTAAGTGTTCCCTTTATTTTTTTGAGCAGTGTATTTAAGAACTTTTAAAACCACGACCACAGAAAGACTGTCAAAGAATACAGCAAAGTGCTGCTATTTTTATGAGCGAGTTCATGTTTAAGTTTTTATTCTGCACTGTCAACACTGCTTTTTTTCAACACTATTACAAAACATAAAATGCGCTTCTCCATACTTCCACTTGCGCTGCAGCTTCAGTGAATGAGTAGCCAACTGTATGGATAGCCCTGCTTTGTTATTACTATTAGCAGCTTGTCTATTTTAATATGAAGGAAATGTTCACTTTCTCTGGTCAAGGGAACAACATGAATTTGTGCATGAGGGAGATTCACCATCAGGTGGAAGACGGTGTCCCCTCTTTCTGGTCAGTCTCACCGGAGGAATGGAAGGAGAAAGCGGGACCATGAGAGGTGGACCCTCTGCTGCTCTCTCCTTCTCTGCGCTGAGACTAATTGCCATGTTCAAAACAACTGGGAACTCGGACTTCCGGCTACAGTGCTTTCAAGACAACTGGGAAATCCAACAGGGAAAAATTGTTTTGACGGTCATCCAACTTGGAATTCCAAGTAGGAAACGCAAGAATCTTTCGAGAGCTCCGACCTGAAGATCACTGACGTCATGATTTTACCTGTTTTTTTTCTTCGAGTTCCCAGTTGTCTTAAAAGCACCATGACCATCAGATACAGGTACCATCAGTCAAGTAATGTAAAAAATCTAATTATTTTAATTTATGCTCCGCAGTGCCTCGCAGTGCTCCTGACTGGCGCAGCGGTCTAAGGCTCTGCATATCAGTACTAGAGGTGTCACTACAGACACCCTGGTTCAAATCCAGGCTGTATCACAACCAGCGCACAATTAGTCCAGGTTTGGACAGTGTAGGCCGTCATTGTAAATAAGAACTTGTTCTTGACTAGTTAAAAAAAAATGTTTTTTTAAGTGCACTACCAACTGATCTATGTTGTTATCAAAGCTTGAGTTTTGAAGTATAATATGGTCTGAGAAGAACAATATTGCCAGGCCAGGTATATAGCCAATATGCTGTGATAATGTATTAGGCCTACTGCACAAACCTCATTCCGACATAACTGTTTTTACTAGGCTAATGTTGACATTTCTAAGTCATGTTTTTTTTTAAATCGGAGAGGTCGATCTCGGCTTGCTTTTTGATTGCGAAAGTGATCTTGACTAGGTTGGTGTCCACTGATCTACAGTCATGGAATAAAGGGATACTGTAGGTCACCCCAGAATGAAAGTTTGTCAGGTGTTTTCCCTAAAAATAGTCTAAAAATGAGAGCCAACTTACAATGTCATCTGCGCTGTAGATCAAGCTATATACCTAAATCCCCAACAATAAGAAAGATTAACATTGTCTGAAATGTGGAAATTAGACGGTGCCTATCTTCAATTTTAACATTACTACCTTAGAGATCTGAAAACGTCGGACAAACTTATATTTTGGAGTGAAGTATCACTTTAACTTCCTAGTACTTGTAAATATCTATAACAGTCCATTTGAGTGATCCCCGGAATCTTCTAGCTCCCAGTTGTTGCAGTCGTAAAGATGACATGAATGCGTTCAAGTGAGTAAACTCTTAATATCTGACAATGTGTCAAACCTCAGACTGTATGGGTCAAACTAGCTACATTATGCACATTTGTAAGGTTGTAAATGGCATTTTACCATATTTTGGTTGAAAAGATGAAAGGTCAGTGATGAAACTTTACAACTCTGGGGTATCATCATTTTCCCACTTTGAACTAGGACTTAGAGGGTCGTTCAAGTAGTTTTTCAGTTTATATAATATTTTTGAATGTCCGACAGCATTCGAATGCACCATAGGACGAAGATATGAATATGAAAATAAGACACAAGTCATTTCAATACAGGCTGCTATGATGAATAAGCGTGTGTGAATTTCACAAATCTAGCCAGGCCTGGTTTCTCCTGGTTTCTCCTGGTTTCCACTGGTTTCTCTTCAGTCCTCTTGCAGTTTGCAAGTGATTTAAAGGGCTGTGCAGTTCTAAATGTGGGCATCTGTAATTAGGTCATGCTAGCTTCTGTCCCGGTCTCTGTCTCTCCCTCTCTCTGGCTCTCTCTCTCTGTCTCTCCCTCGCTCTGTCTCCCTCCATCCCTCGCAGTACAGTCTTGGATGGGTTCGCAATGAAGCAGCACAGTGTGTGGAAGAAAGCGGCGCACAGATTAAATGCCCTCTTTTGCGAGACTGCTGAGGGGGAGGATACGCGTTAAAGCTTAGAAGCTTGAAATAGTCATCTCTATATTTGGTTCAGCAGAAAAATCGCAGGGGAAGAGAAATTGCATTTCTGTTTACAAGGCGTGGAGGGTACATTGTGAGGTCCAGGAAGCCTGGAAACCCCTATGGCTAAGCGCTCTCTCTGTCTGTCTCATGTCCTTTCCCTCTCTGTCTCTCTCCCCCTTTCTCTTTCTCCCTATCTCTCCACCTCTATCTGTCTCTCTCCCCCTTTCTCTTTCTCCCTATCTCTCCACCTCTATCTGTTCCTCTCCTCCTTTCTGCTTTCTTCCCTATCTCTCCACCTCATCGTCTCTCTCCCCCTTCTCTTTCCCCTCTCTCTCTCACCTCCTCTTCTCTCTCCCCTCTCTTTCTCCCTTCTCTTTACCTCTCTCGTCTCTCTACCCCTTTCTCCTTCTCTCCGACTCTGTCTCTCTCCCCCTTTCTCTCTCCCTATCTCTCCACCTCTATCTGTCTCTTCCCCTTTCTCTTTCTCCCTATCTCTCCAACTCTCTTATCTTCCTCTCTCTCCCCTTCTCTTTCTCCCTATCTCTCCACCTCTATCTGTCTCTCTCCCCTTTCTCTCTTCTCCCTATCTCTCCACCTCTATCTGTCTCTCTCCCCCTTTTCTCTTTTTCTCCCTATCTCTCCACCTCTATCTGTCTCTCTCCCCCTTTCTCTTTCTCCTATCTCTTCCACTCTACTCTGTCTCTCTCTCCCCTTTCTCTTTCTCCCCTATCTCTCCACCTCTATCTGTCCTCTCCCCTTTCTCTTCTCCTACTCTCCACCGCTATCTGTCTCTCTCCCCCTTTCTCTTTCTCCCTATCTCCCCACCTCTATCTGTCTCTCTCCCCCTTCTCTTTCTTCCCTAGTCTCTCCACCTCTATCTGTCTCTCTCCCCCTTTCTCTTTCTCCCTATCTCTCCACCTCTCTCTGTCTCTCTCCCCCCTTTCTCTTTTCCCTATCTCTGCCAACCTCTATCTGTCTCTCTCCCCCTTTCCTCTTCTCCCTATCTCTCCACCTCTATCTGCCTCTTACTCCCCCTTTTCTCTTTCTCCCTATCTCTCCACCTCTATCTGTCTCTCTCCCCCTTTCTCTTTCTCCCTATCTCTCCACCTCTATCTGTCTCTCTCCCCCTTTCTCTTTTCTCCCTATTCTCAGCCACCCTCTATCTGTTCTCTCTCCCCCTTGTCTCTTTCTCCCTATCTCTCCACCTCTATCTGTCTCTCTCCCCCTTTCTCTGTTTCCTCTTTCTCGTCTCCATCTCTCTTCCCCTCTCTCTCTGTCTTTCCCTCTCTCCCCCCTCTCCCTGTTCTCCCCTCTCTCTCTCTGCTCCCTCTCTCTACTCCCTCTCCCCTCTCTGTTCTCCCCTCTCTCTCCCCCCTCTCCTCCTCTCGTCTCCCTCTCTCTCCCCCCTCTCCCTCTCTGTCTCCCTCTCTCTACTCCTCTCCCTCTCACTCTCCCCTCTCTCCCCCCTCTCTGTCCCCCCTCTCTCCCTCTGTCTCTCTCCTCTACTCCCTCCTCCCTCTCTTGTCTCGCTCTCTGTGCTCGCTCTCTCTCTGGATCCTGACAGACAACAAAACTAACCACTGCCTGATGGCTCTCTCTCTACACTGTCTGAAACACTAGAGCGAGAACAATAGAACAAAGGAAACCAAACCCAGACTTCTACAGAGATGTCAACAGACAGCAACTAGACCTGAACGTCTTTATTTTCCTTCTCAGAATTATCTACTCCAATAATTTCATTGTGTTTGCCTTTAAATTAAACAACATGCCAAGATAAAGAAAAGTGGAACGAAAAAGAGCAAAGTATGTGTGTCACTTCTGTTTCTGTCTGAATTGTTTGGTGTATTTGTTTACTTGGTTGGGAGACTCAGGTTCTGAGCAGTATTCCAAGGTTATTTATAAAAAGCTGTGTGTCTTTCTTTTAGCTCAGTCAAGTTGATTGGGATCAGAAACAAGTAGAGTTACAAAATTGCTCTAAGATTACCAAAACTTCTGGAGGTTTCTAGAAATCCGGTATGGAAAATTCCAGGATCAGGAAGGAAATAAGCTGAAAAGACGGAATCCTCAACCAGACCTTCTGAAACCTAGGAATTTAGGAAAGTTATTAAGAATTTTGCAATGTTGAAGATAAAAAACCTAACACTGACCTTAGTCCTCCACCAGAACACTGTTCTTTCACCACTACAATGCGGACACTGGTGAGAGGGAGAAATGGGCGGAGGGACACGCACATTGTATTGACTGCTCATAACATAGGACACTTCAGATCAGGTCTTCTGACTCAATACTTCTGACAGGCATATACTAGCTGGCTAGACTGGCAAAACTCTCCTTCCAGACGCATATCAAACACTCCAATTCCAAAATCAAATCAAGAATCGGCTTTCATCTCCCGCAAACAAAGCCTCCTTCACTCACGCCGACCCAACAATTACCCTAGTAAAACTGGACTAATTCCTACCGATCCTCAGACTTCGGCGATGTCATCTAACAAAAATTAGCTTCCAACACTCTACTCAGCAAACTGGATGCAGTTTATCACAGAGGCCATTCGTTTATTTACTAAAGCACCTTATACCGACCCACCACTTGCGACCTGATATGCCTAGTCGGCTGGCCCTCCTACATGTTCGTCGTCAGACCCACTGGCTCCAGGTCATCTACAAGGCTATGCTAGGTAAAGTGCCGCCTTATCTCAGTTCACTGGTCACGATGGCTACACCCACCCGCAGCACGCGCTCCAGCAGTGTATCTCACTGATCATCCTAAGCAAAACCCATTTGGACGCTTTCCTTCCAGTTCTCTGCTGCCTGCGACTGAACGAATTGCAAAATCTCTGAAGTTGGAGACTTTTATCTCCCTCAACAACTTTAAAAATCTGCTATCCGAGCAGCTAACCGATCGCTGCAGCTGTACATAGTCCATCTGTAAACTACCCACCCAATTTACCTACCTCACCCCCCATACTGCTTTTATTTATTTACTTTTCTGCTCTTTTTGCACACCAGTATCTCTTCTTGCACATGATCATCTGATTGTTATCACTCCAGTGTTAATCTACTAAATTGTAATTATTCGATTTATTGCCTACCTCATGCCTTTTGCACACATTGTATATAGATTCTCTTTTTTTCTACCATGTTATTGACTTGTTTATTGTTTACTCCATGTGTAACTCTGTGTTGTCTGTTCACACTGCTATGCTTTATCTTGGCCAGGTCGCAGTTGCAAATGAGAACTTGTTCTCAACTAGCCTACCTGGTTAAATAAAGGTGAAATAAAAAAATAAAAAAATAAATATCACAGCAATATACAAGCTACATAAGTTAGCTATCTCATTAACAATGTTACATCACTTGGCACCTGCCACCAGTGTTCCACATGAGTAGGGCTGGGAGAAAGTCCTGACTTCTTTTTGAACTGGTAGCATCAAGAGATTGATATTGTAGGCTACCTTCTCGAGCTACTTGTTTGACAGTCATCACATCTTGATACCTACAGTGCCTTCAGAAAGTATTCATACCCCTTGACTTATTCCACATGTTGTTGTTTTACAGCCTGAATTCAAAATTGATTAAATCATTTTTTTCTCTCACCCATCTACACACAATACCCCATAATGACAAAGTGAGAATGTTATATTTTTTTGTGCAAATGTATTGAATTGAAATACATAAATATCTAATTAACATAAGTATTCACATGTTAGAATCACCATTGGCAGCGATTGAAGATGTGAGTCTTCCTGGTTACGTCTCTAAGAGCTGCACACCTGGACTGTACAATATTTGTCCATTATTATTTTTACAACTCTTCAAACTCTGTCAAGTTGGTTGTTGATCATTGCTAGACAGCCATTTTCAAGTCTTGCCATAGATTTTCAAGACGCTTTAAGTCAAAACTGTAGCTAGGCCACTCAGGAGCATTCACTGTCTTCTTGGTAAGCAACTCCAGTGTATATTTGGCCTTGTGTTTTAGGTTATTGTCCTGCTGAAAGGTCAATTTGTCTCCCAGTGTTTTAAATTTTTGAATTTGATTTATTAGGATCCCCTTTAGTCGACGCCAATGGCGACAGCTAGTCTTACTGGGCTCCGACATATAATGTAAAGCAGACTGAACCAGGATTTCCTCTAGGATTTTGCCTGTGCTTAGCTCTATTTTGTTTATTTTCATCCCAAAAAACTCCATGGTCCTTGACGATGACAAGCATACCCATGACATGATGCAGCCACCACCATGCTTGAAAATATGAAGAGTGTTACTCAGTGATGTGTGGTGTTTGGACATAAAGTTAATTTCTTTGCCACATTTTTTGCAGTTTTACTTTAGTGCCTTATTGCAACAGAATGCATGTTTTGGAATATTTTTATTCTGTACAGGCTTTCTTCTTTTCACTCTGTCATTTAGGTTAGTATTGTGGAGTTACTACAATGTTGTTGATCCAGCCTCAGCTTTCTCCTATCACAGCCATTAAAGTCTCAAACTATTTTAAAGTCACCATTGGCCTCATGATGAAATCCCTGAGCGGTTTCCTTCTTCTCCAGCAACTGAGATAGGAAGGACGCCTGTATCTTTGCAGTGACTGGATGAATTGATACACCATCCAAAGTGTAATTAATAACTTTACCATGCTCAAAGGGGTATTTTATGTCTACTTTGAAATATATACAGTGGGGAGAACAAGTATTTGATACACTGCCGATTTTGAAGGTTTTCCTACTTACAAAGCATGTAGAGGTCTGTAATTTTTATCATAGGTACACTTCAACTGTGAGAGACGGAATCCAGAAAAAATCCAGAAAATCACATTGTATGATTTTTAAGTAATTAATTTGCATTTTATTGCATGACATAAGTATTTGATAACCTACCAACCAGTAAGAATTCCGGCTCTCACATACCTGTTAGTTTTTCTTTAAGAAGCCTTCCTGTTCTCCACTCATTACCTGTATTAACTGCACCTGTTTGAACTCGTTACCTGTATAAAAGACACCTGTCCACACACTCAATCAAACAGACTCCAACCTCTCCACAATGGCCAAGACCAGAGAGCTGTGTAAAGACATCAGGGATACAATTGTAGACCTGCACAAGGCTGGGATGGGCTACAGGACAATAGGCAAGCAGCTTGGTGAGAAGGCAACAACTGTTGGCGCAATTATTAGAAAATGGAAGAAGTTCAAGATGACGGTCAATCACCCTCGGTCTGGGGCTCCATGCAAGATCTCACCTCGTGGGGCATCAATGATCATGAGGAAGGGGAGGGACTTGTTACTTGTTTACTTGTTCTCCCCACTGTATATTTTTTACCTATCTACCATTGGAAAACCTCCCTGGTCTTTGTGGTTGAATCTGTGTTTGCAATTCACTGCTTGACTGAGGGGCCTTACAGATAATTGTATGTGTGGGGTACAGAGATCAGGTATTCATTCAAAAATCATGTTTCCATGCAAGTAATTATGTTAAGCAAATGTTTACTTCTGAATTTATTTAGGCTTGCAATGACAAAGGGGTTGAATACTTAAGACATTTCACCTTTTTATTTTTTATTAATTTGTTAAAATCTATATATATATATATATATAAAATACTTTTACATTATGTTGTGTTGTGTGTAGGCCAGTTACACAAAATCTCAATTTAATATAATTCAATTTTAAATTCAGGCTGTAACACAACAAAATGTTGAAAAAGTCAAGCGGTGTGAATGCTTTCTGAAGGCACTGTAAATCATCTCAATGAATCATCTTATTACCACAAATTAAACTTCTAAGTGTGTGGATTGTCTGTGAACTGGCCTTTCACTGGATCATTGCTGTGAGTCATATAATGGCTTCTGCTGGCAAGCTTTTGACAAGTAGACCTAATTGTAACGCACCTGTGTTAATTATCTAATGACGGTTGAGATCGTAGAAGTGCCTGCAGTAGCTAGCTGAGTATAGGGAGTGAATTACAGGTTAATAGCCATAGTTTACTGTTACATACACTATGTCTCCATCATTAGCCACAGTAATATGGAAACATGAAAAACTATATGGAAGACTATTCAGGAAAGTTTGATAGAATTCACCTTTGAAAGTTTGATAGAATTGACCTTCGCATAAACTAACGTCCACATTGAAAGCCTCCGAGATCTATCAGTGTCCGGTTTCCTGACTGTGATGGAACTTAGGCTTACAAGTGTTTTAACTATGCGTCTTTCCTACAACTGACGAATATGTAAAATGCATTTCCCAACGCATGTGACAGAGTGAGCGGTCGCTAAGTGCATCGTTGGCGCATGTTTCGATAGTGATAGGATTGAAAGCTGCTCTCAGATTAGCTTTCTCCATTCAAATATTTCCTTAAAATTATTATTATTTCACAATACTGACACTGGATCAACTACTAGACAGATACTTCCACCTGCACCCGCAAATATCTAGGTGGCTTATTCTAATGCTTACCCCCAAAATCACAAAATCACAGATTTGGCACATCATTGCACATATGTTAGGCTACACATCATGAAATATATTGAGACAAATTACAGTCAGTAGCCTACAAGTAGCAAAATAGAACTAAATTGATTGAACATTAAATGTATTTCAATATGAATAAAATAGGCCTATAGCTTACTTATGTTAATGCAGTCATCTCAATTTTAATACGTCACTTGTTTGTATCAGTTGCAAAGACATTGGCAACTTTGTATTTGTAATCAACATTGTTCTGAAGTTATCAGCAGTCACAAAGATATGGATAAACAATGTGATTCTATGTTTAGCAGATATCTTCTATGACGCGCAAGGACAAAAAAGCATTCAACGACGTACTTAGCTGTTCTACGAGTGGTCTAAAGCGGGCGTTATATTATGAGTCTTTTCAAGTGCAACGTTAATAACGATGGTTTTGGGAAACAGCTCAGAGATTTAACGATGCACCTACTAAGGTTGAACTTAGCCTTAAGATGCTTTTGGGAAACCGGCCCTGGTTGATAGGGGTTAAGGCAGGTGGACTTTGTGTACATCTAGATGCTAACCCCCTTAAAAGGCCCAGTGTACATAGCTAACACTAACAGTGCTAACATTGCTAATGCTCATACAGCTAACATTGATAACAATGCCCCTTTAATAGTCTCGTGGTGGAAGATAACACATCTATGACTCTAGATATGTACATCTCCCATGATCACCCGGCTGAGGAAGGGGCCCAGATCTGTTATGGAAATGTTCCAGATTAATGTGCAGAAACGCAGTGGAGTTGAGGAACATGGTGTGCAGTCAGCCCAACACTGCAGGCTGTTTATGTCTTAGCAAAGCTATGGTCAGATAAAAGCACATGTAAAAGACAGTATACTGTATAGGATCCATTCATTAAAACTGAAGCCTTCAGTTGGTTAATTGGTTAAAGTTGACTTTACTTTCACTTCCCCCTAAAACTGGTCTGTGATTTTAACTGAAGAAGCCCCCTGTTTAGTTGTGAATGCTCTTAACGTTGTTATAGCAATGAAACAGAATGAAGGTTTTTATTGGCTTCTTGTTTTTTATTGGGACATTTTTATTGTGACATATTTTTATTGTGACATATTTGTATTGCAACATATTTTTATTGTGACATATTTTTATTGTGACATATTTGCATTGTGCTTTATGGTAAAGAGAGAGACACATGGTGGGAAGAAAGTGTGTGTTTCTATTTAATGCCAGTGTGTATCTAACTGATAGAATAAAAGCTCTCCAGGGAACACCCCATCACATCGGACTGTTGCCCACTTCTGTTATTTTTACTGCAGTTGAATCTCTCTACAGCTCGAGTCTTAGTACTAGCTGAAGTAGGTTTATACTAAAAGCTAAACATGTTATGGAGTCTATGAAGTCTATGAAGCTTTAAGACTGACCTTTGGGATGTATTTTTGTCTCTCCCCAGTGTGTCGTGTTGTGTGTGTGTGTGTGTGTGTGGTGTGTGTGTGTGTGTGTGTGTGTGTGTGTGTGTGTGTGTGTGTGTGTGTGTGTGTGTGTGTGTGTGTGGTGTGTGTGTGTGGGTGGTGTGTGTGTGGTTGTGTGTGTGTGTGTGGTTGGTGTGTTGTGTGGTTGTGCGTGCGAGGAAAGAGAAAGAGACGGGCAGAGTTTTAAGTGTGCTTCAAGTGTCAGTCTCGCTGGGTATGTGCGCCTGAGCGTGAGAGTGTGGCCTGTGTGTGATCATCCCCTCTCTCCTTATACCATGCATGTGTGTGCGAGAGAGAGAGGCATGGAGAGCGATTTGTGTAGTTCCTGCCCCGTTCGTGCACACCCTGAGCTCTGATTGGCTGGTGTTTCCATGGCGACGGCAGCTCTGGTGAAATGCAGGGGGAGGGAGGTTGTGGGACGGTTTTGTTGGAGCAGCTGCACGGCAGTGTTGGCTAAAGGCTGGAGCTGCTCTGTCTCACGTCCCCTTGTGAGCGTAGGGAGAGGCTGCCAGAGAGGCTGCCTGATAGGCAGGCAAGCTGGCCTGGAGAGTGAGAGAGAGAACCAGGGGCCAGGGGCCTACCACTGGAACTCAAAGCCCAGAGACAGCACCCTCCACTGGGGGAGAGGGGAAAGAGTGAGGGCACGGACGGGGAGAGCAATAAAACATGGGTTGTGCATGAACAGAGAGGGAGGGGGAGGGAATGAAAAAGCGAGAATGAGAAAGCGAGAGAGAGAGCCATCTATAGGGAAAGACAGAAACAAAGATAGGAGAATAGAATAAAATAAAATAAATAATAGAATACAGAATATAATAAAAAAAATAATGGAAAATTGAACAGCAATAAATTCAATTGATTAAAAGAATGTTATTTTTTTCCATTTATGTTTCAACAACTAATACCCTACAAATACATTTGATGCTGGTTTCTCAGACACAGATTCCACCCAGTCCTGGACTAAAAGCCACTTTCAGTGGATATTCTCCATGGAGCATCTCGATGTCTGGCGCTAGGTACCCATTCAAAAGGATGAAGTAGAGCAATAGCTATTCCTTGAAAGCGGTAGTCCTCTGTTCATTTCAGAATTCAAATAGGCGTGACAGGAGTGACAATATCACTCCAGAGCATCTGTGCTTGACAATAATTAAATATATTGGAACATAAGTTTCTAATGATTTTAATGTTGTCACGCCCTGACCTTAGAGAGCCTTTTTATTTCTCTATTTGGTTAGGTCAGGGTGTGATTTGGGTGGGCATTCTATGTTTTCTGTTTCTTTGTTTTTGGCCGAGTGTGGTTCCCAATCAGAGTCTATCGTTGTCTCTGATTGGGGATCATACTTAGGCAGCCCTTTTTTCCACCATTAGGTTGTGGGATCTTGTTTTCTGTTTCGTGTCTGTACCTGACAGAACTGTGCGCTTTCATTTTCACTTTGGTTATTTTGTTTTAGTGTTTTTTGAAAATAAAAATCATGAACACTTTCCACGCTGCGCTTTGGTCCACTCCTATCGACGAGAGCCGTAACAAATGTTTTTGTTTGTTTAGCTTTAAAGGCCCAGTGCAGTCAAAATGCGGTTGGTCCTGTGTTTTATGTCATATAGTACAACAGCCGATGAAACTAACACTGTAAAAGTGTGAAAACATTAGATCAGTTTTATTTGCTGATAGTTGCTAGTTGAAAACACAATTTGCACAGGACCTTCTGATCTACAGGTTTACATGGGCAGTAGTTTTGGCTTTCCACGGTGATGCCACCATGCAGTAAATTGGTTAAAGGGGAAGGGCAGTTAAAAGCGTGATTTCCTATTTAAAAAATGATATTTCCACTCTATGAGGTTGATATAACACTCTGAAATTGTGAAAATTATGATAATGCTCTTTTGGTGTAAGAGCTGTTTGAAAAGAAATGCCTGGATTTCAGCCTGTTCAGGTGGGATGGAGTTTTTGGTCCAGATCAAGACACCACAATCTGATCTGATTATAATAGACCGTTCACCTGGGTAAGTGGGTGGGCTCTACACCATCCTGTCAGCCAATCGGGGCTGTGTATGTAATAACTTCAAATTTGTTTCCTAACACCCACACAATTATATTGAGCATTTCAAGGGACAAAAGAGGCTCAGGAAAATAAATGAAAAATATATATATTTGGGAGTTATTTACATTACATAAACATGCACAGTGATGCATTGGACATACAGTGATTATTTAAAAATGTAATTAAAAAGACGGCATGTGGGTTTTAATAGACCAATAACAAATAGAGTTCCATCTCTGCCAATAAAAGCCAGTTTTCACTTTTCCCTGCCCCACTCAAACCATTCCCAGACAGTCCTAGCAAAATTCTTGCTTGAGAAATAGTTTTTTGCTATAAAACTAATTTTGCACATTTTTATGGACATCTATTACAGTAGTAATAGCTATAAAAACATCATCATCATCATGACACTCTTCTATACAATTGGTGTTTCTACATTGATGAAACATGTAACATGAAACAATCACACAAGTTGAAACAAAATCAATTAAGGATATTGATGCATTTTCAGAGCTTGGGTTTGGTGGTGAGTACCTTGTGAAAGCACTAGCCTTTCGCAACTAGCTTACAAACTATATAGCAGAGCCAGAGTTTAAATGTTATAATTTTGTGATAGAGCTGTGTGACAAGGAAAGTGTCACATATTGTGCAATTGTACAGTCTCGCAAACGATCCTGTTTTACATTGACGTGTTTGGCACTGTGTTTTAGATGATTTCTGGAGCCCAAAAAGTCTGTTCTGAAAGTGTGCACGGTTGTTTAGTACGAGGCTAAACTGAAAAATGTGTTTGCTAATGTGAAGAACATTTATGCAAATACCTTTTCAGGTCTACTAAAGTATGCATGGCTAATTTAGTCTCAAAAACAAAAAAGTGGCATTCTCTAAAAGAAATGTAAGTGGAAGCTAATCTTTCAAAAATTATTCCAACTATATTAAGGCATTGTCTGCCAATGCCTAGCTTGTCACTGCCTACTAACCAGACTAGCCTGCTATCCCGCTAGCTAGACTAGCCTGCTTGCTTACCCGCTGGCCAGACTAGCCTGCTAACCCGCTAGTCAGACTAGCCTGTTAACCCACTAGAAAGTGAGGCTGTCGAGCCAAGCTAGCTCTCCATCATCTCCCAACTCCACCGGGAAGCGAAAGGGAGGCAGAGGTAGCATGTATTTTTTGTTTGTGGGTTCGCACTAGCTATTCTAGAATCGGGCTTGAGCTCTGAATGTATTAAAATCCTAGCAACACTCTTGATTCCTGGCTTCACATGGTTTTGCCACCACAATGGTTTAAATTCAATAGACCAGGGACTATTTGGTGTGATAAAATAATGCTCAATTACTAGTCAGTCAGCAAGTCGTTGAGAAGGAGAGATTCTGAAATGATTTTCGGTGACTTCTCTTTTTTGTTTAGCAAGACTTAACTTATTTTAGTTGTATGTGTGATTTGTGTCATTCTACAGACTCATACTTTTGTTTCCTGATTCAAACTGTATCTATCCCAGATGAAGTTGGAGGGAAGATGCAACAATGTTTGGAAGACAAGTTTGAAGAAAGAAGAGACAGGTCTGCACAGGTGGGCCTGTTCACCTTACCTCACGCACACACGCACACACGCACGCACGCACGCACGCACGCACGCACGCACGCACGCACGCACGCACGCACGCACGCACGCACGCACGCACGCACACACACACACACACACACACACACACACACACACACACACACACACACACACACACACACACACACACACACACACACACACACACACACACACACACACACACACACACACACACACACACACACACACACACACACACACAGAAGAAACCTTCCTCTTTGTGAGATCTTGTTGAAACATGTTTCCAGAGGATCTCTAACGTTTTCTCAGTATCTAGCCAGGGAGCGAGAGGAGGGGCCACAGCTTATGAAACCGTGGCCCCTGCTGTTCAAGTTTAAACAAGCAAACACACCAAAGGGGAGAGTACATACCGTCTGTGCCACTTGACCGTGCGTGTCAACCACTTTTGGAAGGTCTTATGTGGTCACAATGGAGCGGTGTGTGTGCGAGGCCTCTGCTTTTCAACATGAAACCGCATGTCAGTTGAAGGGACATTTAACCTATTTGGACATCGCTTTTATGGCCATATTACAGAATATTGCTGTAATGCAGTGAATTCGTCCAGAGCTCACAGAACAAATCATGCAATAGTTGCTTACGTTAATGATCACAGCAACCATCTTTTACATATTGACTTGGCTTTAAAAGTAGCTCATAATTATTTAGTATAATCCAGAATGCTCCAGGAACTATCTCATGATGCGAGGGAGCAGAGCACAAGTCAGGTTTTAGCGAGTGGTCTAACTTAACTAAAACTTTCCGAAACTTCTCACAAACAGCTTTTCAGAACTTCAGTATCCATTTTCTGTCACGTACTGCTCACAATCCAGTCAGTGAATGATGGACGTTTCAGTTCTTTTATCTTTGATTTTTTCAGAGTAGTTTGAAAACTGACTTCAAATCTGGATGCTCCCTTATTAATATCCCAGAGTGGATTTTAAGACAGCTGTTCCCTGGGATGTAAACTGACAGCTTTCGGCCCCCTTGCACCGTCAGAATTGTTCTTTGTCGGGTTTGCTTTGCGGTTTCGTGTTTGGTCACTGATGTTCAAGAGTAGGTCCCAGGATTCCGTCACAATTGTCTGTCTCGTCGTCAAATTTCCTGGAGATACCACACCAGGGTGTCTGTCCGCAGGGAAATACTTGGATGCTTTAAATTTCAGGAATGTGCATTGAACATTAAAAAGATAATATACCTTCATCACAGAAATGTTGACTGTCAGAAATCGGATAAAAAGATAACGGGGAGGAAAACGTGCCTGTAAATGTCTTGCCTACAATTTGACTATGATGCATACATGTTCCTAAACCAAATGTATATGAAGTCGGCTCATTATGACCTGTAGGTTATTAGAAAACAAATATTGTTCATTTACATTTTTACTTTAAAGCTGCAACATGTAACTTTTTGGGTGACCTGACCAAATTCACATAGAAATGTGTGTTATAGATTTCTCATTGTCATTGACAGCAAGTGTAAGAAGCACTATTTCTATGCTTCCTGTTCTTAAGTTTCGTTTATGTGTCTTTTACTTTGGGTTTTGTACACCAGATTCAAAAAGCTGAAAATACAATATTTGCAGTTATGGAAAAGATACTTCACAGCAGTTTAGATGTTACAATGATTCTCAACACTATATTTGCTTGTTTTGTCACATAAACTGAAATAGGCAAACTATTAGCATTTTAGCAACCAGGAAATGGTGGAGCAATTTCTGCATAGTGCATCTTTAATATTAACGAGTTGCTTTATGATTTGGGTTGGTAGTATAGTTATATTCCATGGGTTGGGGTTAGTGTATGCATATAAATAAACACACTGAAAAATAGAATCAGTATCCTACTTTACAATAAAATCCACACTGCCTAAAATATGCACTGAGTGGACCTCTCAACCCCTCCTCCCTCCCTCCCTCCCTCCCTCCCTCCCTCCCTCCCTCCCTCCCTCCCTCCCTCCCTCCCTCCCTCCCTCCCTCCCTCCCTCCCTCCCTCCCCCTCTATCCATTACTCTCTCTCGCTGTCGCCCTCTCCCCCTGCGACCCAGTTTCTGCAGACTTCCCGTTAGCACTGGTTAGTATTGGAAGCCTCACCCCGCTGCCTCAGTGGACGCTGGCGGAATGCAGCAGTAACAATGGCTTCTCAATCACCCACGCTAACGCTAGCTAACGCTAGGTGGGTGGGTGGTCTATGGGCCAGGGAGAATTGTCCAGGCTTCACTAACCTCAGCAGAAATAATAATAAAGGAATAAAACTGTCAGTGCAGAGATAGAGGACAAGAGGAGAAGGGAGGCATAGTAAAGAGAAGGGAGGAGGAGTGGAAATAGGCTATGTGTGTGCCTGCCTGCCTACAGTATGTGTGTGTCACCTTCCTGCCTATGCATGTGTGTGTGTGTGTGAGAGAGAGAGAGAGAGAGAGTGACTGTCTGTGCGTTGATGGAAAGGTAGAATGAAAGGGGAGGGGCCTACGGGTGATAAACAAATCTCGACATGTTCTCCACACTCATTTGCATAAAGGCCCCTCCGGCAGTTGACGGGCGCCTCTGCAGACAGGGCCCCGTTCCTCTCCCTCTCCCTCTCCCTGCTCCTTCTGCTTTAAGAGGGCTGGATAGGGAGGGAGTGGAAGGGCCTGTGGGAGGAGGAGGAGGAGGAAAGGAGAAGGGGGAGGGAGATGGGTAGGGGGTAGAAGAAGAAGAAGAAGAAGAAGAAGAAGAAGAAGAAGAAGAAGAAGAAGAAGAAGAAGAAGAAGAAGAAGGAGAAGGGTTGGCCGGTGCATTGCGCTCCCCTGTGTTCTAATTGAGAAATATCCTCCACTCAGTGCTCCTTTATGAGGCACTGGAGCGCACACAGTGAGCGAGATGGAAGAGAAAAAGAGAGGGAGAGAAGGGAGGGAGGCGAGAGAGGGATAGGGTGAGGGAGGGGTTGAGCGAGAGGGAGAGAGCTAGAGAGATGCACAGGGAAGTGATTTGTGGTCGTGATGACACCTTGCGTGTCAGTGGTGCCTGTACATTAGAGAGGCAGGGAAATGCACTATCCCCTCTCTGTGGTTGTATGTGATATGAGAGGAAGGGAGAAATAAGCACTGTGAACTAAGTATCCAAAAGGGATGTGCTGTATCTAATATAATAATAGAGTCATCTATCTAATAAGTTGTGATTGTGCAGTTTAAATACAGAATTTAAAAATATATTTTGAAAGAAGGATTTTACATAAATACTGTATGTACCACATATCCTCTAATTAGAGCCTCTAAATGTTCACCTTGGGCTTTCTGCACTTTCACAATTCCAAACATAATGTTATGGAGTACAACCAGTCAAGCACTCAAAAACACGTCAAAACTACTTTCATGATTAAGCCAATGAGTGTACAAAACATTAAGGACACCCGATCTTTCCATGACATAGACTGACCAGGTGAATCCAGGTGAAAGCTATGAACACTTATTGATGACCACCATGTTGAGTGTGAAAAACCCGGAAGCGTTGCAGTTCTTCACACAAACAGGTGCGACTGGCACCTACTACCATACCTTATTCAAAGGCACATAAATATTTTGTCTTGCCCATTCACCCCCTGAATGGCACAGATACACAATCCATGTCTCAATTGTCTCAAGACTTAAACATGTTTCTTTAACCTGTCTCCTCCCCTTCATCTACACTTGAAGTGGATTTAAGTGACATCAATAAGGGATCATAACTTTCTCCTGGATTAACCTGATCAGTCTATGTCATGGAAAGAGCAGATGTTCTTAATGTTTTGTAGACTTAGTATATAGCCTAATAGGCAGCTAATTTTAAAACTCTGAGAAATATATCCCCTGGACTAGATTTTAAAACATAATAAGCCCTCCCCTGGACTAGGTTTCAAAACATTATAAGCCCTCCCCTTGACAAGATTATAAAACATTCTAAGCCCTTCCCTGGACTAGATTTTAAAACATAATAAGCCCTCCCCTTGACTAGATTTTAAAACATTCTAAGCCCTCCCCTGGACTAGATTTTAAAACATTCTAAGCCCTCCCCTGGACTAGATTTTAAAACATTCTAAGCCCTCCCCTTGAATAGATTTTAAAACATAATAAGCCCTCCCCTTGACTAGATTTAAAAAAAATCTAAACCCTCCCCTGGACTAGATTTTAAAACATAATAAGCCCTCCCCTGGACTATATTAAAAAACATTCTAAGCCCTCCCTGGACTAGATTTTAAAACATAATAAGCCCTCCCCTTGACTAGATTTAAAACATTCTAAGCTGTAACGGCTGTCGTCCTCCTCATCTGAGGAGGAGAAGTTTGAAGGATCGCAGGACCAAGGTGCAGCGTGGTACATGTCCATAACGTTTTAAAAAAAACATAAACTGAACACTATGAAATACAAAACAATAAATGTGAACATGAACGAAACTGAAACAGTACCGTGTGGCAACAAACACTCACACGGAAACAAACACCCACAAACCAAAAGTGAAACCCAGGCTACCTAAGTATGATTCTCAATCAGGGACAATGATTGACAGCTGCCTCTGATTGAGAACCATACCAGGCCGAACTCAAAACCCCAACATAGAAAAACACACATAGACTGCCCACCCCAACTCAGGCCCTGACCATACTAAATAAAGACAAAACAAAGGAAATAAAGGTCAGAACGTGACATAAGCCCTCCCCTGGACTAGATTTTAAAACATTCTAAGCCCACCCGTTGACTAGATTTTAAAACATACTAAGCTCTCCCATGTACTAGATTATAAAACATTCTAAGCCCTTCCTTGACTAGATTTAAAAACATTCTAAGCCCTCCCCTGGACTAGATTTAAAAACATAATAAGCCCTCCCCTGGACAAGATTAAAAAACATTCTAAGCCCTCCCCTGGACTAGATTTTAAAACATTCTAAGCCCTCCCTGGACTAGATTTTAAAACATTCTAAGCCCTCCCCTGGACTAGATCTTACAGCATAATAAGCCCTCCCCTGGATCAGACTTTAAAACATTCTAAGCCCTCCCCTGGACTAGATTTTAAAACATTCTAAGACCTCCCCTGGACTAGATCTTACAGCATAATAAGCCCTCCCCTGGATCAGACTTTAAAACATTCTAAGCTCTCCCCTGGACTAGATCTTACAACATAATAAGCCCTCCCCTTGACTAGATTTTTAAACATAATGAGCCCTCCCCTGGACTAGATTTTAAAACATTCGAAGCCCTCCCCTGGACTAGATTTTAAAACATTCGAAGCCCTCCCCTGGACTAGATTTTAAAACATTCTAAGCCCTCCCCTTGACTAGATTTAAAACACAATAAGCCCTCCCCTGGACTAGATTTTAAAACAATCTAAGTCCTCCCCTTAAATGATATTGAAAAAGCAAGACCCTCACCCATTTTCATCCGGACACTCATTCTGTAAATTTCAATCCATCCCTTATAAATGTTTATTAATGTTCAGAAATAATGAAATACTAATCTATTAATACTATTTACACTATTTATAAATTGTTTATTAATGGTTATTCATAAAATATATTAACGTGTTACGCCACTTTCTATAAAGGTGAGTCATAAGTAGTCCAGCAGAAACGTCTGGCTGGGTCTGCCCATGCTGGAGACTCCTAGGACCACTTCTTCTGCTTCCCATGAGATGGAAGGTTTGGTTGACCCTCCCTTTCCAGCATGCAGTTACTGTAAATTGTGGTGTAATTTTAAACCCCATGCCACATTCTTAATGACAGTTATTGAAAAGGGTTGATATTATGTGCTGTATCTCTCAAACGATACTTTTCTAACCCGCTACTGACATGAAGTCTAGTATATTTATAACACTGTTGCTTCCTCATGTTTGTGGACCTAGAAAATATTTGCAAGGTTGCCACTATTTATTAGAACAGCATTTCATTTTCCTTAGCATAACCTCGTTTAAAGGCGTTATGGAGGGATATGTGTGTATTTATAGATTACAGTATATCTTTCATTGTACATGAGTACTATGGGAGCTACTGTTAGAAGTTCAGAACTCAAGAACTCACACATTTCATTTGGGCTGATAATCGTGAAACCCTCATGAACGTGACTACAGAATGATTGAAATGGCTTCATTACATGCCTGACCATGTCAGAAATCATCATACATTTCATTTTGCTACACATTTGTTCAGATGTTGGACACTTTGAAAAGTTCACCGCATGCCACAGTTTTAGAATGGGGACATAGTCCCATAGATTTATACCAGCAGAGGTGTACCAGTCAAGTCTGTGACTACAAGCCATCACAGTTTCATCTGGAAGTACGTGGGAATTTATCAATGAAAGCCCTCCCGGTATCCACCATGTACTACTACAGTCATATTACATAAAAACACTATAGCCTTCAAACGACCCCGTAGGCAGTGGCAGACTTCACCTGTGCTGTGTGTATAGCATATCGTCGAAATATGAATATGCAGACCAATAATGGGTCCCCGTCTTAGACGGTGGCGGCACATCTGGGAACAGATGTTTTCGGCATCTGCGTTGCACCACGGTACCGCATTAAACACAACACGGCTCTCCTTGTGTGATTTCCTTCCTGCTGTGTAGTACCAGACGTTCACTGGGGGCGGTTCAGGTTAAAGGGCATTGCCAACGGCTGTCTTGTTGCTGGACTCCCACCCACTGTGATTCAGACAAACTGCTAATGCTAGGCTAAAATGATAAACGCTAGGCTAGTCCCATGCTCCGTGATTCCCATTGCTGTGCCACACGGTAGGCCAAGAAGCAAGAGGGATATGGCATGGAGATGACCTAGCACTGTCCCTGAAACACCCCTAACTGTTACCATTCAGTTTTGTCTGGGAAAAATACAAAACACATATACTAAAGACAGTGGAGGCTCTGGCTATCATATTTATTGTACTTCTAATTTTCAGGTAACTGCCAAAATAAAGGAAACACTTGAGTAAACGAGGGATACAAAATATATTGAAAGAAGGTGTAATTAAGCAATTACCATCCCATCACGCTTGCGGTCATGTAGAAAACATTCCCAGTTGCCCGTTATTTTGGCTACCGTGGCTAGACGACGAGATCTCAGTGACTTTGAAAGGCGGAACTCAAAGGAGCATAGGGGATTTAAATGTATATATCACCTTTATTTAACCAGGTAGGCCAGCTGAGAACAAGTTCTCATTTACAACTGTGACCTGGCCAAAATAAAGCAAAGCAGTGCGACAAAAAACAACAACACAGAGTTACACATGGAATAAACAAAAGTACATTCAATAACAATAGAAAAATCTATATACAGTGTGTGCAAATGGAGGAAGGAGGTAAGGCAATAAATAGGCCATGGTGGCGAAGTAATTACAATACAGCAATTAAACACTGGAATGGTAGATGTGCAGAAGATGAAAATGCAAGTAGAGATACTGGGGTGCAAAGGAGCAAGATAAATAAATAAATACAGTATGGGGATGAGGTAGTTGGATGGACTATTTACTGATGGGCAATGTACAGGTGCAGTGACTGCTCTGGCAGCTGGTGCTTAAAGCTAGTGAGCGAGATATGTGTCTCCAGCTTCAGTGATTTTTGCAGTTTGTTTCAGTTATTGGCAGCAGAGAACTGGAAGGAAAGGCGGCCAAAGGGGGAATTGGCTTTGGGTGTGACCAGTGAGATATACCTGCTGGAGCGCATGCTACGGGTGGGTGCTGCTATGGTGACCAGTGAGCTGAGATAAGGCGGGGCTTTACCTAGTAAAGACTTGTAGATGACCTGGACCCAGTGGGTCTGGCGAGGAGTATGAAGCGAGGGCTAGCCAACGAGAGCATACAGGTCGCAGTGGTGGGTAGTATATGGGGCTTTAGTGACTGTGATAGACTGCGTCCAATTTGTTGAGTAGGGTGTTGGAAGCTATTTTGTAAATGACATTGCCGAAGTCGAGGATCGGTAGGATGGTCAGTTTTACGAGGGTATGTTTGGCAGCATGAGTGAAAGATGCTTTGTTGCGAAATAGGAAGCCGATTCTAGATTTAATTTTGGATTGGAGATGAGGGTGTGTGTGTGTGTGTCTCATTCACCAGATCTCAACCCAATTCAACATTTATGGGAGATTCTGGAGCGACTCCTGAGACAGCGTTTTTCTACCACCAACAAAACACCAAATGATGGAATTTCTCGTGGAACAATGGTGTCGCATCCGTCCAATAGAGTTTCAGACACTTGTAGAATCTATTGAAGCTGTTCTGGCGGCTCGTGGTGGCTTTATTTCGGCAGTTACCTGTATATAAAGTATGTACTTCTACTTCCTGATGTTACAGAAGTTAGAGGTCATACCTGTTGGATCTTAACTTGAAAACCAAAGTTCTCTATCACATCGGTTAATTGGTTGGGGATTTCATGAATTCAGTCTCATACCTACTGACCTTGGTAAAGATCTCAACAGGCATATCTGTCTCACTCTCTATGACTATACACAAGGGTTGTATTCATTAGGGAACGCAATGGACACCGCTTTAAAATGTTTTGCAACAAAAAATAAAATGAGCGTTTCTTATTATCCAATTATCTGCATTGTCCAATCATACAACACAATTGTCTGCATTGTCCAATCATACAAGAACAACATGGATAAGAAGCAAGAGGGATACTGAGATAGACTGTATGTGTTTGAAAGCAAGAGAGAGAGAGAGAGAGAGAGAGAGAGAGAGAGAGAGAGAGAGAGAGAGAGTGACCTTCGGACATTTTAAGTTGCAAATTTCCCCTCTAATTTTGTTTCATTCCCGTGGTCAGTCGGGGCTCCACGGTATATACAAGGTTTGAGCATGACTGTAACTCCAAACCCATTACAGACCGCTCTTCCCCTCCACCCCCGTCGATGAGACTGAGCCAAACATAAAGGAGAAGGGAATTAGCCCCAAGAGTCCCCTATACTGTACATGCACTCAGAAAAAGATATTAGACATGGATTTACAGGTGCATAGAGGCACAGCATATCATACTTTCCCCGGACATAATATCACCCTTTATGGAGCTTAGGGGCTGCCTCTCATGTGTGTTTCAAAGTGTCTCCAAACTTTTCTAAAGTTCAAATTCAGGAATAAGCTCTTCAGCAAAGTTGTGACGGGAAAGTGTCACTTAGCATGAAGTCATTTTGATGTATAGTGTGTCCATAGTCAGTTTTTTATAGACTTAAAAGCACCAGGACATACAGTAACAGTCAAAAGTTTGGACACACCTACTTATTCCAGGGTTTTTCTTTATTTTTACTATTTTCTACATTGTAGAAAAATAGTGAAGACATCAAAACTATGAAATAGCACATATGGAATCATGTATTTTATGTTTGAGATTCTTCAAAGTGGCTACTCTTTGCCTTGATGACAGCTTTGCACACTCTTGGCATTCTCTCAACCAGTTTCATGAGATAGTCACCTGGAATGCATTTCAATTAACAGGGGGTACGTAAGGGACACATCCAGTGGAGTTAGTATACTAAATTAGTGCAAAAAGGTCATTCACAAAAATGATTTATAGAAATAAGTTAAAGTATTAAAGTAGAGTAAAATTAAAGTAACTTTTTAAAGTACATTTAAAGTTACTTTTTACCTAAAGGTACAATGCATTGTGTTTATAACTCATTATAAGAGTTGCTAGAAGCCTATTTGAGCCATTTATCATCTCTTAGTAATGATTCTGTCTAAATAACAACCAGTGTGACACAGTTGAAAAATTCCTACATAGAGAAACATAACATATTATAAGCTTTATAATAAGACATTACCCATGCTGATAAGTAATTATACCGCCAAGCTTTAAGGAAAGTGTAACCGAGATTTGCTTCATTGAGTTACCGTAAAGGGTTACTGTAAAACAAAATATTTGTTTTACAGTAAAACTTTACCTGAAGTGGGGATAGCAAGTTACATAGCCTATGTCAAATGACATAATGCTGACGTATGTTCATGACTGACACATAGCTTAGCAAACTAACCTAACATTGCTTGTGTCATGTCAGTTATTATAACCCTACATGAGTTATAATGAGACCTGTTATATTATTAGTAAGTCAGAGCCTTGGCTTGTCCGAGCCGGAACGGCTCATAGAGCAGGAGACTATCTCCCGGTTTCTGTAGCTTGAGGCAGCTTGATGTACATGCACACGCCCTGGACAGGACACTAGTCTATTGCAGGGCCTTACCCCCAAATCTATCTCCTTAATGCTGAGTACCAAGCAGAGACACACTGGGTCTCATTTGTACAGTCTTTGGTATGACTCGGACGGGGATAGAACTCCGCACAACCTTCCAATCTTAGGGTGAACACTTAAACAACAAGGCCACTGAGTTGGTCTCCTGTTATACCTGCTTCATTGAGTAACAGTTAAGGGTTACCGTAAAAAAAAACTCTAAATGTGTTTTTACAGTAACACTTTACGTGAAGTGTGGATAGCAAGTAGGC
This sequence comes from Salvelinus sp. IW2-2015, assembly GCF_002910315.2. Taxonomy (NCBI): domain Eukaryota; kingdom Metazoa; phylum Chordata; class Actinopteri; order Salmoniformes; family Salmonidae; genus Salvelinus; species Salvelinus sp. IW2-2015. Next base: position 34,729,580 of record NC_036842.1, on the reverse strand, counting down.
CTAACATAGTCTATGTCAAATTACATAATGCTGCCATATGTTTATGGCTAACACATAGCTTAGCAAGCTAGCCTAACATTAATTGAGTCGTGTTAGTGTCAAGTCACTTGTAATATCCTGACATCAGTTATTATGAGACCTGTTATATCATGCTTGTGACATAACAGGTAAAGTAGACTAATATACTCTATAACACAGCTTCTACTAAAAATGTCCCACATATGGGCTGGTATTTGAGCCTAGTAACTCAAATTGTGCTAACACTTAACCTTCATAACACACTCATATGAATGACATTGCTGTTATTAAACATGCCATGACTGTTCATGGAAATATTTTAAGATTTTATTTGTCAAGGTGACTGTTATATAAACATTCTTAAGTGAAAGGTTTTTATGGCATGTGGTGGCAGCTGTCATATTCTGTTGATGACTTCTAACAGTCTCTATGTCAGTACCCTTACAGTAAAGACTTTCTTAGTATTTCAGGCTCTACATTGTCACGAAAATCCCCTACAAAAAGTCCCAGTATCTTGTTCCTGTTCACTCCCACTCCCACTTCCGCTTCACTACCCTGAAGTCCCCTACAACCAACCAGACCTGAGTTCAAATAGTATTTGAACTCTTTAAAATACTTTTAAAGTTAGCTTGAGCCTGCCTGGAGTGCCAGGAGCCAGGAGCCAGAGTTTGCACTATATTATTGGTTCCACTCCGCTAGGAAAACTGAATCAAGCACAGCTAAAGAAGCAGAAAGATTTCAAATACTATTTGAACCCAGGTCTGCAAGCAACCAACCACACAGCCCTCCCTGTGGGGCTTAGGCCATCTGACTCGGCTACAACCCGACACAATTCCACCAGGCAGCGTTGGGTATATAGAGGGAAATAACAGAGAGACAGGCACAGCCGGAGAGAGAGAGAAAGTGAGATAGAAAGAGAGGGAGAGATCTGAGGAGCATGGCTTGTTTCTAATCATTCTGCTGCAGACCTGCTCTGCAGAATGATTCCTGTGCATCTGGAGGGAGAAGCATAGAGCTAAAAAAAACGAATGGAGCTAGAGAGAGGGGGAGAGAGAGAGAAACAGAGATAGAGAGAGAGAGTGAGGGAGCAGGAGCGGAGACAATCTTTGCCTATCTGTCAGTCGATTGGCCAGTTAAAAATGCATACAATTACTTCCACCGTGCTCGGGCGAGGGGCATTTACATATGCATACGTGAGGGTACTGCCTGGGTGTCGAAACGAGGGATGGAAGGAAGGAGGGAGGGAGATGCAGAGAAAGGGAGAGGCATTAATCTTTAAACACTCAACATGCAGATTTATTACAGACAGCAGGAGGAACAGAAATAAAAACAGAGAGTAAGAAACGTATTTAAAGTAGACGTCACCGATTGGTGGCTGACTATTATGGAGTGCCCTCTTTTGTTTTCGAGCTTCGCTTCGTCCATATGATTGTATATCATTTCATAAACTGGGTTGTTCAAGCCCTGAATGCTGTTTGGCTGACAGAGCGTGGTATATCAGACCGTATACCACGGGTATGTCAAAACATATATTTTTTTAATGTTCTAATTACGTTGGTAACCAGTTTATAATAGCAATAAGGTATCTCGGGGGTTTGTGGTATATGGCCAATATACCATGCTAAGGCTGTATCCAGACACTCCGCTTTGCCTCGTGCATAAGAACAGCCCTTAGCCGTGGTATATTGGCCATGTACCACACCCCCTCGGGCCTTATTACTTAATTATATACATACTCTACACATTTGCACTTTGAATTTCCAGACAATTACTTATTATACTCTAGAGAAATACTTCTGTATTTTACATATTATTTCGTACACAAAACAGCACTTTAAAACGTACCAGATCTCTAGAACAGTGGGAATAGCTTTCCCTGACTCTTTCCCTCATTTTTATTCCTTTATGTGTGTTATAGTGATACATATGTGAATCCAGGCCTGATCATAAAGGTTCTGGGGAAGAACATTTTAGAGAGAAAACCTGACCCCCACAGTACGCTGGATATAACGCACTCATCATTATTTCATACTGTGCCTATCATTTATATATTTCAGAGCCATAGTCCAATACAGATTGCAGGCATATTTGACAAGCATATTTTACCGTCTCTGTCTGCATTTATACAGTTATTTGGATTAAATAAATCTGTAATTCAAATAAGCCTTGTTAAAGTATACCTGTATTAAGCCGCCAGACTAGTAATAGCATGGGTTAGGAAGGGATCATGGGTATAACCACAATTAAGAGAAGTGTGCACTTTTAAGGGGGCATATTCAAAGCAAATTGGAAGGTTCTCTTCCCTTAATACTCTGGACATCTCTCACGTCTCCTTAAAGTTAGAATCCTTAATTGCTACATCCATTTTTGGACTTATAAATGAATTATTGAAGATTATAATTTATAATGCTTCATGAGTTTAGCTAAATTCCATTATAATTTATAATATGAGGTTGTTTAACTCCAATGTTTGTAAACAATGTTAATGTTAAAATTAAAACCATGGTGTTCTCAAAAGATTCTCCCACAAGCTAATGAGAGAGAACTTGTTCTATCACTCAGTACTTTGGTGCTGCCTCCACACACAAACACACACACACACACCTACACCTACGCACGCACGCACGCGCACGCACACGCACACACACACACACACATACACATACACAAACACATACACACACACATACATACACTCTCAACAACCACACACACACACACACACACACACACACACACACACACACACACACACACACACACACACACACACACACACACACACACACACACACAAACCACACACAACCTCAACACACAACACACACACACACACACACACACACACACAACACACACACAACACACCACAACACACACACACACCCACACACACACACACACACACACACAACACACAACACACACCCTCAACACACAGAAGACCCTCATATGCCCGGCAGATGTATGTAATGGAGACCCCAAAAACATACATTTAATACGACACACATGTAATGGAAAAAAAAGAGCCTACAAAAGAGTAGGAATGGGGGGGGGGGGGGGGGGGGTGGTTTTCTTGAGGAGCTGCGGCTAGAATAGAATCCTTTCCATATGTGGCAAAGCCCAACGGGAAAAGAGCATGCAAAGACATACCCACTCTCCTACCTGTCTCACTCTGCCACTGTAAATTAGCCTTATGGCTTCTATTCCTCCATTCCATAGATCTCCCTCCCTACTTCCCTCCTACCCTCCCTTCCCTCCTTCCTTCTATTCCCTCCCTCCCTCCTTCCCTTCCACCCCCAACTCATGGGGACCAGTCAGGACAACATTTGGATTTTGAAGGTATTTTCTTTCTCTTTTTCCACATGCTGTTTCCATCTACTGTGTGTGTGTTCTGGGGCTCCAGTCTGAAGGGGGCCCCATTTCCCCATTCCCAGGCAGCAACAAGGAAACTGGGGGCCCTCCCACACTGCTCTGAGGCTGGGGCCTTGCCTTGGGGCCTGGTGAAGGGGAATGACCAGGGCAGTGCTTGGCCAAAATTGAAATTTACAACATGGAGAGCAGTGCAGCAGAACTCACGCCTGTCCTGTGTGTATTTCTCACCTTTGACCCCCCGGTCATTTCAATAGGGTCCATAAAACTGTCCCGCAACACTTTGTCCCCTATTTGAGGACAGATGGATAAGATAGAGCATTTCAGGGTGAGGTCTAGAGGGTCACATGTCACCACCTAGTTCTGAAGATGAAACCTGACTTCAGTGTCTGCCAAAGAGTAGCAACCGAGCACTGAAGCACTTAGATAATGCCTAGGCTTTATCTCAGAGGATTAACAGTCTTGTGGTACACACAGAAGACCAGGATTTGAACTCCAGTTGATCACACTCGCACTTCACTTAAACTACAAATTACTGATGATTGTCTGAGAAAAAAATTGGATTGTGAAAAGATTGTGGGTGCTATTTTGTTAGACTTCAGTGTGGCTTTTGACACTATCGATCATAGTCTGCTGCTGGAAAAAGGCTTTACACCCCCTGCTATATTGTGGATAAAGAGTTACTTGTCTAACAGAACACAGAGGGGGTTCTTTAATGGAAGCTTCTCCAACATAATCCAGGTAGAATCAGGAATTCCCCAGGGCAGCTGTCTAGGCCCCTTACTTTTTTCAATCTTTACTAATGACCTGCCACTGGCTCTGAGTAAAGCCTGTGTGTCTATGTATGCGGATGACTCAACACTATACACGTCAGCTACTACAGTGAGTGAAATCACTGCAAAACTTAAAGAGCTGGAGTCACTTTCAGAATGGGTGAAATACGTTAGTCCTAAATATTTCTAAAACTAAAAGCATTGTATTTGGGACAAATCATTCACTAAACCCTAAACCTCAACTAAAACTTGTAATGAATAATGTGGAAATTGAGCAAGTTTAGGATACTAAACTGCTTTGAGTAACCCTGGATTGTAAAATAGTCAAAACATGTTGATACAACAATAGCTAAGATGGGGAGAAGTCTGTCCATAATAGAGCCCTGCTCTGACTTCTTAACAACATTATAAACAAGTCAAGTCTTACAGGCCCTAGTTTTGTCGCACCTGGACTACTGTCCAGTCGTGTAGTCAGGTTGCACAAAGAGGGACTTAAAAAAATGACAATTGGCTCAGAACAGGGCAGCATAGCTGGCCCTTAAATGTACACGGAGAGCTAACATTAGTAATATGCATGTAAATCTCTCATGGCTCAAAGTAGGGGAGAGATTGATTTCATCACTACTTGTTTTTGTAAGAAGTATTGACATGCTGAATGCATTGAGCTGTCTGTTTAAACTACTAGCACACAGCTCGGACACCCATATATACCCCACAATACATGCCACCAGAGCCACAAGACATGCCACCAGAGCCACAAGACATGCCACCATGTCTCTCTTGTGTCTCTTCACAATATCAAAGTCCAGAACACACCATGGGAGGCGCAGAGTACTACATAGAGCCATGACTACATGGAACTCTATTCCACATCAGGTAACTGATGCAAGCAGTAGAATCAGATTTTAAAAAACAGATAAAAATACACATTATGGAACAGCAGGGACTGTGAAGAGACACACACTCTACACACATGTATTTTGTATTGTAGATAATATGTGGTAGTAGAGTAGTGGCCTGAGTGCAGACAATGTGTTGTGAAAAGTGTTATGAAATGTGATGTCATGTAATATTTTAAATTGTATATAACTGCCTTAAAACGTATTATGGCTGAGATCCCATTAACGGGATCGATATGACAACAGCCAGTGAAAGTGCAGGGCGCCAAATTCAAAACAACAGAAATCTCATAATTAAAATTCATCAGACATACAAGTATTTTACACCATTTTAAAGATAAACTTGTTATTAATCCCACCACAGTGTTCGATTTCAAAAATACTTTACGACGAAAGCACACCAAACGATTATGTTAGGTCTGCACCTAGTCACAGAAAAACCCAGCCATTTTTCCAGGAGTCACAAAAAGCAGAAATAGAGATAAAATTAATCACTAACCTTTGATGATCTTCATCAGATGACACTCATAGGACTTCATGTTACACAATACATGTATGTTTTGTTCGATAAAGTTCATATTTATATCCAAAAATCTTAGTTTACATTGGCGCGTTATGTTCAGTAATATTTTGCCTCCAAAACATTAGGTGATTTTGCAGAGAGCCACATCAATTTACAGAAATACTCATAATAAACATTGATAAAAGATACAAGTATTAGACATGGAACTTTAGATAAACTTCTCCTGAATACAACCGCTGTGTCAGATTTCAAAAAAACTTTACGGAAAAAGCACACCATGCTATAATCTGAGTACAGCGCTCAGAGCCCAAATAAGCCATAAAGATATCCGCCATGTTTTGGAGTCAACAGAAGTCAGAAATAGCATTATAAATATTCACTTAACTTTGATGATCTTCATCAGAATGCACTCCCAGGAATCCCAGTTCCACAATAAATGTTGTTTTGTTCAATATAGTCCATAATTTATGTCCAAATACCTTCATTTTGTTTGTGCGTTCTGTCCAGTAATCCAAATTCATGACGCACAGGTCAGACGAAAAGTCAAACAATTCCATTACAGTTCGTAGAAACATGTCAAACGATGTATAGAATCAATCTTTACGATGTTTTTAACATAAATCTTCAATAATGTTTCAACCGGAGAATTCCTTTGTCAGAAATGCAATGGAAAGCAGGTCGCTCTCACGTGAGCGCGCTTGTTCAGCTCGTGCCAGACACCTGACTCAAAGAGCTCTCCTTCCCTCATCCTTCATAGTATAAGCATCAAACAAGGTTCTAAAGACTGTTGACATCTAGTGGAAGCCGTAGGAAGTGCAATATGACCAATATCCCACTGTACATTGGATAGGCAAACCTACAAACCTCAGATTTCCCACTTCCTGGTTGGATTTTTTCTCAGGTTTTTGCCTGCCATATGAGTTCTGTTATACTCACAGACATCATTCAAACAGTTTTAGAAACTTCAGATTGTTTTCTATCCAAATCTACTAATAATATGCATATCTTAGCCTCTGAGCCTGAGTAGCAGGCAGTTTACTCTGGGCACCTTTTCATCCAAGCTTCTCAATACTGCCACCCAGCCATAAGAAGTTTTAATGTTGCTGGACCGCAGGAAGAGTAGCTGCTACCTTGGCAAGAGCTAATATAAGGGCACAAGGCGCGGCACAAGGCGAGACCCAGATGCAGACACGGGAGGCAGATGGTTTGAGTCTTTGATATTTATTAAATCCAAAAGGGGTAGGCAAGAGAATGGTTGTGGACAGGCAAAAGGTCAAAACCAGTTCAGAGTCCAGGAGGTACAGTGTGGCAGGCAGGCTCGAGGTCAGGGCAGGCAGAATGGTCAGTCAGGCGGGTACAGAGTCCAGAAAAAAGGCAAAGGTCAAAACTGGGAGGACTAGCAAAAGAGAATAGAAACAGCAGGAGCACGGGAAAAACACGCTGGTTGACTTGGAACATACATGACGAACTGGCACAGACAGACAGAAAACACAGGTTTAAATACCTAGGGGATACTGGAGAAGATGGGTGACACCTGGAGGGGGTGGAGACAAGGACAGGTGAAACCGATCAGGGTGTGACAACTAATGGGAATCCTTAATGAAAAAAATACAAACCCAGTTCTCCTTTGACAGAGTCAGATGTCTCACTTTGCCATTAGTCGAATGGGATCTCTCTAGAGCTCTCTTGAGGCAATAGCTCAAGGAGATCCAGGGTTCGAACCCAGTTGGTCCCAAATCAATTTCACCCTAGATATTATTCTGCTCTGACAGAACCAGAAGATCTCTCACTTTGGCATTGGCCAAATGGAGTCTCACTAGAGCTGCAGGGTCAGCTGGGACTAGCTAGCATAACACAAAAGGCCACATTCCAACTAGTCTAGGAAATCCCCCTCGCTCTTGACTCTTGATGGCAACAAGCTGTGTTCCATATTAAAGGCAGACTCTCCTAAACTGGTGCTCACCCCGGCCACTTGATAACGGCACACAAGGTTCCCCTCTGTCCCGTAGAGACGCTCTGGCCCGAGTGACGCACCCACTCACAAAGCTCCACTGTCTCCGTGGTGACTCCGAGGGACCATGATTGGCCACTGCTGGGTCTTAATTAGAATCTCTCCCTTCTCTGTCCTTCTATTTCTTTGAGATGGAGATTCTCTCCATTTTATTTCCTTCTCACTTCTGTCCTGACTTTTGACATACTTGCCTCTCTGTCTCTCCACTTCTTCTCCATTTCTTCCTTATTTTTCTTTGCTTTCCTTCTCTCTTTGCATCTGTCTTTCCCTTCCACTTGTTTTCCCCTCTTCCTTTCCTTTCGCTGAAGTCCCACTCTGTAGAATAGTGCAAAGAGTAGGTCACTGTGAACATCTTGCCCTCATCATTGCCTTAAACATATTCCCAGTATTATATAGTGAAATATCAGCAGTGTGACTAATATGAAGTGGGTTCTGCTGTAATTACAGATAGCTTTGACCAGAATGACATAGATAGCATCACTGCAACGTTGCCATATAAAGCTGCCATAGTAGATCACTGCTTATCATGAGCTATTAAGATATGGTGAATCCGCCAATTTGGTAATTTGTGATAAAAATGGGAAGATATGATAGAAATATAGTTAATCCTTCAAATTAGGCACAATGATATTTCTCCATGATATTCTCTGGAGTTGACTAGGGTAGGATAGAAAACAGTAAGGTAGGATAGAACACAGTAGGGTAGGATTGAACACACTAGGGTAGGATATAACACAGTAGGGTAGGATAGAACACACTAGGGTAGGATAGAACACACTAGGTTAGGGCAGAACACACTAGGGTAGGATTGAACACACTAGGGTAGGATAGAACACACTAGGGTAGGATTGAACACACTAGGGTAGGACAGAACACACTAGGGTAGATTAGAATACACAGGGTAGGACAGAACACACTAGAGTAGGACAGGACACACTAGGGTTGGATAGAACACACTAGGGTAGGATTGTACACACAAGGGATAGAACACACTAGGTTCAGATAGAACACACAAGGGAAAGAACACACTTAGGTAGGATAGAACACATTAGGGTAGGACAGAACAAACTAGGGTAGGATAAAACACACTAGGGTAGAATATAATACACTAGGGTAGTATAGAATACACTAGGGTAGGACATAAATACTAGGGTAGGAGAGGACACACTAGGGTAGAACAGAACACACTAGGGTAGGATAAAACACACTAAGGTAGAACATAACACACTAGGGTAGTATAGAATACACCAGAGTAGAACAGAACATACTAGGGTAGGATAGAACATACTAGGGTAGGACAGAACATACTAGGGTAGGAGAGGACACACTAGGGTTGGATAGAACACACTAGGGATAGAACACACTAGAGTAGGAAAGGACACACTAGGGTAGATTATAGAATGCACTAGGGTAGGATAGAATACACTAGGGTAGGATAGAACCCACTAGGGGAGGATGGGCACACTTACTTTTTGTCTCCAAATATGTCAAGATGTTATGATGTTGCATAAAGAAATCCTATTCGAATTATATTGTAGTTAACGATATGCTAACATTTTGGAATGCTTGAATAACTGACTGAAGATTCACCCTATAGTGAGAGGGTTTTTGTATGCATACTGCACACATGTGTGCTTGAACATGTTTGCATGCCACACATGATAATCAACTACATGCGCTCGGGGGGAGCTGGCAATAGAACTGCGCTCTCTGTGCATACTTGAGAAAGCCTCGTCATCTGACTTTGTCCAGGTCGTTGGAAAATAATGCCTTATTTGAAAGAGATGCTTCTGTGTGTGTGTGATTGTGATTGTGTGTGTGTGTGTGTTTGTGTGTGTGGGTGTGTGTGTTGTTGTGTTGTGTGGTGGTTGTTGTGTTGTGGTGTGGTGTGTGGTGTGTTGGGTGTCCGTGTGTGGTTGGTGGTGTGTGTCTGTGTGTGTCTGTGTGCGTGTCGTTCTGTCTGTGTCTTGTCGTGCTGTCTGTGTCGTGTGTCTGTGTGTCTGTGTCTGTGTGCTGTGTTGTCTGTGGTGTGTGTCTGTGTCTGTGTGTCGTGTGTGTGTGTGTGTGTGTGTGTGTGTGTGTTGTGTGTGTGTGTGTGTGTGTGTGATGTGTGTGTATGCAGAAAGGTGGTTGCAGTTAGGAGGGTGAGCCTGCCACCCAGAGTGCTCCAGACATGTGGCTACAGGAGGAGCTCGGCTGGATCAATGGCTTCTCTGTTTCCCACTCCTTCTCCCACCTCTCCCCCCTTTCTCTCCGCTCCACCTCCCTCCTCTCCCTCCTCTCCCTCCTTCCTCCTCTCCTCCTTTTCTCCTTCTCCACCTCTCCTCTCTCTCCTCCCATCTCTTCTTCTCCTCTCCCCCTCTCCCCTTCTCCTCCCCACCTCTCCTCCTTTCTTCTCTCTCCCCCTACCTCTCCTTTCTCTCCTCTCCCACCTTCTCCTTCCTTCTCTCCCTCCCTCCTCGCCAACCTCTCCTCCTTTCCCTCCACTCCCTAATGCTCTGCCATCCATCCCACAATTGTGAAGCTCAGTGCTTTCCTGACTCCTTGGCAACCTAACTACCGACACCTGCCCTGTTACACCCTGTCTCTCTCTTAGGCTATTATAAACACCTGTCCTGCTTTACACCCGTCTCTCTCTTAGGCTATATTAAAAACCTGTCCTGCTTACACCCTGTCTTCTCTTAGGCTATATAAACACCTGTCCTGCTTTACACCCTGTCTCTCTCTTAGCGCTATATTAAACACCCACTGCTTTACACCCTGTCTCTCTCTTAGGCTATATTAAAACACCCACTCTGCTTTACACCCTGCTCCTCTCTTAGGCTCTATAAAACACCCACTCTGCTTTACACCCTGTCTCTCTCTTAGGCTATATTAAAACACCCACTCTGCTTTACACCCTGTCTCTCTCTTAGGCTATATACAAACGAAAGCCGGGTTAGCCAGTGTCACAATGATGGTGATAGGGCAGGCAGTTCACTCTGTATACAAGTCAGTATTTGACTCCATCCATGTCAGGAGTGGGAATTCGTGGAATACTCGCCACTTGGGCAACAGTGAGCGCTTTACCTTTAAGTAAGCTTTGGTTTTACTAGGGTCTTGTGGACGAGAATGGTGGATGGGCGTAAGCATTTGCCTCTGTTCCAAAGGTTGCATATTCAAATAGATAGTTGTTTTTTATATTTTATTTTAAGCCCATCCAAACCTTTACCTTAACCATTCGAGATTTTATTTTATTAGTATTTTTTAAACCTTTATTTAACTTAATGCCTAACCTTAAGATTTCAGAGTTAATGCCTAACCTTAAGTATTCAGAGTTAATGCCTTAAGATTTCAGAGTTACCTAACCTTAAGTGCTCAGAGTTAATGCCTAACCTAAGTATTCAGAGTTAATGCCTTAAGATTTCAGAGTTAATGCCTAACTCAAGATTCAGATTAATGCCTAACCTTAAGATTTCAGAGTAATGCCTAACCTTAAGTATTCAGAGTTAATGCCTTAAGATTTCAGAGTTAATGCCTAACCTCAAGATTTCAGAGTTAATGCCTAACCTTAACATTTACATTTACATTTACATTTAAGTCATTTAGCAGACGCTCTTATCCAGACGACTCACTGGCATTCACCTTATTGATGGTCCAGTGGAACAACCACTTTACAATAGTGCATCAATCTAAGGGGGGGGGGTTAGAAGGATTACTTATCCTATCCTAGGTATTCCTTAAAGGTGGGTTTCAGTGCTCCGGAAGGTGGTGATTTATTCCGCTGCCTGGCGTCGTGGGGAGTTTGTTTCCACCATTGGGTGCCAGAGCAGCGAACAGTTTGACTGGCTGACGAGCTGTTTATCCTCAGAGGTAGGGAGGCGAGCAGCCAGAGGTGGATGAACGCAGTCCCTTGTTTGGTGTAGGGCCTGATCAGAGCCTGATGTATCGGAGGTGCCGTTCCCTCACACTCCGTAGGCAAGCACCATGGTCTTGTAGCAGATGCGAGCTTCAACTGGAAGCCAGTGGAGAGAGCGGAGGACCGGGGTGACGTGAGAGAACTTGGGAGAGTAACACCAGACGGCTGCGGCGTTCTGGATGAATTGTAGTTTAATCGCACAGGCAGAGCCCAGCCAACAGCGAGTTGCAGTAATCCAGACGAGATTGACAAGTGCCTGGATTAGGACCTGCGCGCTTCCTGTGTGAGCAGCGTCGTACTCTGCGAATGTTTTAGAGCATGAACCTACAGGAACGCCACGCCTTGATGTGGTTGAGAACGACAGGGTGTTGTCCAGGATCACGCCAAGGTTCTTAGCGCTCTGGGAGGAGGACACAATGAGTTTCGTAACCTGGATGGCAAGATCATGAACGGGCAGTCCTTCCCCGGGAGGAAGAGCAGCTCGTCTTGCCGAGTTCAGCTTGAGGTGGTGATCCGTCATCCACACTGATATTCGCCAGACATGCAGAATGCGATTCGCCAACCTGGTTATCAGAAGGGGAAAGGAGAAGATTAATTGTGTGTCGTCTGCCTAGCAATGATAGGAGAGACCATGTGAGGATATGACAGAGCCAAGTGACTTGGTGTATAACGAGAATAGAGAGGCCTAGAACAGACCTGGGGCACCAGTGGTGAAGCACGTGGTGCGGAGACAGATCTCTCCACGCCACCTGGTAGGCGACCCTGTCAGTAGGACGCAATCCAAGCGTGGGCCGCGCCGGAGTGCCCAACTCGGAGAGGTGAGAGGAGGATCTATGTTCACAGTATCAAAGGCAGCGATAGGTCTAGAAGATGAGAAGCAGAGGAGAAGAGACGTTAAGCTCTCGAGCCTAGCTGCGAGACGCCTCCTGACACAGAGAAGAGCAGTTCTCATGATCTGACGGATAGTTCTTTGAAACCGATACTCTATTTGCATCAACCTCTTACTCTATTGGATCAAAGAAGTGCAATCTGGAGATTGATAGCTAGGAGAGTGGCAAGGAGGCACGTTCAAGTGTTTTGAGAGAAAAGAAGAAGATCACTCGATAGGTTGACATCAGAGACGCAGTTAGGTTTTTGTCAGAAGGTGCAACTTCGCTCTGGAGGCAGAGGACACCAGCGTCCAAGGAGTTATAGCGATGTGGGTAAGGGAGAAGCATTCTGGAGAAGAGAGGGTAGGGTCAACGGGCAGGTTTGGGCCCGCCGCCGTCACAAGACGCGAGATTCACTCTGGAGAGAGAGGGGAGAAGAGGTCAAAGCACAGGGTAGGACAGTTGAGCAGAACCAGCGGTGATTTTTGACTTAGCAAACGAGGATCGGATGTCGTCGACCTTCTTTTTCAAAATGGTTGACGGATCATCCGCCAGAGAGGAGGGGGGGGAGGAGGATTCAGGAGGAGAGAGAAGGTGGCAAAGAGCTTCCTAGGGTTAGAGGCAGATGCTTGGAATTTAGAGTGGTAGAAGTGGCTTTAGCAGCAGAGACAGAAGAGGAGATGTAGAGAGGAGGGAGTGAAAGGATGCCAGGTCCGCAGGGAGGCGAGTTTTCCTCCATTCTTCGCCTCGGCTGCCCGGGCCCTTCTGTGAGCTCGCAAAGAGTCGTCGAGCCACGGAGCAGGAGGGGAGGACCGAGCCGGCCTGGAGATAGGGACATAGAGAGTCAAAGGATGTAGAAAGGGGGAAGGAGGTTGAGGAGGCAGAATCAGGAGATAGGTTGGAAAGGTTTGAGCAGAGGAAGAGATGATAGGATGGAAGAGGAGAGAGTAGCGGGGAGAGAGACGAAGTGTGGACGCGCGGATACCATCGAGTAGGGGCATGTGGGAATGTTGGATGAGAGCGAGAAAAGGATACAAGGTATGGTGTCGGAGACTTGGGGAGTTGCAATGAGTAGTGGAAGAACAGATCTAGTAAAATGAGGTCAAGCGTATTGCCTGCCTTTGGAGTAGGGGGGGAAGGTGAGAGGGTGAGGGCAAAAAGAGGAGAGGAGTGGAAAGAAGAGGCAGAGAGGAATGAGTCAAAGGTAGACGTGGGGAGGTTAAACACCCAGAACTGTGAGAGGTGAGCCATCCTCAGGAAAGGAGCTTATCAAGCGTCAAGCTCATTGATGAACTCTCCAAGGGAACCTGGGGTGATAAATGATAAGGATGTATAGCTTAAAGGCTTGGTAACTGTGACAGCATGGAATTCAAAAGGCATAGACAGGTGTCAGGGGAGAAAGAGAGAATGTCCACTTGGGAGAGAAGAGGATCCCAGTGCCACCACCCCGCTGACCAGAAGTCTCGGGGTGTCGGAAACACGTGGGCAGACGAGGAGGACGAGTAGAGTAGCAGTGTTATCTGTGGTAATCCATGTTTTCGTCAGTGCAAGAAGTCGAGAGATGGAGGAAGCATAGGCTGAGCTGAACTCTGCCTTGTTGGCCGCAATCGGCAGTCAGAGGCTGCCGGAGACCTGGAACTCCACGTGTGGTCGTGCGCGCTGGGACCACCAGGCAGCGGCCACCGGTGGAAGCGTTTGTATTTGTTGTATGGTCTGTGCAGAGGAGAGAAGAGGGATAGCCACACATAGTTGACAGGCTACAGAAGAGGCTACCTTATGCAAAGGAGATTGGAATGACAAGTGAGCTACACGTCTCGAATGTTCGAAAGTTAAACTTACGTTGCAAGAAATCTTATTGACTAAAAATGATACAGTGCTGCTGAAGCAGGCTAGCTAGCAGTGGCTGCGTTGTTGACTTAGTTTTGAAAGTGTAGCTGGCTAGGTACCGCGTCGAACTGGCTAGGTACCTCGACAATACTTCAAACTACTCAAAACACAATTACTCAAAACACACAATTATCTTACAGCAAAGACAACTATGTAGCTAGCTAACACTACACTAACCAAGTCGTTTCCGTTGTAATGTAATAGTCTCTACAGTGCTGCTATTCGGTAGACGGTAGAGCGTGCTGCCTGGAGGCAGTGGCTGCTAGCTAGCAGTGTTTCCTGCGTTAAGAGGGACGACAAATAGCTGGCTAGCTTAACCTCGGTAAATATACGATAATTACTGTAATCTACACAATTATCTTGGATACGAAGACAGCCAGACACAACTATGTAGCTAGCTAACACTACGCTAATCAAGTCGTTCCGTTGAATGAATAGTTTCTACAGTGCTGCTATCGGTAGACGTTGCTAGCTGTGCTAGCTAGCAGTGTTTCCTACGTAATAAGGACGACAAATAGCTGGCTAGCCTAACCTCGGTAAATTAAGATAATCACTCTAAAACTACACACTCTAAACTACACAATTATCTTGGATACGAACAGCAAAGACAACTATGTAGCTAGCTAACACTACACTAATCAAGTCGTTCCGTTGAGTGTAATAGTTTCTACAGTGCTGCTATTCGGTGGACGTTGGCTAGCTGGCTAGCTGCTGGCCAGATAGCAGTGTTGACTACGTTAGGACGACGAATTACGATAATTACGCAATTATCTTTGATACAAAGACGGCTATGTARCWRGCTAAGAAGAAATTGCTAAGATCAGACAAATCAAACCGTTGTACTATAATGAAATGTAATGAAAAGTTATACTACCTGCGGAGCGAAGTGCAAAATGCGACCGCTCGCTCCAACCCGGAAGTAAGATTTCAGAGTTAATGCCTAACCTTAAGATTTCAGAGTTAATGCCTAACCTTAAGATTTCAGAGGTAATGCCTAACCTTAAGTATTCAGAGTTAATGCCTTAAAATTTCAGAGTTAATGCCTAACCTCAAGATTTCAGAGTTAATGCCTAACCTTAAGATTTCAGAGGTAATGCCTAACCTTAAGATTTCAGAGGTAATGCCTAACCTTAAGAATTCAGAGTTATTTATCCTTGGAACGATACAGAGAAGTAACCAAACACAACAACTTGGAAATTGTACGTTTGAGAAACATGGATGAACGTCGAATTCTGACGTGAGACTGTGAGAGCTTGTTGGACAGGGAGGATGCTGGATTAAATCTTTGGTTGTGTATTACTAGTGCTTTCAATATTTCTACATGGAATAGAGAAACTGCAAAAACAACAACAACAACATTACCAACAGGTAACAGCATTTAAACGAATAGCATAGCTTGACACCTGTCCTTATAGGTCATGGTGATTAAGGACATCAAGCTCATATTTCTCAAATCAAGTGTTTCTGAATAGTGAAACGGTAAAAACTCATCCTAAGAGTCCTATGTCACTTGGCATAAGGAATGAGATTACCATAATCCATTAATTAATGTTTACCATAATCCATTATCCATAATGACATGTATTACATCACTCCCATGTCAACATCATCTAGGCTAAACTGTATTAAATCAGTGGTGTTATTCAATAATGACAGCCATTATATACAATACGGTCCAACGTTATAGTCACCCTTGATAAATATGAGCAATAATGACTGTATAAAATAAATCATTCAAATACTGAGCTACAGTGGCTTGCGGAAGTATTCACCCCCTTGGCATTTTTCAAAAATGTTTTGCCTTACAACCTGGAATTAAAATGGATTTTTGGGGGGTTTGTATCATTTGACTTACACAACACTTTGAAGATACAAAATATTTTTTATTGTGAAACAAACAGGAAATAAGACAAAAAACGGAAAACTTGAGCGTGCCTAACTACCCCCCTTAAGTCAATACTTTGTAGAGCCAACTTTTTCAGCAATTACAGCTGCAAGTCTCTTGGGGTATGTCTCTATAAACTTGGCACATCTAGCCACTGCGATTTTTGCCCTTTCTTCAAGGCAAAACTGCTCCAGCTCCTTCAAGTTGGATGGGTTCCTCTGGTATACAGCAATCTTTAAGTCATACCACAGATTCTCAATTGGATTGAGGTCTGGGCTTTGACTAGGCCATTCCAAGACATTTAAATGTTTCCCCTTAAACCAGTTGAGTGTTGTTTTAACAGTATGCTTAGGGTCATTGTCCTGCTGGAAGGTGAACCTCCGTCCCTGTCTCAAATCTCTGGAAGACTGAAACAGGTTTCCCTCAAGAATTTCCCTCTATTTAGTGCCATCCTTCATTCCTTCAATTCTGACCAGTTTCCCAGTCCTTGCCGATGAAAAACATCCCCACAGCATGATGCTGCCACCACCATGCGTCACTGTGGGGATGGTGTTCTCAGGGGGATGAGAGGTGTTGGGTTTGCGCCAGACATAGCGTTTTCCTTGATGGCCAAAACGCTCAATTTTAGTCTCATCTGACCAGAGTACATTCTTCCATGTTTGGGGAGTCTCCCATATGCCTTTTGGAGAACAACAAACATGTTTGCTTATTTTTTTCTGGCTACTCTTCCGTAAAGCCCTGCTCTGTGGAGTGTACGGCTAAATGTGGTCCTATGGACAGATACTCCAATCTCCGCTGTGGAGCTTTGCAGCTCCTACAGGGTTATCTTTGGTCTCTTTGTTGCCTCCCTGATTAATGCCCTCCTTGCCTGGTCCATGAGTTTTGGTGGGCGGCCCTCTCTTGGCAGGTTTGTTGTGGTGCCATATTCTTTAAATTTTTTAATAATGGATTTAATGGTGCTCTGTGGGATGTTCAAAGTTTTGGATATTTTTTTATAACCCAACCCTGATCTGTACTTGTCCCTGACCTGTTTGGAGCGCTCCTTGGTCTTCATAGTATCGCTTTCTTAGTGGTGCCCCTTGCTTAGTGGTGTTGCAGACTCTGGGGCCTTTCAGAACAGGTGTATATATACTGAGATCATGTGACAGATCATGTGACACTTAGATTGCACACAGGTGGACTTTATGTAACTAATTATGTGACTTCTGAAGGTAATTGGTTACACCAGATCTTACTTAGGGGCTTCATAGCAAAGGGGGTGAATACATATGCACGCACCACTTTTCCGTTTTTTATTTGTTTTTGAACTTTTTGAAACAAGTAATGTTTTTTATTTTGTTTCACCAATTTGGACTATTTTGTGTATGTCCATTACATGAAATCCAAATAAAAATAAATTTAAATTAGAGGTTGTAATATAACAAAATAGGAAAAACGCCATGGGGGGTGAATACTTTTGCAAAGCACTTTATATTGTATGCTAAAATAAATTAGACTAATAATGCAATTGCTCAGAGAAAGAGATTTTGTTTAACAAGTAATACATTTTTTCTTAAAAAGCAAGGCGTCAAAATTATTGACACCCCTTAGATTGTATAATTAAAATAGTCAAAAGTTTAGTATTTGGTCGCAAATTCCTAGCACGTAATGACTGCATCAAGCTTGTGACTCTACAAACTTGTTGGATGCATTTGCAGTTTGTTTTGGTTGTGTTTCAGATTATTTTGTGCCCAATAGTAATTCATGGTAAATAATGTATTTTGTCATTTTGGAGTCACTTTGTAAATAAGAACAGTATATGTTTCTAAACACTTTCACATTATTGTGGTGGCTATCATCAAAAATGGGTCAAAAATCACACCCCCAAGACATGCTAACCTCTCCTGTTATTGTTAATGGTAAATGGTGAAACGTTTTAGAACACCTTCTCATTCAAGGAATTTTCTTAATTTTTTACTATTTTCTACATTGTAGAATAATAGTGAAGACATCAAAACCAAAAAAGTGTTCAACAAATCAAAATATATTTTATAATTGAGATTCTTCAAATAGCCACCCTTTGCCTTGATGACAGCTTTGCACACTCTTGGCATTCTATCGACCAGCTTCACCTGGAATGCTTTTCCAATAGTCTTGAAGGAGTTCCTACATATGCTGAGCACTTGTTGGCTGCTTTTCCTTCACTCTGTGGTCTGACTCATCCCAAACCATCTCAATTTGTTTGTGGTTGGGGGCTTGTGGAGACCAGGTCATCTGATGCAGCACTCCATAACTCTCCTTCTTGGTCAAATAGCCCTTACACAGCCTGGAGGTGTAACGGCTGTCCTGTTGAAAAACAAATGATAGTCCCACTAAGCCCAAACCAGATGGGATGGCGTATCACTGCAGAATGCTGTGGTAACCATGCTGGTTAATTGTGCCTTGAATTCTAAATAAAATCACAGACAGTGTCACGAGCAAAGCACCCCCACACCATAACACCTCCTCCTCCATGCTTTACGGTGGGAAATACATATGCAGAGATCATCCCGTTCACCTACACCGCTTATCACAAAAACATGTCGGTTGGAACCAAAAATCTCAAATTTGGACCCCAGACCAAAGCACACATTTCCACCGGTCTAATGTCCATTGCTCGTGTTTCTTGGCCCAAGCAAGTCTCTTCTTATTATTGGTGTTCTTTAGTAGTGGTTTATTTGCAGCAATTCGACCATGAAGGCCTGATTCACACATTCTCCTCTGAACAGTTGATGTTGAGATGTGTCTGTTACTTGAACTCTGTGAAGCATTTATTTGGGCTGCAATTTTTGAGGCTGGCAACTCTAATGAACGAATCTCTACAGCAGAGGTAACTCTGGATCTTCCATTCCTGTGGCGGTCCTCGTGAGAGCCAGGCACACCTGTTAATTGAAATGCATTCCAGGTGACTACCTCATGGAGCTGGTTGAGAGAGTGTGCCAAGAGTGTGCAAAGCTGTCATCAAGGCTATTTGAAGAAAATATTTGTTTAACACTTTTTTGGTTGTGTTGTTTCCAAGTTTTGATGTCTTCACTATTATTCTACAGTGTATAAAATAGTAAAAATAAAGATAAACCCTTGAATGAGTAAGTGTTTTTGACCGGTAGTGTAGCTTAATAGTCTAAGCCCTTAGACAGGGCTTAGACTCTTAGGGTTTAAACAAAATCTATTTCTCTGAGCAATTGTACTAGCATAAAATAATATATACAGCTCAGTATTTGAATTATTTATTTTATAAAGTCCTTATTGCTAATCTTTGTCAAGGGAATCAATTATTTTGGACATCACTGTACAATCACCCATGGCATTATTATATAGCCTAAAAATAATACCATATTAATATACAATATAAGCGCTCTATTCTAAGTGGTTGTCATTTCCATGTGGTGAGTGCACTGTACGAAGACACCGCGACACCGTTTCCTCTCGGAGGCCTGGCCATGTCCCCGTCTCTCCCAACACTGAGTTCCTCTCCCGCCCTTTTCCTCTAAATTGCCAATGGTAAGTATGTCTAATGGGCTCGACTTCATCTGTGGCTGTGGTCGCGCCAGCTCCGGGTCAAATTCGCTCAGATGAATCATCTAGGACGGCACTTTGTACTTATGCGACAAGCTTCAATTGGTTTCATTTTGTTGGCGTTATAGTTTTTACCGCCACAGGTCCGAATGTCTTGTGTTTTCTCTTGGCTCAATCTACTGCACTGGCCACATTGTTTCTCTCTCCGACAAAGTTTAAGCTTATTTTCTCCAACTCCATTTCAACTCCATGGAAATATGACTTTAATGATCATTGTGGTGGCATTGTTTCCTATATTGAAAGTCTTCCAAGTTTGTTTTGCTTCCAGTGTACTTTGTAGAGCAGATGTTCTATAAAGGCAGGTAGCCTGGCAGTTAGAGAGGCAGACCAGCAATGAGAAGGTTGATGGTTCAAGCCCCTTCCAGGTGATAGAATAATGGGAAGTGAACTTGCAGCTGGAGGGCTGCTGTTAACTGATCACAGGTACAAACCACAGCTGTTGTACTCTGACGGATGATGGTTCATCGAATGGACGTAAAATATATTGCAGTTAACTGGGATAGAATGGGTATAAAACGACAGAAAAAAATTATATTGTCACATACACCAGATAGGTGGAGTAAAATGTGTTGTTTAACAGGGTCGGCAATAGAGTCACACCAGTCTGTGAATCAGGACAGACAGACAGTCCCTACAACTGTCTGTCACTCAGGACAGACAGTCCCTACAACCATCTGTGACTCAGGACAGACAGGCCCTACAACCGTGTGTGACTCAGAACAGACAGGCCCTACAAACGTCTGTGACTCAGGATATACAGACATGCCCTACAATCGTGTGCGACTCAGAACACGGCCGACTGTGACTCAGGACATACAGACAGGACATACAGACAGTCCCTACAACCGTGTGTGACTCAGGACAGACAGACAGGCCATACAATAGTATGTGACTCAGGACTGACAGACAGGCCATACAACAGTAAGTGACTCATGACTGACAGACAGTCCCTACCACAGTAAGTGACACAGGACAGACAGACAGTCCCTACGACCATCTGTGTCTCAGGACATACAGACAGGCCCTACAACCATGTGTGACTTAGGACAGACAGGCCCTACAGCTGTTTGTGACTCAGGAGAAATAGACAGGCTCTACAACCGTCTGTCACTCAGGACGGACAGGCCCTACAACCGTCTGTGACTCAGGACAGACAGACATGCCCTACAACAGTATGTGACTCAGGGCAGACAGGCCAGGCCCTACAACAGTAAGTGACGCATGCCAGACAGACAGGCCCTACAACCATCTGTGACTCAGGACAGACAGGCCCTACAACTGTGTGTGACTCAGGACAGACAGGCCCTACAAACGTCTGTGACTCAGGATATACAGACATGCCCTACAATCGTGTGTGACTCAGGACAGACAGGCCCTACGACCGTCTGTGACTCGGGATATACAGTGCCTGTGACCAGCTGTGACTCAGGACAGACAGACAGGCCCCACAACAGTATATGACTCGGGACAGACAGACAGGCCCTACAACCGTCTGTGACTCAGGACATATAAATAGGCCCTACGACCATCTGTGACTCAGGACAGATAGACAGGCCGCACAACAATATATGACAGGACAGACAGACATTCATTACGACCATCTGTGACTCAGAAGAGATAGACAGGCCCTACAACAGTATGTGACTCAGGATAGACAGACAGGCCCTACAACCGTCTGTGACTCAGGACAGACAGACAGTCCCTGCAACCATCTGTGACTCAGGACAGACAGACAGGCCCTACAACCGNTCTGTGACTCAGGACAGACAGACAGGCCCTACAACCGTGTGTGACTCAGGACAGACAGGCCCTACAACCGTCTGTGACTCAGGACAGACAGACATGCCCTACAGCCATGTGTGACTTAGGACAGACAGGCCCTACAGCTGTTTGTGACTCAGGACAGATAGACAGGCCGCACAACAATATATGACAGGACAGACAGACATTCCCTACGACCATCTGTGACTCAGAAGAGATAGACAGGCCCTACAACAGTAAGTGACTCAGGACAGACAGACAGGCCCTACAACAGTAAGTAACTCAGGACAGACAGACAGGCCCTACAACATAAGTAACTTCAGGACAGACCGCAGGCCCTACAACAGTAACGTGACTCAGGACAACAGACAGGCCCTACAACAGTAAGTGACTCAGACAGACAGACAGGCCCTACAACAAAGTAGTGACTCAGACGGACAGGCCTACAACAGTAAGTAACTCAGGACAGACAGGCCTACAACAGTAAGTACTCAGGACAAGACGACAGGCCTACAACAGTAAGTAACTCAGGACAGACAGACAGACAGGCCCTACAACAGTAAGTGACACAGGAGAGACAGACAGGCCTTACAACAGTAGTGACACAGGACAGACAGACAAACAGGCCCATCTTAAATTCTTCATGGAGAGCCTCCGTCTAGCAGACATGCATGTTTACATGCCTACACTATGCGTATCTGCCACATGTACAGCATATACACAATGCCAGACCACACACACACACACACACACACACACACACACACACACAACACACACACACACACACCACACACACACACACACACCACACACACACACACACACACACACACAACACACACAACAACACACACACACACACACACACCACACACACACACACACACAGTGTTTTTAGCAATCCAAGAGGAAATGGCGACCACAGCTGAAGAGGCTCAGTTTCAATCCTGTTGCAGGAAATGCTCCATGAATCTTCTTCCGCTCCCGTATTAGTTTGTGTGTGTGTGTTGTGTGTGTGTGTGTGTGTGTGTGTGTGTGTGTGTGTGTGTGTGTGTGTGTGTGTGTGTGGTGTGTGTGTGTGTGTGTGTGTGTGTGTGTGTGTGTGTGTGTGTGTGTGTGTGTGTGTGTGTGTGTGTGTGTGTGTGTGTGTGTGATGGGTGTTGTGTGTGTGTGTGTGTTTGGTTTGTGGAATGGCTTAACTATACTTTTGGGGACCTTT
Source organism: Salvelinus sp. IW2-2015 (assembly GCF_002910315.2). Classification (NCBI taxonomy): domain Eukaryota; kingdom Metazoa; phylum Chordata; class Actinopteri; order Salmoniformes; family Salmonidae; genus Salvelinus; species Salvelinus sp. IW2-2015. Next base: position 34,706,868 of record NC_036842.1, on the reverse strand, counting down.
AGCCACAAGGTCAAATGCTATTTCTAGGGTGTTTAGGGTTAAGGTTAGAATTAGTGTTAGGGTTAGAATTAGTTTTAGGTTTAAGAGCTAGGGTTAGTTTTAGGGTTAGATTTGTTTTAAATGATTGTCACATAGGTGGAGTGAAATGTGTTGTTTTACAGGGTCAGCTATAGAGTCACAACAGTCTATGGCTCAGTTAGGCCCTACAACAGTTTGTGACTCAGGACAGACAGACAGGCTCTTTCTCCTTCTCTCACACTCAATCTTTTCTGTCTCTCACACACTCTTCACCTCCCTCTCCCTCTCTCCATGTCTCTCTTCACCTCCCTCTCCCTCTCTCCGTGTCTCTCTTCACCTCCCTCTCCCTCTCTGCGTGTCTCTCCGAGGTTAGAATGGAATGTGTGCAATGCGCGAGCAGGGCGGTTGGAGGCGGTGGCGGTGGCGACAGTAACAGTTGCAGAGTGGCTTGAGCCTGACAGAGTGGAGCTGGAAATCTCTTATTACAATCAAAACCTTCCTCTGCAATCTGTTCCTCTCTCTTTCTCTCTTTCTCTGTCTCTCTGTGTTATCCACACACAGCAGTCGACCATCTTGTTTTATCTCTGACTCTTCTTTATTTACATTATCTAGAGTTGATTTTCCTCTTTTAAAATAAATCCTTCTCTCCTTCTGATTTACCGTTCTCTCTTTAAACCCTCCCTTCCTCCATGTAGTCCCTCCCTCCCTCCCTCCCTCCCTCCCTCCCACCTTCATGCTCTAACTCTCCCCACTTTGGTGTTGAACTGTTCCGGCAACTAAATACTGCCACCAACCGTAGCTACGGCAACAGTTGCCAGGTGCACAGGGCTAGTAAAGGATGCTGTTCCCAACACTATCCACAAGGTACATGTAGCCATTTAAAACACAAGCTGGGTGGTCAGTAAACCAGCGAGGACAGTGTTAGCTCACGTAGCTAAAGCCAGTGTGCTTGCTTTGTAGCTTAAAAGCTAATGTGTCGTGTACCTTTCATGTCACTAGCAAGACAAAAAAAACCTAGACATTGACAGGGTCTGGTCTATTGGTAGTGCTGCCCCGACTACCTTTCCCCAAACAGGCGTTTCATTCCTGGGTCAGCCCTTCAATCCACCACTTTCATCTCTTCATCTGTCTCCCTCTCACAATCTATAAATAATCACATGCAGAAGGAGTATGGAATCCCATCCTCCTTTTAATAGGCAGTGCTGCAGGGAGTTCTTCTATAGTTTAGTACTGACTGTCCACTGGGTAAGTCAAGTATAGTTCATTATAAGGCTCTACAACACTGTTCCTGAAGAGATACTGTGTGTGCAATACGGTATACATTTTAGGACCCCCCTTTCTTTCTTTCAACCCAACACCAACATACACTATATCTACAAAAGTATGTAGACACTCCTTCAAATTAGTGGATTCGGCTATTTCAGCCATACCTGTTGCTGACAGATGTATCAAATCGAGCACACAGCCATGCAATCTCCAATGCCCCCATGCACAAAGCAAGGTAATACAGAAATGGTTTGTCGAGATCGTGTAGAGGAATTTGACTGGTCTGCTCAGAGCCCTGACCTCAACCCCATCCAACACCTTGGGATGAATTGGAACTGACTGTGAGCCAGGCCTAATCGCCCAACATCAGTGCTCAACCTCACTAATGCTCTTGTGGCTGAATGGAAGCAAATCCCCACAGCAGTGTTCCAACATCTACTGTAGTGGAAAGCTTTCCCAGAAGAGTGGAGGCTGTTATAGCAGCAAAGGGGGACCAACTCCATATTAATGGCAATGATTTTGGAATGAGATGTTCGACGAGCAGGTGTCCACATTCTTTTGTCAAATTGTGTTCTTGCTTGGCGTGATCTATTGTTGTCTCTACCTTCTTGCCTTTGTGCTGTTGTCTATGCCCAATAATGTTTGTACCATGTTTTGTGCTGCTACCATGTCGTACTGCTGCCATGTTGTGTTGCTACCATGTTGTGTTGTCTTGTGTTGCTGCCATGCTATGTTGTTGTCTTAGGTCTCTCTTTATGTAGTGTTGTGGTGTCTCTCTTGTCGTGATGTGTGTTTTGTCCTATTAAAATGTTTAATCCCAGCCCCCGTCCCCGACTTTTGCCTTTTGGTTGGCAGTCATTATAAATAAGAATTTGTTCTTAACTGACTTGCCTGGTTAAATAAAGGTTCAATAAAACATTAAAAAGTGTAGCACAAGCCACCTCTCTGAATTTAGTGATACCTACAGAATAAGTCCAGGTACTGTATGGGAAACGCCGGTCCATCTGGGCTGCGGTGTGAGCTCTGGTTCCTGCTCTACCTGATTCAACTAATGGTTTAAATTGAAGACCATAACACATAACACAGAGACCAGGTGGGTAGTGCAAGGCTGGAACAAAAGCCTGCACAGACTGCAGCTCTCCAGGATCCCTCCGAGTTCCCATCCCGAGTCGTGGTATTCAAAGGCTCCATTTCTGTAGCCTATCCCTTGAGAGGACTGACTAATTCACCATACCTGTAGAGCATTGTAGAGGTGCCCGTCAGCACACCGAGGGGGGGGTGTCCATCACTAGCTTCCTGTTTCCCCATGGTGCCCTTCTCCTTAAGAAGATGCAAATTTATGCGCAAGCAAAGGCGGGTCCTGTATTTTTTGATGAAAAAGATCTATGAGAGAGGCTCGTTTCACTCTCTCTCCCTTCTCTCTCTCTTTCCCCCTCTCTCTTTCCGCCTCCCTCCCTGCAGCTCTTTCTCTCTCGCTCTCTCTCTCACTCCCTTTTTCTTTTATAACGGGCCTCACTTTAATATGTATGCAAATGCACCCTCTTCCATCGCCTTAATTGTCTGCTTCAAGCAGCCCAGCCTGTGTGAAGGGTGTTTGTTTTTGTGTGGAGCTCTAGCTAACGGCCGAACCCTTTGGAGAAACCCCGGCGCTGCCTTGCCACAGGGGGCCACGGCACCGGGAACAGACGCTCCGGCGGATCGAGGGGGCCACAATTCGGTTGGCTGCGATAGCCACAGCCGACTGGAGCCGAAAATCACTTGTGTGCTGATGCTACGTATCTTTCAGTCGACCTTTCCTATTTCGCTTTTCTGAGTCTGGCAATTGGGCTACAGACACGCATACACCCCCCCGCTGCTAAAACTTTCCTTGAAAGGAGAAATGTTTGGTGGTTTGTTTGTGTTTTTATGCCTTGTGGAAAAGTGTTGTATCACAAAATGGGCATGACTGTGCATCTTTTATGTAAATACTTATATTTAGCATTTTATTCAGCTTTTTTTGTGTCAGTATCACGGTATTGTGTACCTGGAATTGCTTAATATGTTACGAACCCTAAAATATATAATAAAAAATAAAAATAAATAAATGTTGTTGAAAAAAAAATCTGTTTTTATATTTCCATATTTATCCTTGACTTTTAAGTAAATGTGCATTGTGGTTTAAGCTAGGTCTTTCTTGAAAAAGAGATAAGAAATCTCATTGGACTTAACCTTCTCCATTTAAACGTATCTACCATACAGGGTTGGCTCACTATTGACTTTGACCTTCATGCCACTTATTTTGCAGTGAATTTCAAACACAGATTCAACCACAAAGACCACAGAGGTTTTCCAATGCCTCACAAAGAAGGGCACCTATTGGTAGATAAAAAATAAATTAAAAAAGCAAACATTGAATATCCCTTTAAGCATGGTGAAGTTATTAATTACACTTTGGATAGTGTATCAACACACTCAGTCACTACAAAGATAATTCAGTTGCCGGAGAGGAAGGAAACCACTCAGGGATTTCGCCATGAGGCCTATGGTGACTTCAAAACAGAGTTTAATGGCTGTGATAGGAGAAAACTGAGTACTTACTCCACAATACTAACTAACCTAATTGACACAGAAAGAAGCCTGTCCAGAATAATACAAATATTCCAAAACATGCATCCAGTTTGCAACAAGGCACTAAAGTAATACTGCACAAAATTCACTTTAAAACAGTTACAGAGTTTAATGGCTGTGATAAGAGAAAACTAAACAACATTATAGTTACTCCACAATACTAACCTAATTGACAGAGTGAAAAGAAAGAAGCCTGTACATAATACAAATATTCCAAAACATGCATCCTTTTTGCAACAAGGCAAAGCAATACACTTTCTGTCCTAAACACAAAGTGATATGTTTGCGGCAAATCCAATACAACACATTACTGAGTACCACTCTCCATATTTTTAAACATAGTGGTGGCTGCATCATGTTATGGGTATGCTTGTAATCATTAAGGACTGGGGAGTTTTTCAGGATGGAAAATCTGGTTCAGTCGGCTTTCCACCAGACACTGGGAGATGAATTCACCTTTCAGCAGGACAATAAACTAAAACACAAGGCCAAATCTACAATGGAATTGCTTACCAAAAAGAAAGTGAATGTTACAGTTTTGACTCAAATCTGCTTGGAAATCTATGACAAGACTTGGAAATGTTTTTTTTTTTGCAATGATTAACAGTGCTTTAAGTATTTTGGAAATAATAATGGGCAAATATTTTACAATCCAGGTGTACAAAGCTCTTAGAGACTTACCCAGAAAGACTCACAGTTGTAATCATTACCAAAGGTGATTCTAAAATGTCTTGACTCAGGGGTGTGAATACTTATGGAAATTACATATTTGTGTATTTCGTTTTAAATAAATGTGCTAAACTTTTAAAAAAAATCTCACTTTGTCATTATGGGTACAGTGTGTAGATAGATGGGTGAGAAGCAACATCTATATATGTTGAATAAGTCAAGGGGTATGAATACATTCTAAAGGCCCTGCGCATGCTTTATAACTGTTCATATACTGTGAAGTAGAACTACTATCAACTTATGACATCACTCCTATTTTGGGCAGTCCACAATAAAAGCAAACACACATTTCCTCATGCATCGTCTCTTCCTTTCTTAATTTCTCTATAGAGTGTTGAAGGCTCAACATCACCACCCAAAGTGACAGCCATGACTTAACGTGTAATGAGTATTTGTCCGCAGTGTGATGACAATTTGTCGGATGACATTAGTTAATTAACCCTATTAAGAGAATCAAATATTTACTATGACACCCGTGGTTACTGTTTCTCCAAGATTTCTCATTTTTATGACTGAACTGTGTCTTTTTCAATCATCAGCATTACTTGATAAAATAAAGTGATCTGTGAATATGTGTTACCTAATGAGATTAGGTAACTTTACGTAACTTTACACTTTACATTACTAAGTTTAGAAAATACTTTACATTACTGAGTGTAGGTAACACTTTACATTACTGAGTGTAGGTAACACTTCACATTACTAAGCTTTGCCAAACCTTTACATTACTAAGTGTAGGTAACATTTTAAGATACTAAGTGTAGGTAACACTTTAAGTTACTAAGTGTAGGTAACATTTTAAGTTACTAAGTGTAGGTAACCTTTTAAGTTACTAAGTGTAGGTAACATTTTAAGATACTAAGTGTAGGTAACACTTCAAGTTCTAAGTCATAGTAACACTTTAAATACTAAATTTAGGTAACACTTACGTTATCTAAGTGTAGGTAACACTACGTTACTGAGCTTAATAAAACTTTAAGTTCTAAGGTAGTTAAACTTTTAAGTCACTAGTGTAGTAACACTTTAAGATACTAATGTGGAATTTAAGGTATACAAGTTAGGTAACCTTAAGATACTAATTGTAGTAACACTTTAAATTACTAAGATGTAGGTAACACTTTATGTTACTAAGTGTAGGTAACACTTTACGTTACTAAGTGTAGGTAATGTCTTCACTTTACCAAGTTAGGTTACACTTTACATTTACTGAGTTTAGGTTACACTTTACTCGTATACTGAGTTTAGTTACAACATAGTTACTACAAGTAAGGTTACACTTTAAATTACTTGAGTTTAGGTAACCCTTTAAGTACTAAGTGTAGGTAAAACACATTACATTACTAAGTGTAGGTAATATTAACTTTACCAGTTTAGGTACACTAACATTACTGAGTTAGGAAATTTACTTCTAAGTGTAGTAACACTTTAATACTGAGTGTAGGTAACACTTTTAAGTTACTAAATGTAGGTAAATTTTAAGATACTAAGTGTAGTAACACTTTACATTACTGAGTTGAGGTAAACACTTTACATTACTGAGTTGAGGTACCTTACGTTACAAGTTAGGTAATCCTTCTACGTTACCAAGTTGAGGTGACACTTAACATACAAGTTTAGTACACTTTACTTACCAAGTTGAGGTGACACTTAACAATTACAAGTTTAGGTAACCCTTTACGTTACCAGTTGAGTGACACTTAACATTACCAAGTAGGTAACCCTTTACGTTACCAAGTTGAGGTGACACTTAACATTACCAAGTTTAGGTAACCCTTTACGTTACCAAGTTGAGGTGACACTTTACTTAAACCCTGCATCATAAGGGCTGCATACCTTTTTATAACAATCTTCTAACAGATGTCATAAACAGTGAAGTCTATTGTCAGCTTATTACAACTGCCAACTTGGTTATGACACAGACCATGGTAAGATAGACGTAGAGATATTACTAAATTACTCATTCTAATATGTTAATATTTTCTGATGAGTTCTATTATGTACTTCTATGGTCTAGGTCAGCCATTTAGCTTGGCTCAAACCTAGACCACCTGTGTTCTTAGCTAAATAATGGTGTGTCATGATAGTGTGAGGTCAGTTGCCAAAAGGTGACCACAGCTGACATGAATGTTGGAGACATGTTAAGACATTGTTATGTAGACACTTATGACCGAGAGTTCACTCATAGTTCTCCTGATTACACGTATAAGCATTCATAGAAGCTTATGGCAGGATAATTATGCTCCTTCTCTATAACAGCACATACAAAACGTTCCAATAATGCATTCATGATGCATTACACACAGGTGGTTTCATATGTTATTTTTCACCTAATTATAATAGATGACATTGTCAGAACTTACTAGGGACATTTCAGAATAAAAGTTAGATGTTTTCAAGAGTGACCTAATATCATCCAATGACAAGTATTACTCTAGTCTAGACAGATGACCGACACTTCTCAAGGGTCAATTGAAAAAGGATGGAGAGAGCGAGAAACAGACGGACAGACAGACAAACCGAGAGAGAAATAATCTGAGTATGATGGGGTGAAGGAGAGAGGTGTGGAAAGATCAAAAGGGCCCTGTTGTGGTTTGACAGCAAATGTTTTCCTCACTATCAGAGTGGGGTAGCTTGTGAGACCCCCCTCTCTTCTCCACTCTCTGAAATAAGTGTTAACACATTCTTCAATATCTTTGTCGTGTAAAGGTTTTTCTCTGGGGATCATGGGGATTCCCCACACATCCAAGACACACCCAAGACACACCCATTTACAGGCACGCACGCACGCACACACAACACACACAACACACACACAACACAACACACACAAACACACACAACACACACACACACACACACACACACACACACACACACACACCAACACACACACACACACACACACACACACACACACACACAGTAGAAAACATGTACACACACCCACTCTACCCCTGTGAGTGCACAGCTCCTCAAGTTTTATGGTGCCAGTGTGAGATGTGAAGTGTATGGTGGTATCCACCAACATCCAACAACATATCTGCTGTGTCACAAGCCTGATTTACTTGTACACTGAGTGTACAAAACATTAGGTACACCTGCTCTTTCCATGACATAGACTGATAATAGACTGACCAGGTGAAATCCACTTCAATCAGTGTAGATGAAGGGGAGGAGACAGCTAAGAAGGATTTTTAAGCCTTGAGATAAATTGAGACATGGATTGTGTATGTGTAACATTCAGAGGGTGAATGGGCAAGACAAAAGATTGAAGGGCTTTGCACGGGTATGGTAGTAGGTGCCCAGGCGCACTGGTTTGAGTGTGTCAAGAACTGCAACGCTGCTGGGTTTTTCATGCTCAACAGTTTCCCTGTGTGTATCAATTATGGTCCACCAGCCAAAGGACATCCAGCCAACTTGACACAACTGTGGAAGCGATGGAAGGTCAACATGGGCCAGCATCCCTGTGGAACGCTTCGACACCTTGTAGAGTCCATGCCCTGACGAATTGAGGCTGTTCTATGGGCAAAGGGGGGACGCGCAACTCATTATTAGGAAGGAGTTCATAATGTTTCAAAAACTCAGTGTATATATTAAATCTTGGTAATTCAATAGTCATAGTTAAATAAAAACTGTGCAATATTGGGTAGTTTGGGTAGTACTCAGACAATATATTTCAAATGTATTTCAAAAGAGACATTTTGACATCCAAAATCAGAAGTGATATTAACATTGAAAATGTTTAAGTTCAACACCCAATGTGTCATGAACCATTCATGTCAGTTATTATGAATGCCTGTGCATGTACCTTTCTAATAAAGTGCCGTCACATTTCCACAGGTTTACAGAATCTTTTCAGATTGTGCCAAAAATGAAAAGGTGTTCTTAGTGAATAGATGAAGACAGCCTTGAGTTTATTCAGCTCCCCAGACGAACGCTTTCTTACTTGTTTGGGTGGATAACCGATTCAACCGCAGTGGTATGAAAAGGCTGTCGAATCATTGGCCACCGCAGTGATGCGTTACAGCTTTCTGATTTTAATTCAAAGAGTCTATGCTTTTTTGTGACAGTTTGAATCAAAATTCACTTGAAACTACCTTGAATCCAAGGTTTGCCGGGACTAACAGTGATGCGTGACCAGCTAGATCGGGAATCTCACAGTGTTTCCTGTATACTGCATCTATGCTACAGGTTTAAGGATTTCTTCACAGAAAAAAACCCAGCTCAATTGATGGAAATGCTTGATATAGATATTTCATATATTTATTTGAGGATATCCAAGGTCACTTAATTGTGTATGTCAATGACACACAAATGACACTTATCCTAACAAAAAGTCTCGTGTCTCTCTGTGTGGATACCTCTATTGGCTAACTGTATGAAGTATGCAACAAGAGCTCAACTGCCTTGTTCAACACATTCTACTGTGTTACAAAAAAAATAAAATGCTGTGACAAAGCGACTAGAAATTCAGACCCCTTGACTTTTTCCACATTTTGTTATGTTACAGCCTTATTCTAAAATGTATTAAAAAAATGTTTTTTTACCTCAATCTACACACAATACCCCATAATGACAAAGCAAAAGTTAAAGAAATGTTTGCTAATTTATATTTGAAAACCCCCCCAGAAATATCACATTTACACAAGTACTTAGACCCTTTAATCAGTACTTTGTTGAAGCACCTTTGTCAGCGATTACAGCCTCGAGTCTTCATGGGAATGACGCTACAAGCTTGGCACACCTGTATTTGGGGAGTTTCTCCCATTCTTCTCTGTCGATCCAATCAAGCTCTGTCAGGTTGAATGGGGAGCGTTGCTGCACAGCTATTTTCAGGTCTCTCTAGAGATTTTCGATAGGGTTCAAGTCCGGCATCAGGCTGGACCACTCAAGGACATTCAGAGACTTGCGTTGTCTTGGCTGTGTGCTTATGGTCGTTGTCCTTGTTGGAAGGTGAACCGTCGCCCCAGTCTGAGGTCCTGAGCGCTCTGGAACAGATTTTCATCAAGGATCTCTCTGTACTTTGCTCCGTTCATCTTTGCTTCGATGCTGACTAGTCTCCCAGTCCCTACTGCTGAAAAACATCCCCACAGCATGATGTTGCCACCACCATTCTTCACTGTAGGGATGGTGCCAGGTTTCCTCCAGATGTGACGCTTGGCATTCAGGCCAAAGAGTTCAATCTTGGTTTCATCAGACCAGAGAATCTTGTTTCTCATGGTCTGACTGTCTTTAGGTGCCTTTTGGCAAACTCCAAGCGGGCTGTCATGTGCCTTTTACTGAGGAGTGGCTTCTGTCTGGCCACTCTACCATAAAGGCCTGATTGGTGAAGTGCTGCAGAGATGGTTGTCCTTCTGGAAGGTTCTCCCATCTCCACAGAGGAACTCCAGAGCTCTGTCAGAGTGACCATTGGGTTCTTGTTCACCTCCCTGACCAAGGCCCTTCTCCCCCGATTGTTCAGTTTAGCCGGGCGGCCAACTCTAAGAAGAGTCTCGTGGTTCCAAACTTCTATTTAAGAATGGTGGAGGCCACTGTGTTGTTAGGGATCTTCAATGCTGCAGAATATTTTGGTACCCTTCCCCAGATCTGTGTCTCGACACAATCCTTTCTCGGAGCTCCACGGACAATTCCTTTGACCTCATGGCTTGGTTTTTGCTCTGACATGCACTGTCAACTGTGGGACCTTATATAGACAGGTGTGTGCCTTTCCAAATCATGTCCAGTCAATTGAACCTACCACAGGTGGACTCCAATCAAGTTGTAGAAACATCTCAATGATGATCAATGGAAACAGGATGCACCAGAACTCAATTTCGAGTCTCATAGCAAAGGTTCTGAATACTTATGTAAATGAGGTATTTCTGTTTTTATTATTTTTAATACAATTTCAAAATGTTTCTAAAAACCTGTTTTCACTTTGTCATTATGGGGTATTGTGTGTAGATTGCTGAGGATTTTTATTTATTTAATGCATTTTAGAATAAGGCTGTAATGCGGCAGGTAGCCTAGTGGTTAGAGTGTTGGGTCAGTAACCTAAACGTTGCTGGATCGAATCCCTGAGCTGACAAGGTAAAAATAGGCAAGGCAGTTATCCCACTGTTTCCCGGGTGCTGAAGACGTGGGCTGCCGATTATGGCAACTCCCCACACCTCTCTGAATCAGAAGGGTGGGGTTAAATGCGTAAGACACATTTCAGTTGAATGCTTTCAGTTGTACCACTGACTAGGTATCCCCCTTTCCCTTTAACAAAATGTGGAAAAAGTCAAGGGGTCTGAATACTTTCCGAAGGTACTGTATATATTATTATACAGTATTACTTTTATTATTAAGTTAAAACAGTATGAACACTGAACATCTACCTAAAAATCACCACAGAACATCATGCCAATGAATGGTGTATCCGCTCTTTCTCAAAATCATTTGTGTTTCTCGAGGTCCAATGTTTCTCACTCTGCACTTCTTCTCCTCGGCTATGCTCTCTCTCTCTCTCTCTCTCTCTCTCTCTCTCTCTCTCTTCTTCTCTCTTCTCTCTGCTCTCCAGTTTTCCGCCATTCTCTCTCCTCTCATCTCTCTTACTCTCTTTTCTCCCTCGCTCCATCTTCCCAAATTCCTCCTTTTCTCGTGACTTTCCCCTTTCCGCCGACTTCTCTCCTCTCTTCACTCTCTTTCCTCTCTTCCGTTCCCTCTTCTCACTCCCTCTCTCTTATTCTCTCTTTCCGACTCTCTCCCTCTCTGTTCTCTTCTTCTACTCTCCTTCTCTCCTCTCTCTCTCGCTTCTCTCTCCTCCTCTCTCCCTCTCTCTCTCTCTCTCTCTCTCTCTCTCTCTCTCTCTCTCTCTCTCTCTCGCTCTCTCTCTCGCTCTCTTTTCTTGTCAGACGACTGCCAAAGGATTCCGGGAACGAAGGGAACATCAACCCCCCCCCAAAAAAAAATCCATGAAAAAAACCTCTCAAGGGTGGAGGTTGTTTCCTTGGCAACGCGTCGTTGATTGGCTGTGGTTGGAAAGGGGCTTTCAGTTCTGTGTATGTACGTTGTGATTAATGAACCATTGATGTTCGTCGAGCAGTGTGCTGTGTCGAAAAAGCACTGAGAAAAAGTCAGCCGGTTGCTGCATTTGGTAACCTACCACAAATGTGCTTCCTTTACATCTTTTCAGATGAAACTATTTCTATGTTAGAAGTTAAGCCATGAAACTGTGGGATGTATATTTCTTTTTTTTCCTCTAAAAAGTGATTATTTATATGTGACCTCAGTTTGTTTCAGAACTATCAGTGAGGGTTTGAACGAATGTTCCTCCAACAAAAGTGAATGGCGCAAAACCGTTCATCACGTTCTTTACGGTGTGTAGCACACTGTTTAAGCCTTAATGCATTTAGCTGTAGTCTACACATCATTATGGGCGGTATTCAATACATTTCAGATAGTGGTTTCCAGATAGCACTATCGAAAGTGTGTTTGATTTGCACTGCAGCTTCTCCCGGATGGAGCGATTTGGCACTTGAAATGTTCCTTTTGGTTTTGCGAACTGGATTACTTCTCAGCCAGGCCAGTCATCAGAGGTGAATGGGTCATGCCATTGGAACTGACAGTTCCTAATTAAAGTGTCAACTCACTCCACCTGGGACACACTGCTGTGCAAATAAAACACACCTCTTAAAGTACAATTCTCAAATTGCTTGAATACTGGCGCTAGTGTTATTGACAATAGGTTCCATGTACTGCACCACTTTTCTAGTGACCATCTAATACGGGTCAAGCCACTTTAACCTTTGACCCTGAGATCACAGATACAGGCAACTGCCAAAATAAAGGAAACACTTGAGTAAATGAGGGATGCAAAGTATATTGAGAGTGTGTGTGTGTGTGTGTGTGTGTGTCAGTCCCCAGATCTTAACTTATAGGAGATTCTGGAGTGACGTCTGAGACAGAGTTTTCCACCACCATCAACAAAACACCAAATTATGGAATTTATCTTAGAAGAATGGTGTCACATTTCTCAGAATAAAGTTCCAGACACTTGTAGAATCTATGCCAAGGTGCATTGAAGCTGTTCTGGCGGCTTGTGGTCCAACACCCTATTAAGACACTTCATGTTGGTGTTTTCTTTATTTTGTCAGTTATCTGTATAGGTCTGAGGGTCATAACAGTGGGATTTGTAAGGATACTGGTATTATGTATAGAACATTGTGAAAGCCCATTTATACATATGCAATGATTGCATGCAAATTACACACACTATCAAACCCACACACATAAACATA